>NC_090034.1:67566226-67869522 GCF_037176765.1 Anolis sagrei
ATCCTAACAGCTGGTAAACTGGCTGGGATTTCTGGGAGTTGTACGCTAAAACACCTGGGAACCCACAAGTTGAGAACCACTGGCTGAAAATGTAACTGAGGTAGCCAACCATTCGGAGTTTTCATCCAAGCTTGAAAACTGGTATTCAAGGTGATGGGCTGATCTTCGGTCTCTTCAAAATAAATCGGTTGATTGATATCTTGAGTTTTGTCCTTATCACGGTTCCTTTAAAGTACACTTTTAAATATGGATCAGATTTATCGCCCCACTGATATAAAAAGTAACAGGTTGCTATTTCAAGACGTTTCTCATGCAGCCCACATAGAAAACTCTTGGAAATTGGAGAGGGAAAAAAATCTGTCTGACATTAAGAAAAGGACACTCTTCAAGGTTGACTAAATGTTGCTGTTAACTTTTCTTTAATTAATTGCATCATCCATAATGATAATGAAAGGTAATTCATTCTGGGCTGAACTGAACTGTCAGGACACTGCTTAAAAGAAGTAGCTTAAGGGAGTCTAAGAGGTAAACTCAGGACCGGTTTTGCCAGAAGCAAAAAGTCAAAGAATGAGAGAGTTGGGAGGAACCGTTAAGGCTATCTAGTCCATCCCTCTTTTATTCAGGAATAGGCAAGGCTGTGTTATTGCTGTTCAAAGTTCCCCATTCTTGAATTCATGAGCTGATATTTTTGTGACCTGATCTCGTTTTAAATCTCCTTTTCAACCTGAAACCAGCTGTTGTCCGGTTGATTGCAATTTTTTTTTTGTCAGGTTGGATGTATTCCTAAAAGAATAGTACATTTCAGTTCTTGTGGGTTTTTTCGGGTCAGACCTCACCTCTGAGGATGCTTGCCATAGATGCAGGCGAAACGTCAGGAGAAATGCCTCTAGAACATGGCCATATAGCCCGAAAAAACCCACAAGAACTGAGTGATTCCAGCCATGAAAGCCTTCGACAATACAATAGTACATTTCTTCAGAAAGGTATTGCGATCTATTTTTTAGGTCAAGTTTGAGTGTTATGTGTTTTGAAAAGCACCCTGTTTCCAATAGGTTCACTTTGGAGAGCTGAATTGTCCTTGTTCTGGGTTCAAACCTTGGTTTGTGCCCCAGTTTCTGGAGCAGCTGGAAAAGGCAAGTACATTCTATTTTCTGCATGGCATCCCTTCAGGTTTTTAAAGATTTTGAGGTGCCATTTTTCTTCCCATGCAAGTTTCTCAGGGCCTTGCTAACTTCAAATTTGACCCCAGTCAGAAAACTGGTAAATTTCAATGCCATCACTAATATGGTTGGATATGTTGAATCAGGCTACTGCAAATAAAAGTTGACTTTGTTTCTGCCCACTTTTTAGAGGGGGAAATAATCAGTGGATACACTTTACATTTACTTTACATTTGCATCAGGAAGAACTCAAGGAAAATGCAGGAGAAAGTGATGTTTCCATTCCTAGGGATTGATGCACACTCATGCACCAAAATGAACCTTTTATGAGATGTGATGGCACACCGGGGTGAATGGAAAACTATATGTCTGGCTATTCCCGGTGGATATCAAGTAAACCCTTTGACGTACTTCAGTTCTTTAAAAATAAAGACTCTTGAGAAAGGATTGAAGTTAACCAAATAAGTTTACTGGAAACAAAAGGCAAAGTTAACTTCAGTCAGAGTTCTTGAAAGGCAAATCAAAATAAAATATTACAAGGATGAAGTTTGTTGATTGAATTTGGTTACACTGGAAATAAACACTTGACTATATTAATAGAATATGAGGTAAAATATTTGATTATAATTGTGGTAAGTCACTTGATAAAATACTTGGCTATTGAAAGTAAAATACTGGACTAAATTATTGGTAAATACTTGGCTATATTGTCTTCAGTAAGGTACTTGGCTAATAATATAAAACAGAACTAAAATGATAAAGTACAGAACTATAATAACTAAATGGTAAAGGTACAAGCTATATTGACTATAAGGTAAATATACAGCTATGATGATCAGTACTAGCTATACTGATGGTAAAGTACCAGCTATGGTGACTGTGAGGTATACACAGCTATGAAGATCTATGAAGTTTGTATACTTGGTAAATATAGCTATGAGGTATATACAGCCATGGTATAGTACAATGTCAAGTTTTACAATGTATTGTAATGTAATATAGCTGAGTCATGCACTGCTAATAGGCTTCTATTGGAAATGCTGAGTCATGCATTAACTGTATATAGAACTTCATTTGGGGAATGTGTTCTGACCTAGTCCAGGTGATTGTGAATGATGTAATCCTGGGTCTGAGTTAAGTTAATGAGTTGGGAACCAATCAGAGATTGCTATGTGTAATTGTATAGAATTGTAAATAAGGAAGTCATGTAGAGTGTATACTCTCTCCTTGTGCTGTGATGCTGTTTGTCGAAGGCTCTGTGTAATTGATTAAAAGAACCTGTCTGCTAAGACAAGATATAACTGTGTGCTGTGGTAAGTTTGTAGTGTCATCTAGATTGGAGGGAAAAACAATAGTAAAATTGACAATGGCCAGGCATGTGCTCAAGTGCCTGTAAAGAGTTCCAGAGTGACTGCAGTGGGAGCAGTTGACTGAAAATACTGTGCAGGAAGAAGCTACTGGAAAGCGCTGAAGTTGTGCAACTGATCTGCTGCTGAATTGTGAAATTAATCTCAACATACAAGCTATACTGCTAAGCAGATCTATAAGGTATATATAGGTATGAAGATCTATAAGGTATATACAACTACGGTGAGGTATATACGTGGTATAGAATGCCTGTTTAGATTGCCAGGCCAAGGAAACCCAGACAATTTTCTGGCCTTCTCCTCTAAAACTCTGGCACACACTAAAAAGGAGGGGAAAGCCTTTTAGCCAAGCTCTGAGGCAAAGGGCTAAACCAACTGAGCCAGGCCTCTAGCAGGATTTAAGCTCCACTCCTAAAACTAAGCACAAACGAAAAAACCCACCAAAGGGAGAACAAACAAGGAAGTAAAACAGAGGAGAGAAAAGGCTAGGCCAATTCATCACAGGAGAGTAGGTTTTTGCACTGCTTTGTTATGGACATTTGCCTTCGGCTTGTTTGGTTGGTTCAGTTGGTTTGGAAGCCTGTAATGGCATGAGCTCTGCCTCCATTTTTTTTTACCAGCCGCAACAGAACAGTGGCTGTCCAAAAACTTACTGCTTTTGGTTACACATGAAGTGCAGGGAGGGAGGCAGCTGCTAGAAGGAAAATCACAAGGGGGGAAAAAGCACTGCTCCAGCATCTCCAAATCAAAAGAGAAAATAATGGTTTTTCATGGAAGCCCAGGGTATGATACCTCCAGGTCGAACCCTCTTCCTTCCCTGGGAAATGGGAAGCCTCCGTAAAATGCCTTGGAAAACTGACTGCTTCAGGGAGAGAGAGAATGTGCCTGCAGCTCCTGTCTCCTCTAGAGTAGAAACAGCTTTAACAAAGCATTAAATCCAGTCTCCTCTACAGACAGAAGGAAAAGGATCACAGAAAGAGTGGTATCTTAACTTTGATGCTTTTAATCCAGGTCTTAATGAAGGATATAAGGATAAACGATGCCTAAAATGATGGGGGAAGGAGAGCCTATGGGAAGTCCCTGCCCATTGCCACCAATGAGCAAGACAGAAAATGAATATTTTGGATTCCCAGATCAAAAATGGATTTCTGTCCTCCCCAATTTGGGAGGCTCCTGAAAATCACCAACAAAATCTGGGACACCAAAATGAATCGCGGTTTACCCAGATTGCACAAGCCTAGCGGAGAGTATTATTACTGTTGGAAATGCAACAATATTAAGCATTTAATGAGTTAATTGTGCCTTAAAGAGACTTTAGTGACCTCAAACCTCTTGATGGCTTATCTACCTATCTTAACCTTTTGTGGACTGACTGTCTTAAGGAACACCCCATGTTTTCTGGCTCCTCTTTGCTCTTTCGCTCTGTGCTAGTTCCTGTCATACCAATTGCCAAATTGACAGGATAGAATTTCCGTAACTGCACAAAGGGGCTGAATCAAAAGATGGAAATAATCATAAAGGAGACAGGAGAGAAAGAGGAACAACTTATTCCACAAGATGTTCCAGATGGGCATAGAGTTCCTCCTCCTCTGGTGCAGTGTAGCAGCAGTACCCACAGCATTGAAACGCAGACACCTGGTGGAGCAGAAATGGGCAGCAACAATAGCAACCGGTCTCAGTCTGTGTCTCCTGGCTCTTCTCTTGCTATCACCATTGAGAGCAACGAGGAGAGCCCATGCCCTGCTGATTACCTGCTTGGGGACCCCAGAGATAAAGAGAATGGGAACTGTTCTCCCCTGCCCAAATATGCCACCTCACCAAAAGCCAACAACAGCTACATCTTCAAATGTGAACCTCCAGAAGTCTGTGAGAAGTTTAAAGTGTTTGGAGACAGTTGGCCAAAACAGTCGTTGCATGAAATCTCAACCTTTTATTGTCCTGATAAGAATAAAGTCAATTTCATTCCAAAAAGTGGCTCCGCTTTCTGCCTTGTCAGTTTCCTCAAGCCACTTCTCCCTGCACAAGATCTTACTCCCAAGGGTGCTACTCACAACCTAACCGTCCCCGCTGGGATGACGCCTGCATTGCTGCAGCCTATTTTCAAGGCTGCCTTATCGGCAAGCACAGACCAATACCGACTGTCTTGTGGAGCAAGCAAAATAATACCACCAATAACTGTGCTCCAGCATTCAGGCCATGCTGAAGAAACTGAAGGGTAAACTTGGCTTTGTTTACTTCCGAGAGAATTGTATTGAAGCTAGCTGTGATCAGTCCTTCTGAATTGCATCTCTTTATTTATTTATTTATTTATTTACTACGCTTATATACCGCAATTCTCAGCCCAAGGGCGACTCATTGCGGTGTACAACATAGAAAAACAGGTGCAAAATACAAGACATAGTGTAAAAAATCCACAATTCATCATTATCAAAAACAACTCATCAAAAGGTTCTTGTGGGTTTTTTCGGGCTATATGGCCATGTTCTAGAGGCATTTCTCCTGACGTTTCGCCTGCATCTATGGCAGGCTTCCTCAGAGGTCTGCTGGAGCTGGGAAAAAAGGGGTTTATATATCTGTGGACTGACCAGGGTGAGACAAAAGGCTTTTGTAAGTTGGGCTAGGTGTGAATCTTTTCAACTGACCACCTTGATTAGCATACAATGGGCTGACTGTGCCTGGAGCAAACTCTTAATGAAAGCACCTTTCATTAAGAGTTTGCTCCAGGCACAGTCAGCCCATTGTATGCTAATCAAGGTGGTCAGTTGAAAAGATTCACACCTAGCCCAACTTACAAAAGCCTTTTGTCTCACCCTGGTCAGTCCACAGATATATAAACCCCTTTTTTCCCAGCTCCAGCAGACCTCTGAGGAAGCCTGCCATAGATGCAGGCGAAACGTCAGGAGAAATGCCTCTAGAACATGGCCATATAGCCCGAAAAAACCCACAAGAACTGAGTGATTCCGGCCATGAAAGCCTTCGACAATACAACTCATCAAAACATCAACATTACTACAAAAGCCAACTCCGAGTCGTCTCATCGTCAAACCCACAATCCGATATCATTTCCGTTGTTCCAATCCTATGGTCAAATTACCAGTCCTTGCACTTCTTATTCAAATGCCTTCTTAAACAGCCAGGTCTTTAGCTTCCTGCAGAATATCAACAGGGAGGGAGCTAGCCTGATGTCCACGGGAAGGGTGTTCCACAGCCGAGGAGCCACCACCGAGAAGGCCCTATCTCTCGTCCCCGCCAGCCGTGCCTGTGACGCAGGCGGGATCGAGAGCAGGGCCTTCCCGGAAGATCTCAAAGTCCTCGTGGGCTCATAGGCCGAGAGGCGATCAGTTAGGTATCTTGGGCCGGAACCGTTTAGGGCTTTATAGGCCAATGCCAGCACCTTGAATTGAGCCCGGTAGCAGATCGGCAGCCAGTGGAGCTGGTCCAGCAGGGGGGTTGTATGCTCCCTGCGCCCCACTCCTGTTAGTATCATGGCTGCCGCACGTTGGACCAGTTGGAGCTTCCGGGCCGTCTTCAAGGGCAACCCCACGTAGAGAGCGTTGCAGTAGTCTAAGCGGGATGTAACCAGAGCGTGGACTACCGTGGCCAAGTCAGACTTCCCAAGGTATGGGCGCAGCTGGCGCACGAGCCTAAGCTGTGCAAATGCTCCCCTGGTCACCGCCGAGACCTGGGGCTCCAGGCTCAGCGATGAATCCAGGATCACACCCAAGCTGCGAACCTGCACTTTCAAGGGGTGTGCGACCCCATCCAGCACAGGCTGTAACCCTATACCCTGTTCGGCCTTGCGACATCTCTTTGCATCATTCTTGCTATTCCAAAAGTAAAACTAACTCCCCCCCCCCCCCCGTTCTATCTTAGCTTAGCTTAGCGCCCAGAATGGAGTTCCTATAATAAATGTTTATTTCCTATATCCATTTGCATCAATTCTCCTTAATTACAGGAGTTAACCACTTCATGCATGCATGCATACACTCTCTATCAACTTCAAGCAGAGATGGGATGTTCAATGATATCTGCCTATGACAGATGCATGCTTACTATGATAAATCCCACTGGATGGGATTTGCTTTTGAAGACAGTCTGCCCCATTTGAAACAAAGAAGGTAGTTCCCTTAGGATCACACTGACAAATGATGATCATATGTTCTCCTCCTCCCCTTCCATGTTCAAATATCTTTCTGTGCATTCTCTTGCTGCTTTATACCTCCAGCTTGTGACCAATAACACAGTCACTATATGGGTGATTTAAGAGGGAGGCTGAAGGCTGATTGCCTGATGGAGGAACTTGCGGCATTGGGTAGATTTTAGAGACACTACTAAAGAAGATCTTGAATTAAGTAATGATGGTTGTTGTGTATGTTGGCATCTACTGCCCTCTGCTGATGGGAATATCTACTAGGAGCTTCACTGTATGAGGCAGGCAAACCAGCATTGCAGCTGGACCATCACATTTGATGACTGTGTCCCTTTTGCATAATGTATTACTGTGTGCATCCTGCTACCGGTTTGCCTCCTCCCTATGTTTCTCCTGTCTACTAAACTTGGTACATAACTAGCAATTGCAGCATTTCCATCACTTACTTTAGTGCAATCAGTTTGTTTCACTTCTGTGTCAGCATGTCAGCTGTAAAGTGATGTCATGGAATAGGACTGTCCTCCTCTCAACTTGAACCCTCACTATTCCCAAGCTGGTCATTTTCTTTTTGCTTTATATTTTACAGTTATATTTGCATTTCGTGTTTTTAAAAGCTGGAATCGCACAATTTCTCTAAACATAAAAAAAACCTTATGGAACACTGGTAGATTTTTATGTGTCAGGAGCAACTTGAGAAACTACAAGTCACTTCTGGTGTGAGAGAATTGGCCATCTGCAAGAACGTTGCCCAGGGGACTCCTGGATGTGTTACCATCCTGTGGGAGGCTTCTCTCATGTCTCTGCATGGCAAGCTGGAACCTCGCTCCCTGGATTTGAACCACCAACATTTTGGTCAGCAGTCCGGTCGGCACAAGGTTTTAACCCAATGCACCACCGGGGGCTTCTAACACTGATTGTACTGGTACAGTTGTACCAGGAGCTCCAGCTTTATTTGCTTTGTATTAAATGTTTGCTTGCAGTCCAAGGTTTCAAGGAGTCTGCAGATAGGTGGCTTCCTTTGGTTGTAGTCATAGGGCAAGTCACCTGTCCATCATCGTTAAGTTTTGGTTCCGCCCCTTACTCAGGGCAATTGGGAAGGTAAGGGAGCCATTTTTTGTTAGTCTCAGCAAGGAAAGCTAATGTACAGGACGTGTGCAAGCTTCCCCTGTAAAAGCTTCAACCCTTAAGATTTTCCGGGGGAAAACAGTCTTAAGAGTCTCCAAAGATTTCCAGGAAAACAGCCCTAAAGACCAAAGAACTCCAGCTGGAGAATATCTAAGCCTTTACCGGTAGGTCCACTCGGTGCTTCGAGACACAGTTCGACCAGGTAGCGCAGCCCACATCAGTAAAGGTTAGATTACAGTCAGCCTGGGAGAACTTAAGAAGGAGATTTTCCTTTAAAGTAAATAAGAAGTTATTGAAGACAGTTGCCTGCCCTTCATGGGCAAGATTAGGAAGTCACCAGTTGCATAAAGCCTGGAAGCATTTGTTTAGCTTTATTGAAGACAAGAGAAGTTTCTGTTTGATTGTTCATTAATAAAAGACTTTGTTATACTTCACAAGCCATCTAAAGATCATTTGTGGTGGAAAACCTCTGAGAATTTCTCCTTGGGCCCCCTGGCTTCCCACTGGGCAAAGGTTGCACGTCCTGTTCTAAAGGAAATTCTTTACAGCCCCAGCTGGTGACAGAACACTGATAGTGCTGAAAGAGTATGCTGAAGTATGATTATGAGAGTATGAAATCACATTGCCAAGTCTGCTTCCTGATTTGACAGGTGTTGGACCCGAGTCAAAGATGGCACAACATGCTGTATTGGCTTTCTAATTCCCAAAATGCTTTCTACCCCTCCCCTCCTCACTTCTCATAACATACACCATGCCTCTCTTTGCATGGCAACTGCTCTTCAATGGTATTGCAGCATGGAAAGAGGTCATTTATACTCTAAAGACAGCATTTTGTGCTGCCCAACAGCTGAATGTGAGTTACCTGACAATGAGAGACAAAAAAGAACTAAAATGCAGAATGAAGAGGGGAAGAGAACATTAAAACAGTGGTAAAGAGAGCAAGGTGCATGAATGAGTGCATAAAAAGAGGCTTGTTCTTGCCATTATTTAGGAAGGAGATGTGAGGCTGCACCGGATGCATGGAGGCAACTGTGGGGTGGGAAAATGGTAATCTCTGTTGGAAATAGCAACCTGCCAAGCCTTTCACTGTTCATTTGTTAAAGTACATATATTTGCTAACCTGTATTCTATGTGTATGTTGATTTGCCAGTTTAACTTACCTCTTTGGTGTGGGAGGAGTTATAGATATGTGATTATACTGAGCATGTGGAGACTCAGGACTCCATTTTGTATTCAGTCTGTTTACCACGTCAATGGAGGTGGATGTGTCTGCTTACCATCTCTTTGGAGGTGGACATGTATGCTTTTAGACCTTAATGGAAGTGGATTGCAATTTGTCTCCTTTCAGACTTGAGCGAGTACAGATATAATGAGACATTTAAAGACTATGTATCTGTGTGGTGAATATATACAACAAGTTATTAGTAAATCTGATATGTTATTTTTCAATGAAGACTACCTTTTTCTCTCTTGAGTGCATGTTTTAAATAAGAGGTTTTAAGGGAGGGTACAGTGTTCCCTCAGTACCTGTAGTTCGCTTCCCGCGGACTCGCTGTTTCGCGGTTTTTAAAAAAAATAATTTAAAATACAAGTACTGAGGGAACACTGTATACACAGATCTATAAACCCCACTTGCCGAAGTGGTGCCAGCGAGGGGTGCGGAGAGGGCCTCCAAGGCAGCTTCCACTGGGGGTTTTTCCTCTGGGGTTGGAGAGGGCCGCCGCCAAGGCAGCTTCTGCTGGGGTAGGCATGTAGGTGGGGGGGGGGGGCTTGGGGGCTTCATGGTGGTCCGCGAGAAGGCCTTCCTGGTGCATTATTTAAACTGTTATGTTTATTCATATCATGATCTGATCACCATACTCAATATATCCCATATGCATGGGGGTATTGGGGCAACAATACAAAAGGTTTGCTAGGGTAGACCCTCTTTCACTCAGACTCAGCCCCCCCCCCCCCAAATCAAAATCCTGGCTACAGGCCTGTGCTGGGGCTTCTTCTGCCGAGGCTGGAGAGGGTCACCGCCAAGGCAACTTCCACCAGGGCTTCTTCACAGTCCCTCTTCTTCTGGCAACCGGGTGAGAGCCCCATGTCAGTGGGAAAGCAGGGAGGTAGTGAGAAGGGTGGCTCCGGCAAGGGAAGGGGGGAGAAAGGGAGGAAGGGAGGGGGAAAGAGGAGAGTAAGAAAGAGAGAGAGAGAGAGAAAAGAGGGAGAGAGAGGAGTGGGCAGAGCTATACTGTACATATACAGTATAGCATCTCTACATCGTAGTTTTTCACTTATTGCGGGGGTTCCTAGAACGGAACCCCTGAGATAAATGCGGGAACACTGTATATCTTTTGGGCCATTGCATTTGCAAATTCTACATGAAATAACCATCTCAGCTACCTTTTCAATAAGGTTATGGTGCACTGGAATTTCCAATAGATTATGGAATTTCCAATAATCTCTTTAATTGACTACAGCTTAGGCAGATTTGGCATTATGGCACACACACTGATTTGATATTGTCCGTGGGTCATCCCACCACTCAGGCTATGTGCTGGGAAGATACTGGTAGTGAGTAACGTTTGCTCTATTGAGGCTTGAATCAGTCATATGTCACCACATCACCAAAAAGTGGGGGCTCACACAGGCCCATAACACCTGACATTTCATGGAAGAAAACTGTGACATCTGTGGGCAAGTAACACACGAGTGTGATTAAGATGACAAACCATGGCATGGAGACCATCCATGGAGACCATCAACGGTGACAAATGCAAGATATTCCACTCAGGCAGAAAAAAACGAAATGCAAAGATACAGAATGGGGGACAATGCCTTGCTCGAGAGCAGTTCGTGTGAAAAAGATCTTTGAGTCCTCATGGACAACAAGTTAAACATGAGCCAACAATGTGATATGGCGGCAAAAAAAGCCAATGGGATTTTGGCCTGCATCAATAGGAGCATAGTGTCTAGATCTAGGGAAGTAATGCTACCCCTCTATTCTGCCTTGGTTAGCCCACACCTGGAATATTGTGTCCAATTCTGGGCACCACAATTCAAGAGAGATATTGACAAGTTGGAATGTGTCCAGAGGGGGGCGACTAAAATGATCAAGGGTCTGGAGAACAAGCCCCACGAGGAGCGGCTTAAGGAGCTGGGTATGTTTAGCCTGAAGAAGAGAAGGCTGAGAGGAGATATGATAGCCATGTATAAATATGTGAGAGGAAGCCACAGGGTGGAGGGAGCAAGCTTGTTTTCTGGTGCCCTGGAGACTAGGACGCAATGGAACCATGACTTCAAACCACAGGAAAGGAAATTCCATCTGAACATGAGGAAGAACTTCCTGACTGTGAGAGCCGTTCAGCAGTGGAACTCTCTGCCTCGGAGTGTGGTAGAGGATCCTTCTTTGGAAGTTTTTAAACAGAGGCTGGATGGCCATCTGTCAGGGGTGATTTGAATGCAATATTCCTGCTTCTTGGCAGGGGGTTGGACTGGATGGCCCATGAGGTCTCTTCCAACTCTTTGATTCTATGATTCTATGCTCAGGTCAAACCTGACATGATACACAGGACATGCATTCAAGAATGCCAGTTGGAAGGTATTTTGTCATTCCCAGGCACAAACTTCTGGGATCCCAGCCTGTGCTGGTTTTTGTCAGGAAAACAAAGGATAGGAAAGAGCTGGTGTATCCTCTTGTAAAAATGTCCACTAACATTTATTCTGCAAAGAAATAAAAGATGAGATTCTCCATGGAGATAAGCCTAAGCTTTTAAGTCAATCCTCTGACACACACACAGAGGCAGACACAGGCATATTATGAAGGCACTGAGGTTTTTCGACATCCAGTTTTCTCCTATCAGAACATAAAGCAAGCTCAATGTACCTTACTTTTGTTATCGGGCGAGGCCAGTCATTTTTAAATTATAGTTCCCTATAAACCACTATCTGATAACTCCTTGTTCCATTTTATTGTGGTGTTACCGACTTATCAGAGACGTCAAGGGAGCGAAGGGGGAAAAAACCAACAACCTGCAAATGTTGAAAATCTTCCTAGCAAAAGATGGGTTGTCAAGTGCTAAGACAAGTATTAAATACTATGCTGGAGATTTGGGGAGGGGGGTGTTGTTGAGTTGTCGCAAGGAAAGGGTGAACTAAAAGAGACGGGCTAAGCTGTGGATGCTGAGATACAACTTTCAGTAGGAACGGGGGCAGAAAAGAAACAAGACAATCCACACAGTGTCACAGGGCTGTCATGAATGTCAGTTGCTTAGTACAATGCTATGAAAAGAAGATGAGAGGAATCATTTATGTGCTTCAGGACTTCATTCTTCTCCAAAGGCCATAAGTACCACCGGCTTGGACCAGTCCTGAATATGAAAGGTCTAAGTTCTGAGATAGGGGCCCCCGGTGGTGCAGTGGGTTAAAGCACTGAGCTGCTGAGCTTGTTGATTGAAAGGTCGCAGGTTCAATTCCGGGGAGCGGCGTGAGCTTCTGCTTTCAGCCCTAGCTTCTGCCAACCTAGCAGTTCGAAAACATGCAAATGTGAGTAGATCAATAGGTACCGCTCCGGCGGGAAGGTAACGGCGCTCCATGCAGTCATGCCGGCCACATGACCTTGGAGGTGTCTACGGACAACGCTGGCTCTTCGGCTTAGAAATGGAGATGAGCACCACACCCCAGAGTCAGACATGACTGGACTTAATGTCAGGGGACTACCTTTACCTTTACCTTTTTAAGTTCTGAGATCTTTGAAGAGACATTTTGTTTGGTCCTACCATCACAGATCCTTCTTGATGGTTGCTCCTAGGTTCTTTAATCCTCTTTCTAGGATCGTTTATTGTTCCTGTGTGCCTTCAAGTTATTTCTGACTTTGGGTGATCTTAAGCAGAATCTATCATGACTCTTTATGGACCCAAGTCCATGGCCAAGCAGAGACTTTAATCCTGGTCTCCAGAATCATTGCCCAATGCCGAAAGTCCATCCTAGAAATGGAGTCAACTTAACTTCTTTGGGAGGGGCAGAGGTGGCCGTAGGTAATTTTCAACGGTAAGCAAACAATATTTTGCAACCCCCCCCAACCAATCACTTTCTGTTTGTCGTGGGAGTTCTGTGTGCCATATTTGGTTCAATTCCATCACTGGTGGAGTTCAGAATGCTCTTTGATTGTAGGTGAACTATACATCCCAGTAACTACAACTCACATATGCCAAGGTCTATTTTCCCTCAAGAGTGCCCCTGGGCAAAATCAACTATACTGCAAATGCTTACTTTGCGTAATAGGTTGAGCCGCCCCTGTTCCAGACAGCACTAAGGTCTATTTTCCCCCAAGAGCGCCTCAAGAGCGCCCCTGGGCAAAATCAACTCTACTGCAAATGCTTACTTTGCGTAATGTGTTGAGCCGCCCCTGGGGAGGGTTGTTTCAAAGTTGGGGTCCTGCTGCAGAAGAATCTCTGTTGTGTGTACATACAGTAGCTATTTCAGTTACAAGCTGTTGGGGCTTTGTAGTTCAAAACAAGCACCTTCAATTGAGCTCAAAGGCAAACTGGAAGTCAGCGCAATTCAGTAAGTGTCATGTCACGTGGTCTCCAAAGCACATAACCTGATATAAAGAAATGGAATACAGTGCATGCAATGCAATACAATGCAATGGATGCAATGCAATATTTGAAGTGTGTGCAATGCAATGCAAAATGCAATGTAATACAATACAATGCACATATGGAAGAAAGCTCTCACAAATAGGCTTGCAGCAGGACCTATGCATGAAGGAATAGCCACATTTTGTATTAGTATTGCCAAAGAAACAATGCAGACAAAGTTCATTACTTCTCAGCCTCATTGATTTCAACTTGAATTATTGAATGGTGTGCCAGAACTCTTCAGTGAAATCAATGAGACTTCAAAACAGTAGAATTTGGGCTGGATTGTGTCCCACGCGCTTTGAGCTAGATGGCTCTCGGTTCGGGGCAATTGTACGTACGATGAATGTACTGTCTCCAGTAATGAAGATTTATTTATTTTCTTTAGGCCACTAATGTCTCCAAGATAAATGATATTAATACACAAAAGGATAAAGAGGGAAAAGAGAGAGGAAGGAGAAGAAATCAAGCATAATTTAAAACAATTAATTTAAAATGGAGTAACAACCCCTGCAGTGGTTGATATTAAAACTGAAGCCAAACTCTTGCTCTCAGAAAGCTAGTCAGATTTTTTTTTTAAAAAAACCTTTTTACTGATCTTCCAA
Source organism: Anolis sagrei (assembly GCF_037176765.1). Classification (NCBI taxonomy): domain Eukaryota; kingdom Metazoa; phylum Chordata; class Lepidosauria; order Squamata; family Anolidae; genus Anolis; species Anolis sagrei. The sequence continues at coordinate 67,580,258 of NC_090034.1, forward strand.
AAAAGTAGCAATGGAGGGTTATCTAAATACCTCTAGGGAAACCAATTATTGATGTAAGTGCAAGGTATTTTAAAATACCTGAAATATACTGGCTTCATATGGATCTCTACCTTATATTCTAAAGTGGGCCTTGGTATTGCTCATTTTTCTGCACCTTTCCCATTCCCTCACCACTTTTTAATTTCAAGGATTTTACCAATAGTGCTTTAGATAATAATGATAATAATAATAATAATAATAATAATAATAATAACTTAATAGTGTCCCGCCACCATGTTCCCAAAGGGATGGGGCGGCTTACGTGGGGACAAGCTCGGTCAAACATAGAATTAAAACATAGCACAAATGAAACTTTACAAGAACAACATCATAAAACAACATAAACAACTTAAAATAATATCAGTCAACCCATGGACTGACATGGTAATCAATTACTAAACTTGAGTGGGCAAAGGCTTGTGCAGGAAAATTGTGGTTGCAGGGACCGGGCAGGTGGAAAAAGTGCAGGAATTAGATGATGGTGAAGGTAATGTCAATTTGAACACTATATCTGTAGGGAAGGGATCAGTGGTAAAGTGCAGAGGCCAGATATTGGTTTATGGCTGGAGGCAAACATATCTAGTGATCTGTATAATCAAAGGCACCATGGAACATCTACATTTTTAGGTCTTTACAAAAAGTGGACAGTTTGGGCACCAATCTTATCTCCCTGGGAAGAAAGTTCCAGAGCCAGGGTGTCACCAGCAAGAAGGCCCATTCCCTCATCTCCAACAACCGCGCTTGTGGGGCCTCCCTAGAAGATCTTAGTGACCACACATGTTCATAGGGGAAGATGCGCTTGTGAAGACAGCTAAGTCCCGAACCGTTTAGGTCAGGCATCCTCAAACTGCAGTCTTCCAGCTGTTTGGGCCTCCAACTCCCAGAAGCCCTAGGCAACTTGTTCAATGGTCAGGAATTCTGGGAACTGGAGGCCAAAACAGCTGGAGGGCCGCAGTTTGAGGATGCCTGGTTTAGGTGATAACATGCACCTTGAATTGAGAATTAATAGATCTGTCCACTTTTCTGACTTTTTTTTCTTCTACTACAGAAATCTTAGCTGCAATTCCTTTAGTATACGGCAATTGCCCAGATCAATAATAATAATAATAATAATAATAATAATAATAATAATAATACATCATAGAATCATAGAATCATAGAGTTGGAAGAGACCTCATGGGCCATCCAGTCCAACCCCCTGCCAAGAAGCAGGAATATTGCATTCATATCACCCCTGACAGATGGCCATCCAGCCTCTGTTTAAAAGCTTCCAAAGAAGGAGCCTCCACCACACTCCGAGGCAGAGAGTTCCACTGCTGAACGGCTCTCACAGTCAGGAAGTTCTTCCTCATGTTCAGATGGAATCTCCTTTCTTGTCGTTTGAATACACACAAAAGAGCTCAATGGGCCTCCCGTTTTCTACCTGTCCAAGCTTTTTAGAGGCATCTCATATTATGTCTATTGGGGAGGTAAGAATAGGCATGTTGAAGAGAAGACTGAGCAAAAAAGGTAGATTTTATTTGGAAGTTGTATTTGTATTTATATTTATTATTGATGTGTTGCATTTGTATGGTGACTTCCTCCCAAGGCAGCTTCAAAAACAATTCAAAATATGCTCAACAACATTTTAAGAACAATTGAAGACAGATAAAACAGGATAAAGACACATACTTATGTAGGAAAAAACAAAAATAACCCCATATAAAGCTCTCCTGCTCATGTGTTGAAAAAGCCTGCTTGAATAGAAATGTTTTAGTGCAGCTCTGAAAGACCAAATAAATCTGGGGCTACTTCAGATCAGCCACAGATTCTGCCTTAGTATTCATAGTGTTCTTCTCCTGTGGTGGAAGCAAAGTCCTCATTGTCCAGTGGTGCCAAACCTACTTTGGCCCTGCTGGGTAATAACCCTTGCCTGTGTCATTGTTTGTTGTTGTAGTGTTGCACTTGGCACTCCACAAAGATTGCAGCTGTCACCTGGCACCCTTGTAAATGCAAGCAAAGATGTCCTTGCAACTCAGAGAAGCATTGAGCCAAGTGTGTGCCTTTGCTTGCATTGGCAGGAACACCAAGTGATGGCTATAAACAATCTGGAACTCTGAGGCCACCACTACAAGAAAGCTTGTAAAAGTTTCTCTTTTTATAAAGGTTGCCCCCCTGCCCCCCCCCACCCCCTTTGAAATATCTGGCTGCCGTGGAGCTTGAGAAACTTTGCCTAATGTGGTGGTCAGATGGGTCTTTGCATCATGTAACTGCCATGGAGCCAATAATAATAATAATAATAATAATAATAATAATAATAATAATAAACTTTATTTATGCCCCGCCACCATCTCCCCGATGGGGACTCGGAGCGGCTTACATGAGGCCAAGCCCAAACAACATAGAATCATAGAATCATAGAATCAAAGAGTTGGAAGAGACCTCATGGGCCATCCAGTACAACCCCCTGCCAAGAAGCAGGAATATTGCATTCAAATCACCCCTGACAGATGGCCGTCCAGCCTCTGTTTAAAAGCTTCCAAAGAAGGAGCCTCCACCACACTCCGGGGCAGAGAGTTCCACTGCTGAAAGGCTCTCACAGTCAGGAAGTTCTTCCTCATGTTCAGATGGAATCTCCTCTCTTGTAGTTTGAAGCCATTGTTCCGCGTCCTAGTCTCCAGGGAAGCAAAAACAAGCTTGCTCCCTCCTCCCTGTGGCTTCCTCTCACATATTTATACATGGCTATCATATCCCCTCTCAGCCTTCTCTTCTTCAGGCTAAACATGCCCAGCTCCTTAAGCCGCTCCTCATAGGGCTTGTTCTCCAGACCTTTTATCATTTTAGTCGCTCTCCTCTGGACACATTCCAGCTTGTCAATATCTCTCTTGAATTGTGGTGCCCAGAACTGGACACAGTATTCCAGATGTGGTCTAACCAAAACAGAATAGAGGGGTAGCATTACTTCCCTAGATCTAGACACTATGCTCCTATTGATGCAGGCCAAAATCCCATTGGCTTTTTTTGCCGCCACATCACATTGTTGGCTCATGTTTAACTTGTTGTCCACTAGGACTCCAAGATCTTTTTCATGCGTACTGCTCTCGAGCCAGGCATCCCCCATTCTGTATCTTTGCCTTTCGTTTTTCCTGCCAAAGTGGAGTATCTTGTATTTGTCACTGTTGAACTGCATTACAAACTGAAGCTTTTAAGCAGAGGCTGGATGGCCATTTGTCAGGGGTGATCTGAATGCAATATTCCTGCTTCTTGGCAGAGGGTTGGACTGGATGGCCCAAGAGGTCTCTTCCAACTCTTTGATTCTATGATTCTATGATTCATTACAACAATTACAATAAAGAAAAAAACCAAAACACAAACCGAAAACGCGAACAATAAACAATAACATCATATTAACATAAAACATATGCATACATAACAATGTAAAAATTACAATAATCACAGACAAAATAATAGTGGACAGGCACATGTAATGATTAAAAGACCATCTGATTAAAACGAATTAAAAACTCGTGCGATATAAAGAAGAGAAGCAGGTAATTTGCGGAGGAGAGCTCAATTATAGGGGAGGGGGGCTCTTGCCCACCAGATTAAATTGTCAGTGTATGTATGTCCCTTGCCTACCAACAAAAGGAAAGGAGTGAAGAGCCAACCTACATTCCAGGAGGCGGAGGCATTTGTATATTTGTAGTGAGTGGTTGAGAGTTTGAAAACGGGGATGGCTCTAGTGTGAATGAGGATGAGAGACATGGATGTTCTAATGACCTTCTCATTTGTAAAGTAGACTTGAGACTTGGAATGCCATGTGGATGAGTACCGAGAGCACTTTCAGATTCTGAAGTGTCTGGAACAAAGACCTGGTTGAGCTACAGCTACCAAGAACAAAGAGATATGGAGGAATTCTCTTGCAGTTAATCCCAATAGATTATGAGATTTCCAGCAGGTTATGGAATTTCCAACTCTTATGCTATCAAAGCTTGCAGGTAGATAACTGGATCTCATATCTACCACCCTATCTTCTCCACTCAGTGAAGATCACAAGACATGCTATATTGGGGGCCACAATCATCTAAGAATATGTTTAGCCTCTAGTTGTATAAGAATAAAAGAGGTAGGTAAAAATAATGTCATATCGGTTTAGCAAATGTGAATCTCCACAAATATGTGGAGTCTGCCTTTTGAAAACCACTAGCCAAGAAAAAGCATGACCTTTTTAGAAATCAATTCTTTGAACAAGTGATATTCATAAGCATTCGTGTAATGGCACAGAGGTAACTCCGCTGTTAAACTGAAAAGCCATGTCTTTAAACTGCCAAGGATAAAGACGTGCCACTACAAAAATATATTTGGTTAGCAGTGGATGGTTGTTTCTTTGAAGTTGAAGTTGTGAAGTCTGATACAAACACATTCACCTCCAATGAGATGGTAAGCAGACTGAATACAAAATGGAGTCCTGAGTCTGAACATGCTCTGTGCTGGTACGGCTGTACTAGGAGCTCCAACTTCCTTTTCTTTCTTTGAGTGTTTGCATGTATTCCAAAGTTCCATGCATTTTGCAATAAGGTGGCTTCCTTTGGTTTGCAATTATAGGGCAAATGGCCCATCAATCATCGTTAAGTTTTTGGTTCCACGCCTTTCCCCAGGGCTCTGGGAGGGAAAAGAAAGACTTCAGGCAGTCTTACAGTTTTGGAAGCCCAGTTACAGGACGTGAGCTTTCCCCACCTGTAGAGAAGCTTCGTTTCTCACAACATCCGGCCGAAACAGCCTTAAAGCTTCTAAGGAAAACAGTTTAACAGCACAACCCTTGTTGGGGTTAAAGAAACAGCTCAACATCATTCGTGGAAAAAATCCAAAGGACTCCAGCTGGAAAATCTACAAAGTCTTGGCTGGTAGGTCTACTCAGGTAACCAGAAGCAATTGGAGCCGGGAGTAGGGCCCACACCAGCAGAGCCTAGAAAACAGATTGCCCCAGGGAGTGGTTAAAAAGGGTTCTCCTCTTAAAGAAAAGAAACAGTTCACGAAGCCAGTTGCCTGTCCTTTGTGGGCAAGATAAGAAGCATTTGTTTGACTTGTTGAAGATTTAAGAAGTATTTAATTGTTTGTTGAAGACCTAAGCAATAATAAAGAACTTTGTTAAACTTTTTAAGCTTCTAAAGACTTTTGTATAGGAAAATCCAAAGAGCCTCTCAGCTGAGACACCCCGGCTTGCTGCTGGGCACAAAGAGCACGTCCTGTTCAAAAGCCAATTGCTATAGGCCCAGCGCGCGACAGCACATGCTCAGTACAATTACATCTATTACTCCTCTCACACCAAAGAGGTAAGTCAAACTGGCAAATCAACATACTCATAGAATACAGGTTAGCAAATATATACATTAACAAAGAAATAGTGAAAGGCTTGGGAGGTTGCTATTTCCAACAACACACCTGTAATAATTGGATTTTGAAAAAAATGACTTACAGAAACAAGGAATGGTAGTAGAGCGTCAGTGAAAAAACCTTTTATTCATGATAACTCTTTAAGGAGTACATTTCTCTTCCTAGAGGCAGATTTCTCTCACTTCCTGTTGTCTTCACTGCCATTCTTAACTATGAGTCATATGAAAGTTGGATGTATGTAACTCGGGGATTGCCTGTATGTACACAATAAGATATCTTGGAGATGGGATTCAAGATTAATCATGACATTCCTTTAGTTTCATATATATCTGACAGCCTGAAGGTAATGTGATAATACTTCTTTATACTTTTGTCATGAAACAAAGTTTTTGTACATCAAACCATCAGAAAGCACAATTCCAAGGAGAGAGTCCAAGATCATCGTCCTTCTTAATACATTAGTTGTCTAGGAGTGAGAATTTGTTTCTCTTTCTATTTTTTTGCAATGGAACATTCAGTTGTGTCAGTCCCCAATGCCCAGGACAACAGCTTGGAAACAGATCTGTTATTTGTAAAAGAAAATCCAAAAATCATATGTACTGCTCCATCAAATGCCTCTTAGATTTGTTATTCTGGTCATGATCCTCTTGTGAGTAGAGGTTGCCCAGTTTTGTTCAATTATTTACTTAAACCCAGGTACAAAGGAAAGTGCACTGCTGAGATGGGAATTAACCGATGTGTCTCCAACGCCATTTTATGCACGACCTCTATCAAATGGTGCCTTTCCCCTCATTGCCTGAGATCATCACTCCAAAGGTTGTTGGTTCCTGACAAATTGTTCTCCAATACAAGGAAACTAAATGAGCTAAATGAGGGGTTGAAGAAACATGAGCCAGAGGAGGGGAGGGAAACTGAGATGAAAATGCCCCTCTGAACTCTGAGAAACTGGGAATTTTGAAGTATCATTGAGGTTGAATTAGCAAGATAATAGAGCACTTGCTGAAGGGAATGTTATCAAATTACTCTTTCTCTCTCTGAATAGTAATAAAAATATGCTTGTTCCATTTTCCCAAGGAGGTTAGAAATAACGGAAAGGACAGAGAATAATTAAATACAGTATGACCCGCATATCCAGAAGGGATACATTTCTGTAATTCGTGTGGATATGTGAAACTGTGGATATTGAAATGAAGGACTTCTGGCACAAGAATGCCATAAAATGGTTCTGGAAGACCTTGAAAATGCCTAGAGATGACATATATGAAATTGTGGTTGTCAGTCTAGAGCAAGGGTTCTCAAACTAAGGTCCGGGGGCCGGATACAGCCCTCCAAGGTTATTTACCCGGCCCTCGCTCAGTGTCAACCTAAATTTGAAACAATTTGAAAGCACACAACAACAACAATCCTATCTCAACAGCCAAAAGCAGGCCCACACTTCCCATTGAAATACTAATAAATTTATATTTGTTAAAATTGTTCTTCATTTTAATTATTCTATTGTTTTTAAGTGTTTTTCCACTACAAATAAGATATGTGCAGTGTGCATAGGAATTCATGTTTGTTTCTTTCAAATTATAATCCAGCCCTCCAACAGTTTGAGGGAGTGTGACCTGCCCCTCTCTATAAAAAGTTTGAGGACCTCTGGTCTAGAGGGGAAAACAGGTTATATTGTATATCAATCTATAATGAGGAAGGACCATAGGTGAAAATATATCTCCATCTTATTGTTGATCAAGCTGAGGTTTATTAGAATTGTTCTTTTAATTCTGAGGTCATTGCTACAAGGTGCCAAAAGATGAAAACATCATAGAGCACTAGAATCTTTCTTGCTTGCCATTGCTAAATACAGAAGAGATGATGGCAATGAAGAAGACAATGATGGCGATGACGACGACGGCGACGAATTTATTACCCACCACTTCTTGCAGCTCAATTTTGTTTTCGTATCAGAAAACAGCAAGTCGTTTCCGGTGTGAGAGAATTGGCCGAGGGGACACCTGGATGTTTTAGATGTTTTACCATCCTTGTGGGAGGCTTCTCTCATGTCCCCGCATAATAATAATAATAATAATAATCATCATCATCATCATCATCATCATCTTTATTTGTACTGTACCCCACCAGCATCTCCCCCAATGGGGACTCGGGAGAAGGCTCTCTCCCTTGTACCCACAAGGCGAGCCTGAGAAACTGGCAATGGCGAAAGAAGGGCCTCCCCTGAAGATCAAAGAGTTCGGGCTGGTTTATGGAGAGAGATACGATCACGCATGGGGAGCTGGAGCTGACAGAAGGAGCTCATTTGCGCTCTCCCCAGATTTGAACCTATGACCTATCAATCTTCAGTTCTGCCACCACAAGATCAAATGAAAACACACAACACTAGTTAAATTTATATAACAAATATACACAAGACACAGAAAGCTGGGAGGAAATGCACTGAAGCCTGGCAGGCTGAAATGCTCCAAAATCCACAAAAATATTGCAGCTACAGGTCCTTACTATAATCTTGCCCACAGTGAAATGATTCAAGGTGAATTTGGCAGATTTTTATCAGGAAAATACATCTGAAGCATATCCAGGGACTTTAAGCCAGTATGGATCACTTATGTCTCTCTGTTGATGATGGCAAGTCAATAGTTTTGGTTCGAGGTGGAGCTTTGAAATATACCAATGCTCCTGCTGGCTCATTCACATCATGAGAACCAAGCATTCAGATGTCACCTACAAAACTACAATGGGTAGAATTTAGGTACGGTTGCATAGACCTAAATTCAATCGTTGTTCCCAACTTGAGTAGAGCCACTGAATCAATGACTGAATCAATGCTACTTACAAAAAACAAGTTTGCATTGGTTCAATGGGTCTGCTCTTGTGGGGATTAGCAATTGGTGTCAGGTCATGGCAATTGAAGTATCTCTCGTTTCAATTACCGAGTCCAAATTCTACTCACCTGAAGGTCTGAAATTCCTCAAGTTTAAATAGAAATGCCCCCAAATGTATATCATCATCACCTGCAGAAACACAGCAAGAAGGATGCCAGTCCAACCTCGCTAAGAAAAAAGGTTCAGATCCTGGCAGACAACTACGGAGAAGGTAATCTCCCATGTTCCCTCCATATGTATGTTTACAGAGAAAAGGGCCACACCAGCAAATTCCAAAACACGAGCATGTTCATAAGGGAAAATTGGGTATTTCAAATAATCGAGTACAGGGTTCAATCCATGAAATAGCATGGCCTGACTTACCGGGCCAAAGAAGTTGCGGTGCAGGGTGTCCCCCACCGCCATTCTTGCCTGGGGGGGCTTCTTCCTCCCAGAAGCCCCCTCTGATGGCGGGAAGGATTCCCGCCGGCGGGTCAAGGGGGCCAATGGCCTATTGACCACGCCCACCACAGGTGAGGCCTGAGCTGGCCTCTCCCTCTTCCCGGTCAGCCTTCTTAAGGCTGCCCGGGTGCCCCAGCAGGCACTCGGCCTGCAACAGCTGATCCATCCCACCCACCCTGCATACGGTTTATGTTTTCAGTGGATGTTAATTTTGTTCATGTTCACCTTGTCACTGTTTCCTTGTTAACAGTTACTTGTTTGTTGTATGCTTCTCGTCACAACTCCCCATTGGGCGTGGGGCATGGGCCCTGGATCTGGTTTGGTATCCCCCCCTAGCGGTTAGGGGTGGACGCCTGGTCGTCCCAGGGGTGCGTTTGCCCGGTATTGTGCCGGCGGCACCCCGGCGTGTGCGGGATCGGGCAGTATTGGACTGTCCGATCATGATCCAGGACCCATGCTTGGCTGCCAACCCTTGTTCCTGTTTGCAATAAATGAGTTGTGGCCATGGTTTATCCCACATCGTGTGTGCGTGTACTTATTGGGCTGGCTGTGGGAGGTGTATCGCACTTGCACACACAAAACACCTGAGCTATGGACCCGAGTCTTCAGGAGGAAAATAACACAATTCACTGCAGGCTGAATCGCTATTTCCTGGTGTCCCTTTTCAGAAGTGACTTTTGAGGGCGACTAAAATGATCAAGGGTCTGGAGAACAAGCCCTATGAGGAGCGGCTTAGGGAACTGGGCATGTTTAGCCTGAAGAAGAGAAGGCTGAGAGGAGATATGATAGCCATGTACAAATATGTGAGAGGAAGCCACAGGGAGGAGGGAGCAAGCTTGTTTTCTGCTTCCTTGGAGACTAGGACGCAGAACAATGGCTTCAAACTACAAGAGAGGAGATTCCATCTGAACATTAGGAAGAACTTCCTGACTGTGAGAGCCGTTCAGCAGTGGAACTCTCTGCCCCGGAGTGTGGTGGAGGCTCCTTCATTGGAAGCTTTTAAACAGAGGCTGGATGGCCATTTGTCAGGGGTGATTTGAATGCAATATTCCTGCTTCTTGGCAGGGGGTTGGACTGGATGGCCCATGAGGTCTCTTCCAACTCTTTGATTCTATGATTCTATGATTCTAAGCACATTAATCTCATCTGGATGAGGTTTCAATTTGTTTTCCCTCATCAAGCATACATTTAAGATTGATATAGCTTTCTTGGATTCTGGATTCTGGTGGAAAGGAGTAACAGAGTTGGAAGTTGTCCTCATCTTGAGGACACACTTTTTGTTTCTCTCATACTTTGCATTTCACTCAAGTATGATTTAAATCCTTCAGGATTGTCATAGCAGGTAACTGAAGTTGTTTCACCTGCTGAGCAAACCAACAACCAAAGCTTCCTCTGAGGAATACTTCTATTCCACACTTTGTTCTAATGCACACACATAATGTTCAGATTTTCCTTCTTAAATGCAGACCTGACATACATAACTCCAAATTAATGCAGGACAAGTTTTCAAAACAGCAATAAGGGATAGTTGAAATTCATGACATGCAGGGTTGACATTCAGGAAATAGCTATTAACAAGTCTGTGTTCTACCTAAACGCTAAATGAAAGTATTGATTCCAGTTAACCTAGCTGCATACTTCTTTGTAAAATTAACATATTGTTCACATTCATAAATTTTGTGATGCAGACATTACTATCTTTCACAGGGGTCCATACTTCAAAATGCAAAAATTGAGAGCTTACTGATCTGTCTGTCCATTCATCCATCTATAAAGCTTCCCAATCTCCAAATAAAACGAATAATGTTCGTTTGCAAGTCATATAAGGGGCACCCTTTCCAACTATCAAATGAAGTATACCCCTTATTTTGTAATATTTTAATTATGTTTAATATCAGTTTCTTTAACAAGCTGAGCTATGTGTGCATGGAAAATAAAAATGCAAAGGGGGGGGGAGAATAATGGCATTAGTAATGGGTTTCTATAAAAGCTAAACAAATGTCAAACTATTTTGTTTATCATTTCCACATTTGTGGGTTAAGCATTCCTGAATTTACAATATAGGAATACGGTGCAATCAAACATAGGAATACGGAATGAAGGATTATGAGAATGGGTTCTGATTTGTTGTTGAGGCGTTATGATAATGATTGTTTAAAGAAGAAGAAGAAGCAGAAGCAGAAGCAGAAGCAGAAGCAGAGGAAGAGGAAGAAGAAGAAGAGGAGGAGGAGGGGGAGGGGGAGGGGGGAGGAGGAGTTTTGGAGTACAGTACTCCTGTTCTCATGATCATGTTAAAAAACAAAGTATGGATTGTCGATGTTGCAATCCCAGGTGACAGCAGGATTGAAGAGAAACAACTGGAAAAGCTGACACGATATGAGGATTTAAAGATTGAACTGCAAAGATTCTGGCACGAGCCAGTCAAGGTGGTCCCAGTGGTGATCGGCACACTGGGTGCAGTGCCTAAAGACCTTGGCCTGCACTTAAACATAATCAGCACTGACAAAATTACCATCTGCCAGCTGCAGAAGGCCACCTTACTGGGATCTCCACGCATTATTTGCTGATACGTCACACAGTCCAAGACACTTGGGAAGTGTCCAACGTGTGATCCAATACAACAGCCAGCAGAGTGTCTGCTGTGGATTCATCTTCTTGTGTTTCAAATGATGATGATGATGATGATGATGTCCAAATCTTTAGCACAGATATCAACATGGAATTTGGTTTGGACAAATGTTCGACAGTGGCACTGAAGAAGGGAAAAATCACTAAAAGTGAGGGCATAAATATGCCCAATGGCCAAGCGATAAAGTGTCACCAGCCAGAGGCCTATAAATATCTGGGCATACTACAGCTTGACAACATCAAACATGAACATGTGAAAACTGTGGTCATCAAAGAATACACTCAAAGGGTCAGAAAAATTCCCAAAAGCAAGCTCAATGGAGGCAGCACCATCAAGGCCATAAACACCTGGGCCATACATGTCATAAGATATACTGCTGGCATCATAAACTGGACACAGGCAGAACTGGACAATTTGGACAGAAAAACTAAAAAACTCATGACCATCCATAATTCATTACATCTTCCCAGTGTCAGCTTTCCCACAATACACCAGACATCACGATTGTGGAAAAGAAAAAGTCTGGATTATTGATGTTGCCATACCAGGTGACAGCCACATTGAGGAAAAACAACAGGAAAAACTCAGATGCTATCAAGACCTCAAAATCGAACTGCAAAGGCTCTGGCATAAACCAGCACAGGTGGTCCCAGTGGTCATCGGCACACTGGGTGCTGTGCCAAAAGATCTCAGCTGGCATTTGGAAACAATAAACATTGACAAAATCATGATCTGTCAACTGCAGAAGGCCACCTTACTTGGATCTGCACGCATCATTCGGAAATACATCATACAGTCCTAGACGCTTGAGAAGTGTTTGACTTGTGATTTTGTGATATGAAATCCAGCATATAGATCTCATTTGTTGTGACATACTATGCTTTTGTGTCAGTAAAATAATAATAATAATAATAATAATAATAATAATAATAATAAGGTTTCTAACCCACCCTCTTTTCCCAAGGGGATTCAAGGCGGCTTCCAAAACAAGGCAGACATTTTGTGGGGACCTTTTGCTCCAAGTCCCACAAATGTTGGGGGACATTATTTCCCATGTTGCAATCATTATTAGATCTTCTATACAGTTGATCACAAGTGGAAAAAACATATATTTCCAGTAACAAAATATAAACTAACAAAGGCAGAGCGAGTGCAATTTTTTCAAGGTCACCCAATGAGTTTAATAAGACTTGCTCTGAAAGAACTGTAATCCAATGATCAAACCATTAGACATGAAATAATGCTGTCATCCCCCCCCCCCCACAAGGTAACATGAAATGTGCAAGATGAGAGTTCATTGAAACCTGGTCAAGAGGTTGCAGAACAGACCAGTGGTACTTAATGTGAGGGCCGCGGAACACCAGTGGGCTGCGAGGACAAAAATCTGGTCTGCAAGTCTCCTTCCTCTTAATTTAATTTAATTCCACTCCTTTCACACCACCTGCCACTCCTTCCCTGTCACACCAGTTCTAGATTATTAAGTATGGTTTTCTGTTGCTGAGCAGATGGCAACTACTGGATGGCATATGTTCTGTATCAGAAACTAGAGCTGATGTGATCTATCCAATGCAATTTCCGAATCAGCACTCCAAATAAACAAACCAAATCCAAAGTTGACCAAAAACAATTCATAACCTTTCGTGCCGCCTGCCACTCCTTCCCTGTCTCTGACCATGGGATATGTTCTGTATCAGAAACTAGAGCTGATGTTGTCTATCCAATGCAATGTTCTGAATCAGCACTCCAAATAAACAAACCAAATCTAAAGTTGACCAAAAACAATTCATAACCTTTCATGCAACCTGCCACTCCTTTCCTGTCGCTGACCATGGCATATGTTCTGTATCAGAAACTAGAGCTGATGTGGTCTATCCAATACAATGTTCTGAATCAGCACTCCAAATAAACAAACCAAATCTAAAGTTGACCAAAAACAATTCATAACCTTTCATGCCACCTGCCACTCCTTTCCTGTCGCTGACCATGGCCTATGTTCTGTATCAGAAACTAGAGCTGATGTGGTCTATCCAACGCAATGTTCTGAATCAGCAACCCAAACTGAATCTAAAGTTCATCAAAACTCATAACCCTTTTGATACTAATGTTGGAGAGTGGTCCCTGGTCAAATGGTCCCTGGTCAAAAAAAAGGTTCGGAACCACTGCTTTAGACTCTCACATCTGCATCTAAGGATAAACTGCTGCATCATACTATCCATAATTGAATCTTGTAATAATTATTTCCAGAACCCTCTTTCTGGCTTACCCAAATGAAACAACACATGCACACCAACAAATACACACGGAAGCTGTCTGCAGGGAGGCGGGAACATCTATATTTCCCTCTTCCCATCCAAAGTGCTTTAACCTTTAAACATAAATTCAGAAACAAGAAGGGTAGGGAGAGAGGACCCAGCCAGTTGTGCTCCCTGGTGAACTTGTGGGACCTTATTACATTTTCATTCACTAAAATGTAATTAATGAAGGCTTTTAAGCCCTGAGAACCTTTCAAATTAATGAAAAGTCCACCCAAGTAAATTAGACTTGTAGTTCGAGTGCTGGAGATTTAAATTACGGTAGTTAGCTTGACAGCAACCAAGAACAGCTGTCACATACAATTATTTTTCAGGCTGCAACTAAACCATTCTTACATTATGGGCTGCCATTTCTCGGGGGCTAATGGTAAGTGCTTGTGTTTTATTATACCACTGTCAACAAAATATGTAAGGTCTTCCTGATTCCTCCCTTGGTACACTGATACATGATAAATATCCTGCCCCAATTCCTATGTTTAGGCTAAGGTTAGGTAGACTTGCTTAATCAATGGCTTCGCAGACATTATGTTTCAAGTCCCCACTGAGTCAATGGATAGGCTCTAGCTGACACTAAAAATTAGATATAGCTACTGCTGTATGGATGTTTTGGGTGTCTGTTTCCTAACAACTCTGCCCTTACACTGCAACAACACAAATCAGCTGGAAACAGTATAATTGGGCTCAAAATGCACGTTGCACCCTGCACTAGCTTGGCAATGGCTTCTCAACCAAAAAAGGATATTTACCACTTCCACCAAGAGGTAACTTAGCTGGTCTTAAGAGGGAAACAATACCAGCAAGAAGCTTAAAACAGCTCATGAGAAATGTGTACATGAAAAACCATGATGAGACAATTCAAAAATAAACCAGATGAATCCCAGGAGACTTCCATGCCTATGTCTAGAGGACCAAGTCCAGCGTCACCAAAAGTCATCATGGATAGTGGCTCTAAATAATGAGTTGGCTAAAATCGGCCTGCTTTTACAATGTCTGAACGATCTAGGACATAAGGCAAAACAAGTGCTCATGCAACGCACTCGAGATAACTATGCACGCATAGGTTTTCTGCCACAAGGTTTTTAGCTTCCCACAAAATAAATATTCATTTAGAACACTATCTGACTATCCCACTTCTGTTACCTTTAAGAAGAATGTATATTAGGGCTAGGTTTGAACAACTCGGTATTATGATGCAAACCGGGCATTACTATGACATCAAGGGTCTGGAGAACAAGCCCTATGAGGAGCGGCTTTCAACAGAAAGGAGGAAACCATGAAAATGAACAAAATCTGGCTTCTAGTATTAAAAAACTCTAAAATTATAACAGCAAAACAACAGAGGGAAAACAATCAGGCACATCTAATCACCTCTCAACAAAAGATTGCCCCAGGCAATGCTAATCAAGGTGGTCAGTTGAAACATTCACACCTAGCTCCAGCAGACAAGAGTTCTTTGTCTCACCCATGTCATTCCACAGATATATAAACCCATTTTCCTAGTTCCAACAGACCTCACTACCTCTGAGGATGCTTGCCATAGATGCAGGCGAAACGTCAGGAGAAAATGCCTCTAGAACATGGCCATATAGTCCGAAAAAACCTACAACAACCCACTTACTCTGATTATTGTGGATCTTTCTTGTCCTTGAAAGAGGGAGGTCAGAAGATCATTTTTGTTGGGGGACCTGCAGTTGGATAATATTGGATGTAAATATCTGTATCACAGTTCAGTATATTACGATCTGCCAGCTGCAAAAGGCCGCCTTACTGGGATGTGCACGCATTATTCGCCGATACATCACACAGTCTTAGACACTTGGGAAGTGTCCAATGTGTGATCCAATACAACAGCCAGCAGAGTGTCTGATGCGGACTCATCTTGTTGTGTTTCAAATAATTTAAATGAATGGACCATGACAGGTTGTTACTGAATGAAAGTTCTAGATATTTGATTTTTTTTTACTTGCTCAACATTAAACATTAAAGATCCTGCGCCCTATCCCCAAAACAAGTCCATCACCTTGGCTAGCTTATTTGGTTTATTCTAAGACGGGTTTGTGCTGGTACAGTTGTACCAGGAGCTCCAACTTCTTTTCCTTTCTATTGAGTGTTTGCATGTATTCCGAAGTTCCATGCATTTTACAATAATTATCATTATGTTCTTTAGTTCCGCCCCTTTTTTTGGGTTAAGGAGGGAAAAAAGGGACCTCTAGTTCAGTTCACACAGAGAAGCCTTTCATACAGGACGTGAATCAGTTCCCCCTGTAGAAAGCTTAGTCTTTTACAGCTTTGTTGGGGGGATCCAGTCCCATAGCTCTACAGAGAACTACAGCATAGCTCTTTGCTGGAGAAATACAGCTCCACGGTTTTACAGCCAGCCTTCGCTGGGAATTGAAAGCCTTCTTTCCACTTGGAAATCTACTAAAGGACTCTGTTTGGTAAGGACCACTCACAGCAGCCATAAAGAAATTTGGACCAGGTGTAGGGGCCCACGCCAGCAGAGCTTAAGTCAGATTGCCCAGGGAGGGGTCAAGGATTTCCTTTGTAGAAGGAAGAAACAGTTTATGAAGAAAATTGCCTGTCCAATGTGGACAAGATTTAAGCAAGCCACCAGTTGATTCAAAACCTTGAAGTATTTGTTTGATTTATCAAAGATTTAAGCAACAATAAAAACTTTGTTGAACTTTCTAAGTCTTTAAAAGAACTTTGTGTGGGGAAATCCGAAAGGCCTCTCAGCCGAGGCACCCCTGGCGTTCCGTTGGGCACACAGAAACACGTCCTTTCTACAGACTCTTTCACAGGCCCAGCGCGTGACAGCACAGGGTTAGTCAAGTTATATTTGGAGAGCAACTGGTACAAGCCAACAGCAACAAAACAACACATGGCTCATGACATTAGCCAGTTGAGACATTCACATTTGCCACTATGACTGTGCATTAGCCAATCAGCTGCAAGTATGCAAATGAAGAAAAAGCCCAGTTTCTCATTGGTTTAGTGTGAATTTGAAGACATAATCCCAGTCCTTGACAAAACTCTTCATCAATGTTGAGGACCCAGAAGATCCACTTTCAAAATGGCAGAAGGAGGACATGCCATCAGATAGACCCTTCCAAATGACCACCGTCATGTGTTGGGCTTAGTTGAGCACAACATGCCAAAATTAAGGGCTAAGATCTCAGCCTAGAAGACCATTGGAATCCGCTTCATGAAGCAATTTGCTTCTAGGCATTCTCACCCAAAGGGGGAAAGAGAGAGAGAGAATGACGGCATGGCCAAGGCATACAAAAACCCCTGCTTAAAGAAGAGAAAAGGTTCCATCCCTGTGAAAGGACCCCCGAGCAGAAAACTGAGTGCAAAGTCCAAACCCCCTGAGCGACAATCTAAAAGACGGCGATACCTCCCGCCGTTTTTCCTCTTCATGGAGGACAAACGTTGTGATGTCCAGTGTGAAAACCCAAACTGGACTGTAGTCCAGGTAGCCCAAAAGCTAGGGCATATGTGGCACCAACAATCTGAAGAGGATAAAACAAGGTACAAACAAGAAGCATCCCAGCTTTGGCAGCGGTTCTGCGGTAAGAAGACAAAGAGCCACAGCAAGTCTCAGAGAAAGTCTCAGAGAAAGTCTCAGAGAAAGTCTCGGAGAAAGTCTCAGAGAAAATCTCAGGGAAAGAAGAAAAAGAAAGGATCCGGCCAGGGCAAGTGCAAAGATTTCATGGCAGAGTTGGAACGCCTGGCTTGCTGTTGAAGCCACAAGGCAATTTCCCCACTTTGGTTAATGCCTAAATAAAACCAAGAGCATGTCTCTCTCAGTGTGATCATTGACTGGACAATAACTAGGTGTGAACGCGGGATGTAAATGAAGGAAATGGTGTCCAAGATCTTCTATGAGTAGCTGTTGGAGTGAAAATTGTTCAGAATCCCCCATGGTGATTCTCAAAAAGATAAAAGGGCATTCTAGGCATTCTCACCCAAAGCAGTGACAAGGCCCAGTTGTATCACATTGCATAGGGGTTTTCAAGAAGTCACTAGATGGGAGTAGGTATGCAAAAGCCAGGAGGAAGAAGCTCAGGAGAGCCCCATGAGAAATGACTATAGGAAGGTAGTGACCACAAAATTATTTATTTATTATTTACTAGCTGTCCCCTGCCATGTGTTGCTGTGGCTTAGTCTGGTGATCTGGAAAATAAATTAATGAGAATGAGTTGGTTTCTAATATATGTAATTTCTTTATGCTTGTGTTGATGTGGAAATTGTCTGGTTTGCCCACTCTAGAACATACAACATTGAATTGTCCTTCTTTAGGGGTCCCTTTCAAATCTATGATACTATATCTTTGTGTGTGTGGATCATATCTATCTATCTATAGATGGACGGCTCTTTGTCAGGAGGGCTTTGATTATGTTTTATTTCCCTGGTGAAGGAAGTTGGACAGGATGGCCTTAAGTGTTTTCTGTTGGTCATGGGGGTTGTGTGTGGGAAGTTTGCCCCAATTCTGTCTTTGGTGGGGTTCAGAATGCTCTTTGATTGTAGGTGAACTATAAATCCCAGTAATTACAACTCCCAAATGTCAAGGTCTTGTTGTTGTTCATTCGTTCAGTCGTCTCCGACTCTTCGTGACCTCATGGACCAGCCCACGCCAGAGCTCCCTGTCGGCCGTCACCACCCCCAGCTCCTTCAAGGTCAGTCCAGTCACTTCAAGGATGCCATCCATCCATCTTGCCCTTAGTCGGCCCCTCTTCCTTTTGCCTTCCACTTTCCCCAGCATAATTGTCTTCTCTAGGCTATTTTTCAAGGTCTATTTTCCCCAAATTCCACCAATGTTCATGTTTGGGCATATGGAATATTCATGTCAAGTTTGGTGCAGATCCTTCATTGTTTGAGTCCACAGTGCTCTCTGGATGTAGGTAAACTACAACTCCCAAACTCAAGGTCAATGCCCACCAAAGTGTTTTCTGTTGGTCATGGGAGTTCTGTGTGCCACATCTGGTTCAATTCCATAATTGGCGGAGTTCAGAATGCTTTTTGATTGTAGGTGAACTATACATCCCAGCAACTACAACTCCCAAATGATAAAAGCAATTTTTTGAGTGAAGGACATACATTGGGTTGTTAGGTGTCTTGTGTCCAATTTTGGTGTCAATTAGTCCAGTGGTTTTTGATGCAACTGTCTTGCGGGCTGCAAAGGTCGACAGCAAGCTAGACAAATGGCTGGAAGCTCACTCTGACCTGGGCTGGCTTTGAACTCATGACCTCTCAGTCAGTAGTGATTTTAATGCAGCTGACTCCCAACCAGCTGTGCCACAACCCGGTGTTCTATTGCACTTTAGCTCATGCATTTCTATTTCTTTTTAAAGTAACCACTATGCAAAAAGATAAAAGATGGGTGATTCTTTGCCTGCAGCTTTAAAGTCCAGATCCAGCACAAGATGCATTTGCAGTATCAGTGTCATCCCACTTTAACTATCATGGTTCCTTTCCGTGGAATTTTGAGATTACAGATTGATGAGGTGTGTGGCATTCTAAGACAGATTTGTGGCAGTTAAGTAAGACTGAAGAAGCTATTTTTCTGTGGAAAGAATATATAGCCAGAACTGCTACTTTCATTCAGTATGAAGGCATCACATTTAGGCATAAGGATACCAAACAGGAGCCCCCCTGGTAGCACAGTGAGATAAACCGTGGAGCTGCTGAACTTGCTGACCAAAAGTTCAACTGTTCAAACCCGGGGAGCGGGGTGAGCTCCCGCTGTTAGGCCCAGCTTCAGCCAACCTAGCAGTTTGAAAGCATGCTAATGTGAGTAGATCAATAGGCACCACTTCTGTGGGAAGCTAACGGTGCTCCATGTAGTCATGCCAGCCACATGATCTTGGAGGAGTCTACGGACAACACTGGCTATTCGGTTTAGAAATGGAAATGAGCACCATCTCCCAGAATCAGACATGTGTAGACTTAATGTCAGGGAAAACCTTTACCTTTAACTATACCAAACAGGGAAAGCTATACTTTCTGATGGTGTCTGGAAGCCAATTCTGAGTGATGGCAGAGTGTTACCCTCAGTCTTGGATATGGGAGATACAGATGTGGCATTGGATACGAGAAAGTGGAATAGGAGTCGTACTATAGTTGCCGCTGCAGACACTTTCCTCCTGCCTACGACACTGTATCAATGATCCCATCTGTTTTGGCTTCATGCAGTTTTATAAAGGATCTAAATATTATTACATCCTATTTTCAAAGGCAGAATGACCTAACAATTCATAATGGTGTATTCCAGTTTTTTTTTTCCACACAAAAACTCCATTGAGGAAGTCAACGTGGAATTGCAAAAGGGTATAATTTTAATTTGCAACACTAGAGTCTATCTACGAGGGACGGGGCCTTCTCGGTGGCGGCCCCTTGACTCTGGAACTCACTCCCCAGGGATTTCAGACATGCCCCAACACTGGCAGTCTTTAGGGGGAGCCTGAAAACGTAGTGTGCCTTCCCAGAATAAGGAAACTCCCAGGAATATGTCCCTAAATGCACCTTTTAATGATCTAGGATTGTCTACATGCTCTATCCCTCTCCAAAATTTCTATTCTGTTTATCTGTCACCTGGTCACGCTCAGCATTATTTTTTTAAATTTTAGTTAGTACATTGGCCCTGCCATAGGATTTTAAACGTAGTTGTTAATGTTTATTGCTATTTTCTGTTTATGAGTTTATTTATTGTTTGCATTACTATTGCTATTGTTTTGTTGTTGTATTGTGGGCTTGGCCTCATGTAAGCCGCACCGAGTCCCTTGGGGAGATGGTAGCGGGGTACGAATAAAGTATTATTATTATTATTATTATTATTATTATCCACCTGCAAGAATCATGAAGACAGTTATCAACTGTTGGGAATGCAACTTAATAATAATAATAATAATAATAATAATAATAATAATCTTTTTTTATACCCCGCCACCATCACCCTCAACGGGGACTCGGAGCGGCTTACCCGAACAACAGATTACAATACAAGAAATACAAAATTACAATAAGATAAACAACATAACATTAAGAGGTGATCTATTCCTTCCGTAAGAATGGGGACTCTTACGGAAGGAATAGATCACCTCTTAATGTTATGTTGTTTATTTCATTGTAATTTTGTATTTCTTGTATTGTAATTTGTTGTTCGGGGGGTGGCACAGTGGGTTAAAGCGCTGAGCTGCTGAGCTTGTTGACCAAAAGGTCACAGGTTCGATTCCAGGGAGCGGCATGAGCTTCTGCTGTCAGCTCTAGCTTCTGCCAACCTAGCAGTTCAAAAACATGCAAATGTGAGTAGATGAATAGGTACCGCTCCAGCGGGAAGGCAATGGCACTCCATGCAGTCATGCAGGCCACATGACCTTGGAGGTGTCTATGGACAACGCCGGCTCTTCGGCTTAGAAATGGAGATGAGCACCACACTCCAGAGTCAGACATGACTGGACTTAATGTCAGGGGACAACCTTTACCCAGGGGTGGCTCAACCCATTATGCAAAGTAAGCATTTGCAGTATAGTTGATTTTGCCCAGAGGCGCTCTTGAGGCGCTCTTGGGGGAAAACAGACCTTGACATATGCGAGTTGTAGTTACTGGGATGTATAGTTCCCCTACAATCAAAGAGCATTCTGAACTCCATCAATGATGGAATTGAACCAAATATGGCACACAGAACTCCCACGACGAACAGAAAATATATTTCAGTGATTTGGGGGGGGGGGGCAAAATACTGTTTGCTCAATGTTGAGAATTACCTAGGGCTTCCTCTGCCTTTACCTATTCCTTCCTTGACATAGTAGTTGCAAAGGAAAAGGTAATCCTAACCTCCGTGTGAAGTGGCCATCTGGTTTCTACTTACACAAATGCCTTGAGTGAATAGCCCTGAAGGAATGCTTACCACGTCTTAAGGCAGTCTGCTCCAGCAAAGGATCGTTGCCTCATCGTGGTGCTGGAGCTTGAGTGCCTTGATGATGCCTCAAGCGAAACCGTGAAGGGACACCCAAGACGGGAAGGTCATGGAAGGGCTGTATACTCTCACCCAACCTATTCAACTTGTATGCAGAACACATTGTGCGATGTGCGGGGCTCAATGAATCTAAGGCTGGAGTTAAAATTGCTGGGTGAAACATTAACAACTTTAGATATGCAGATGATACCACTTTGATATCTGAAAGCGAGGAGGTTGCACTTTCTTTTTTCGCCTTGGTTATAAGGCTCCTCAGCTTCTCCTCGCTTTCAGATATCAAAGTGGTATTCCCTGTAGTAACCTATGGATGTGAGAGCTGTACCATAATGAAGGCTGAGTGAAGGAAGGGAGACGCTTTTGAACTGTGGTGTTGGGGGAAAATTCTGAGAGTGCCTTGGCCAGCAAGAAGATCCAACCAGTCCATATTCCAGGAAATAATGCCCAGCTGCTCACTGGAGGGAAGGATATTACAGACAAAGATGAAGTACTTTGGCCACATAATGAGAAGTCAGGAAAGCTTGGAGAAGAGAATGATGTTGGGGGGAAATGGAAGGAAAAAGGAAGAGGGGCCGACCAAGGACAAAATGGATGGATGGTATCCTTGAAGTGACTGGCTTGACCTTGAAGGAGCCGGGGTTGGCCACGGCCAACAGGGAGCTCTGGCATGGGCTGGTCCAGGAGGTCACAAAGAGTTGGAAGCATCTGAACAAATAAACAACAACAACAAGGTAGTCTGTTGAACAATTGTTTGTATCTCATGATGGGGAGGGGTGCTGTGAAGCTCTTGAGAGGTTTCATCAAAGTCCCAGAATGGATCAGAGTCCTGCTAGTTCTCCATCACTTGTGCAGAAAAGACCAGTCCTTGCTATTGCATTCTCACACTGGGTAATAATTCTTATGGCAAATGAAGGTTTTTTTTAGATTTATAGATTTTTATTGGGTTTTAATTCAAAGAAAGGGTAAACATCGAAAGTGAGGGAACAATTTCCAAATAGGAAAGTTTAGAAAGAGAAAAGCAGAAAGGAAGGAGGTAAAAAAGGTAGGAGGGGGAAAAAAAAGGAAAAATGCTGTTTGACTTCCTTCTATTCTTCGGTGGTTGTAGAAAAATAAAAATTGTTCAAAATGACTGCAAAATCTACTACTACCCCGTATTCAAAGATTTATTATGGTCAATGACCAGCATTAAAAAGATACAAGTGACAGGGTGCACAAATGTCAGAGTACACACACATGTATAAACACATGTACATAAATGTACAAACGTCAGGTTACACACACATCTGGGTATCAAGAAACTACCACGTATTTATGTTGCCCTCTCATGCTGGCTGATACCCAAACAGGTGGTGGGCCGGAGATGTCACTGCCTTGGTCCTTTCACTATTGGTTGCTACTCCCCAGCGGATGTCAGGTGGTGCAATACCGGCTAGACAGTGTAATTTCTCCAGTGGTGTATGGCACAGACACTCCGTGATAATGTGCCATGTCTCATTAAGAGCCACATCCACTGTTTTAGCATGGTGAGATGTGTTCCACACTGGGCATGCATGCAGCAGAATAGCACAGTGTAAGGGCAGATATGTTCACTGTATCTGGTTGTGATCCCCAGGTTGTGCCAGTCAGCTTTCGTATGATATTGTTTCTAGCGCCCACCTTTTGCTTGATATTCAGGCTGTGCTTCTTGTAGGTAAGAGCACGGTCCAGGGCAGGCCCATAGCCAGGATTTTGATTCCGGGGGGAGGGGGGGGGCTGCGTCGGAGTGAAAGAGGGTCTACCCTAGCAAACTTTTTGTATTGTTACCCCAATACCCCCATGCATATGAGGTATATTGAGCATGGTGATCAGATCATGATAGGAATAAACATAACAGTTTAAATAATGTATCAGTAAGGCCTTTTCGCAGACCACCATGAGAATTTCGGGGGAGGGGCTTCAGCCCCCCCCCTCCCCGGCGACATGCCTAGTCCAGGGTAACTCCCAGGTATTTGGGTGTTCTGCAATGCTCCAGTGACTTCCCAGGTAATCCTCAGAGCTTGGGATGCTTGTCTGTTCTTGAGATGAAAAGCACATCTCTGTGTTTTAGATGGATTGGAGATCAGCTGGTTTTCCCTGTAATAGGCAGTAAGAGCACCTAGAGTTTCAGAGCTCTTTTGGATGATGATGATTTATAGGTGGTACCTTACTCCACACAAGATCTCAAAATGTTACAAAAACACATCAAACAAGTGTTGGAAGTGCGCCCAACAAACAGGGACCTTTTTCCATGTATGGTGGACTTGTCCAGAAGTAAAAAAGTTCTGGTCGGAAATTCACATAGATATACAAAATATATTAAACCTAAAGATTGATAAAAATCCAGAATTTTTCTTATTAGGTATGCTAGAAGTACCGGAAGGCAAATGAAGAAATTGAGAAGGTACTTTTTGTCCCTAAGGAGAAACTTGAAAAGGTAAAAGGTCGGTCAAATTAAATCTAGAGAGCAACTGCTACAAGTAAAAAAAATAAAATCATGGCATTAGCCGGTTGAAACATTCCCATTTCCCACTATGGCTATGCATCAGCCAATCAACTTCAAGTATGCAAATGAAGAAAAAGAAATCAGCTCTTGCTCCCATTGGCTTAGGGTGAATTGAAGACATAATCACACTCCCTGACAAAATAATGGCTCAACATCTTTGTCTCTGTTGAGGACCCAGAAGATCCACTTTCAAAATGGCAGAAGGGGGTCATGCTATCAGATAGACCCTCCAAAACATCTACTATCATGTGTTGGGTTTAGTTGAGCACAGCATGTCAAAATTAAGGGGGCAAAGGCTCAACTAAGAAGACCATCACAAGCACCTTCAAAGAATACATTGCTTCCAGACATTCTCACCCAAGGATAAAAAAGGATGAAGAAATGGCCAAAGCGAAAAACGCCCGCTGCATAAGCAAGGGAAAACGCTCCATCCGCCTGAAAAAACCCGAAAGCAGGAAACAGAAAACACCAAAATACTGTATGAAGAGACCCAAAAGAAAATCACTCCCAGCATTTTTCCTGTTCATGGAGGACAAACGTTGTGACGTCGAGCGTGACAACCCAGACTGGCCTGTGACCAAGGTTGCCCAAAAGCTGGGCGGTATGTGGCGCCAACAGCCCCAAGCAGATAAGGACAGGTACATGAGTGAGGCAGCCCGGACGAGGAAGCATAAGAAGGGAAAGAACCGCAGGAAGTGCTAGAGGAAGTAATACAGAAGTTCTGGCCAGAGAAGGTGCAAAGATCTCCTGAGAGACATGGAACACAAGACCATTCCCCCTTTTGGTTAATGCTTCAGTAAAACCAAGTGCATGTCTCTTTCCAGTGTGGTTAATTATTTCTTGGACAACAAGTAGGTATGAAGCCTGGGTGTAAATGAGGACAATGATGTCACATAGCTTTGTCGAAGGCTTTCATGGCCGGAATCACTGGATTGTTGTAGGTTTTTCTGGTTGTATGGCCACGTTCTAGAAGCATTCTCTCCTGACGTTTTGCCTGTATCTGCGGCAAGCATTCTCAAAGGTTGTGAGGTTTGTTGGAAACTGGAAAGTTGGGTTTATATATCTGTGGAAGAGCTGCAAGACCGAGAATAAGCCATGAGAATAAAGACAAAGATCCACCCAGAGGGAGCCACTGACCGCATAGGGAAGCTGATGAAGAAACACAACATACAAACTATCTACAGACCCACTAGGAAAATCCAACAACTGTCAGGCCATCAAATTATTATTATTATTATTATTATTATTATTATTATTATCTTTATTTATACCCCGCTAAAATCTCCCGAAGGACTCGATGCGGCTTACAAAGGCAAAGGCCACCAACAAAACAACAGCATACAAATACAACAGTAAAAACTCATAAAGCAAATAATAAAACATCAGGCAAAATAATAAAACACTAAAAACAATGACAACATGACGCATTTAAAACCTAAGGCCGGGCCAAATGTAATGGACAAAATTTAAAAAGTGTTGGACATGACAGGTAAAATGTTGAGGTATTTGGAGGTAGGTGCAATGTGCAGACAATCCTAAATCTCTAAACAAAGTGCATTTGGGACAGGATGCTAGGAGTTTCCTATTCTGGAAAGGCACACTGGAACAGCCAGGTCTTCAAGCTCTTCCTAAAGACTGCCAACGTTGGGGCTTGTCTGATGTCCTTGGAGAGAGAGTTCCAGAGTTGGGGGGCCACAACAGAGAAGGCCCTGTCCCTCGTCCCCACTAAACGCGCTTGCGACGCAGGTGGGATCGTGAGCAGGGCCTCTCCGGATGATCGAAGGGATCGTGTGGGTTCATATATGGAGATGCGGTCAAATGCTCATCAAGGTGGCCAACTGAAACATTCACACCTAGCTCCAACAGACAAGAGTTATTTCTCCCACCCAGGACCTTCCACAGATATATAAACCCAACTTTCCAGTTTCCAACAAACCTCACAACCTCTGAGGATGCTTGCTACAGATGCAGGCGAAACATCAGGAGAGAATGCCTCTAAAACAGTGGTTCTCAACCTGTGGGTCTCCAGGTGTTTTGGCCTACAACTCCCAGAAATCCCAGCCAGTTTACCAGCTGTTAGGATTTCTGGGAGTTGAAGACCAAAACATCTGGGGACCCACAGGTTGAGAACCACTGCTCTAGAACATGGTCATAACAACCCGAAAAACCTACAACAATCCTGTCACATAGCTGTCCAAAATCTTTTATGAGTAGCTGTTGGGGTCAAAGATTGTTCAGAATTCTAGATTCCACATTATGGTCCTTCCAAAAGACAAAAGAGCAGTGACAAGGCCGTGTTGGATATGTGGAAGTAGGCATACAAAAGCTATTGCAACACCAGTTGTCAAGCTTCATGTGGAAGTCTTTATGTCCAGTCGAGTCATCTCACCCTTGTAGGTAAACCAGTGGGGATCTCCAGCCCTAACTATGATGCTTCTCTAGTCCTAAATGTGTCCTCCTGACAAGTGCTGGACAATCAGGATTAAGTTCAGCTATTTGCCGTTGCCATTTCAACTGATGATGTGCAGACTGAGGGATTCCAAAATTGTGGTTGTGTGAATTTTACTTTGTTGTTATTACTGTTGTTTGCTTCCAAGCCATTTTTCAACCTGTGGAGACCTTAAGGCGAACCTATCTCAGGGTTTTCTTGACAACATTTGTTGAGAAGAGATTTGCCACTGCCTACCTTGCAGGCTGAGAGAGTATGTCTTGCCCAGTGGATTTCATGGTCAAATGGGGATTTGAATCCTGGACTCCAGAGTCATAATCCAATTCACTACACTTGGATACTTGCCAGCAGGTATGTAAATCTTCATAAATTTTATTTCTAGCAGATCATAATGGATCATTTTAGCATTTCTCTCATCATTGCAGAAAAGTTCTCAAAAATGTGCAGTTGTCAAAGAATAACTGCAATGTAGGATTTATTCTATGCAAAGATATTGTTTTAACAAGGACATTTCCACTTTTTTTTAGATATGGAAAAGGGGGCAAAGAAAGTCTGGGAAACCACTAAGCAATGGTGTGCTGGGGAGGGATAAATGACCATCTTAGGATGCTGTCAGGGACAGATCTCAATAGTTATACCCCTTTATTTATTATTATTTATTTATTTGAAACATTTATATTCTGCGCTTCTCACCCCTCAGGGGGCTCGGGGCAGAGCACAAGATATATACGGAAAGCATTCCATGCTGGAACATAAAATAACTATAAATATACACAATCATTAAAATCACTTATATCTACTTTAAAATCGGCTGTTTTAAACCATCTCAAGACACCATCATGGCTCCAGTCAGTGGAGTAAGTTTCCTATTATCACCTCAATGTACTGCCCCAAAGGCTTGGTCCCAGAACCAGGTCTTTACCACCTTTCTGAAGGACAGGAGCAAGGAGGCTGATCTAGTCTCACCAGGAAAGGAGTTCCATAGCCAAGGGGCAATCACTGAGAAGACCCTCTCTCTCATCCCCACCAAATGCGTCTGAGATGGTGGCGGGACAGAGAGCAGGGCCTCCCTAGAAGATCTTAGTCTTTGCTGTGGTTCGTAAAGGGAGATCCGTTCGGACAGGTAAACTGGGCCAGGGCCATTTGGGGCTTTATAGGCCAAAGCTACCATTTCCCCCCTGGGTTGGAAGTACTACTTTGATTATTTAGTTATGTATTTATTTATTATTTACGATATTTCTCAAACCTGAAGGTGACTCAAGGTGGCTTACAACCAGGCAGCCATTCGATGCCATAACAGTATGTAATATACAATTGAAACATTTAAAACAAATTTGTAAAATCCATACAATAAAACTATTAAAAACATATAAAACCAATGCATTAGCTGTTAGTCTCCTTGTCCAGAAACAATGTTACACTGGGATTAGAGTAAAGGGGACATAAAATTAAGTTCAAGTTAGATGTTCGTCACAAATTTTACTCTCAAAGGAAAGAACACATAATTTCAGCTTTTCCCACTGTGAAAAAGCCTTAAAAAGTTGTCCACCTTGGGATTTATTCTTTACAAAAAAATTTGCAGAGAAAATTTTGTGTGTCAGAAACAACAGATTGTGTACAGAAAAATAACAGTTCTTACAGATAACATGCTGTTTTCTGTGCAAAAAAAAATCCCATGATCTGTACAAAAACCCACCCATGAATTTTGCACAGAACAGGTCCTATGCTGCAAAGCTTTCCATCAGATACGAATCACTGCAGCAGTGTTTTTGAACTCTAACCCCCCCTCCCCACACACAGATTTTTCATCAATTTTTGAATATTATATTCTTTCTGTCCCATTCAAAACTCTGTCCAAATATAATGCTCACCAGGATATCATAGGCCAAGTGCGCCTAACCCAGTATTTTTCAACCTTCCTAATGTCGCAACTCCTTAATACAGTTCCTCATGTTCTGGTGATCCCCAATCATAACATTATTTTCATTGCTACTTCGTAACTGTAATTTGCTACTGTTATGAATCATAATGTAAATATCTGATATACAGGATGTTTCCGCACAGATCCCCATGCCTTGAAGCAACATTTCTCAAACTGGGGGTCAGGACCCCTGGGGGGGGGGGTTGCAAAGGGATTTCAGGGAGGTCACCAAAGACCATCAGAAAACATAGTATTTTCTGTTGGTCATGGGAGTTCTATGTGCCAAGTGCGGTTCAATTCCATTGTTGGTGGAACCCCATGAGTATTCAAATTTGGGCGTATGGGGTATTTCTGCCAAATTTGGTCCACTGAATGAGAATACATCCTGCATATCAGATATTTACATGACGATTCATAACAGTAGCAAAATTACAGTTATGAAGTAGCAACAAAAAAAATTATGGTTGGGGGTCACCACAACATGACGAACTGTATTAAGGGGTCGCGGCATTAGGAAGGTTGAGAACCATTGCCTTGAAGGGACTTGCTGGCACGAGCCTCCCTCCAGCCTCACACACTCTCCCTCGACCGCACACGTGCACCGCACTGTCATGCGCCAAATATGCCTGCTCTCCCCTCCCCACTTGGGGTCTCAAAAACAGCCCTCTTCAGCCTTCTCTGTCAAAGGGATTTCTAAGATCATCAGAAATATCTGTTTTCTGGTGGTCTTTGGTGACCCCTCTGAAACTTCCTTGCAACACCCCATCCCAGTGTTCCCGACCCCCAGGTTGAGAAACACTGTCCTAACCAAAATTAGCTCACGGTTCTGGCAAGAAAAACAATGGGGAAAAGGGAAATGGACCATGTATTATCCCTGGGAAAAAAGGAAGACTGTTTTATTACATTTAATTAATAAATGATAGATATGAATAAGAAGCTCTTGGAAGGCAAACATTGATACAGAATCAGCTCTGTTTCTGGTGACAAATGACTTATAACCAGGTAGTTAACCCTTCCCTGTTACCAACTGAGGCTGGATAAAGCAGGAGGAATTGTATCATTCTGGGCTCTGGAGGGACAATATATTCTAATATAACAGGCGTCAAAATAATGATGGATTATTACAGTTGGGAAACCCACAACAAATAAAGACAAGGGCACATGAAAGGGAAATAATGGCAAAGCGCATTTCACTATGACTTGATGGATTTTCTCAGCAACTGATTTTCAGTAGCGGAGACTACATAATGTCAGAAGAAATTGTAATTCTAAGTATCTCTTTTTTCTCTTTTGAGCTATCTACACTTTTTAGGTTATTCATTTTTATGCGTGAAACCACAAAGCTGGAGGAGCACGCGAAAGAAGCTGCTTAAGAAACACTTTCTCTTTAATCTCTACGTGAAACCACTGGGTTAGGTCACTCGGTGATATGAGACAAGGTGTGATCAATAAGCAGCTGATACTCAGATCTCCTTCTGGTGCTCTCTCTTTCTCCCTCCAGCTCTCCAATCATTTCCACCATCTAATTGAAGTTCTGAGGCATCATTGTGGAGGCCTCTTTTAGAATGGGTGAGGGGGAACAAATGGAAATTTAACCAGATAATATGAGATCACTGTTGGGTCCAGAATGGAATGCTTCTGAAGTTTCTTCCCCATTTGTGAAAGTGAAAGATAAGAAGTGTTGACATTAACTTCAGTACAGACAGTCCCTGAGTTACAAACATCCAACTTACAAATGACTCATAGTTAAGAATGGGTGTTAGACAACAGTAAGTGAGAGAATTTTGTTGCGCAGCAGTAGATGACCCAGTGCCCAAAATCCAAACGCAATAGACTCACAGACAAGAGGAAAAATGAACAGAAAAATCTTTACTATTTGCTCAGCAGAAATGAAACATAAACTTGCAATGTTGCATACAAAAATCAAACATTGCAAGAAACTTACATAGTCCTTGTGAGTAACACAAAATAAGGCATCTTCATCTTAAATCAAATAAGAGAGCAAAACATAAACCTTAAGTAAATAGCTATTCCACCATAGCCTCCTTAAGAGTAGCTTCTCCATGCTGCTCCCCAGAGCAAAGCCTTTGAGCATAGATCACCTCAGAGAAAAAGCTCTCCTAAAGCTCCCCAGAAGCTCTTCACCACCCACACCTACACTGTATTCTAAAAACAAAAAACATACAGATATACCCCATTGGGTGTGGTCCAAGCTTGCTGATTGACCTACATTACCAGCTGTACATAATTACCATCATAAGGTTTTTCTTCAACACACACGCAATTGATCCTGCTATGACTTACCGCAACAAAATTTACACCTCGGAAAGGAAAATTACTCCTGGAAGAGATATTATCATGGTGAAAAGGAGTCTCCACTGAAGCTTTACCCTCAATCCTCAGGCCAAAATTTCCAAAATCCAATGATCACAGGGACAGAAGGAGAAGTGAAATATTCTCAATGGGAGCACAGACAGAAAAACTAACAGGGGTGTTAACTCTTCTTTATGCTATCCAAAGCTTATATGTATGTGTGTGTGTAAAGGTAAAGGTTTCCCAGAGATTCTAGAAAGAGTGGGAGGAAAGGAGGGATCACCTCCTCCTTTTCCACCTCCCTTCTCCAATTGCTCTGGTATTTCAGCTAGTATAAGCACTTGCAACAAGTCATGGCTACTGGCAATTTTGCACCTCATAGTCACCACTACAACAAGGACAGGAAGGCGTCACCCCCTGTCTCTGGATTTCCCCGGCCGATCTTAATGTCTGTAGACGAGTCCATGTGGCCAGCATGACTGCATGGAGCGCTGCTACCTTCCCCCAGAAACGATACCTATTGATCTACTCACATTTGCAAGTTTTTGAACTGCTAGGTTGGCAGAAGCCGAGCCTAACAGTGGGAGTTCACCCCGCTCCCCGGATTCGAACCACCAACCTTTCAGTCCTCAAGTTTAGTAGCTCAGCAGTTTAACCCGCTGTGCCACCAGGGGGCCCTTATATGGAGTTACACTTAAAATGTATCTGTTCTGACTTACATACAAATTCAACTTACAAACAAACCAACAGAACCTATCTGGTTTGTAACTTAGGAACTGCCCACATGCATATTGGAGCAAATCGGAAGGAGTGTATGTGTAACTCATAGATTTGAATCCTATTCATTAGTTCTAACTCGAATAGATCCCATTGGATCCATTGTTGAATGGTGAGTCAATACATAGGAAAGTACATTAATTCAAAATTTCAACTCAATCTGAAGTAACCATGTGAGTTAGGACATTAAGCCCTTCCTGTAGTTGATGTTGCACATATATAGGAAGGCAGCTGTAACTGCTAAACCCAGATCTGTAGGAGCTCAGCCCACTGGGGTTGTCGCAGTGCCTCAAGATGAGGATAATGGTTATGTTCAATTTCTTTCAGAGCAGGACCCTTCAGAGATTTCCATGTTGGATTCTAATGTAGATTCTCAGGGGATTGTGAACGAAGAAGAGGGCACAGAACAAACTGCAGAGAAAAGAGAGCTGGAAGACCCTGGGATTGTTAGTTCTCAAAATAGAATGGTTTCCAGACAGTCTGATGGGAACCAGCTTGGTTTGCTAGATAAGGAAAGTGAAAGGAATGTGTTAATGAGCAACCAGGAGGAATCAACCTTTGATAGAATCTGTCAAGATCGCCACCTGCAAAGGGGGGGGGGGGGGTCAGAAGGTCTGTCAAGATAAGAGAAAAGAGGAATTTGCAGGAGAGTTCTCAAGGGAATCGGAATGCATTTTGTGTAGGTCTTTTTGAATAAATATAGGGCTTTCACAGCATTGCCTTCAGTGAGCGCAACGTTGGTTACTGGTTTTGTATGTATGATTCAAGAGGCTGGATGGCCATCTGTCAGGGGTAATTTGATTGTGCTTTCCTGTATGACAGGGGGTTGGACTAGATGGTCCATGTGGTCTCTTCCAACTCTATGATTCTATGAGAAGAGCAGCCAGACACAACTCCATCATGATAGGGGCTTGGTAGCTAGTGAGAGCCCCTTCCTCCGTATTCCAACTGCCATAACCCTAGTTTCTGAGGGGGAGAAGAGTAGCTGGGCATAGATCAATCATACATTGGCCCAACAGCTGGTGAGACAACTTCCTGCCATGCTCCAAATGCCATTGCTCTGAGAGAAAGAAGAGCAGCTGGGCACACCTCTCTTCAGACTTGGCCCACTCCTGAAGAAACACACTCTCTTCAGTTTCCAGCTGCCATTGCCCTGACCTCTGATAGAGTGAAGGGCTCAGCACGATCATACCTTGGCCTAGCAACTGGTGGTGATACATCCTGCCATGTTCCAAATGCCATTACTTTGGTCTCTGAGGGAGAGATGAGAAGTTGGTAACAGAAGAACTGAATAATCTACTGCCATCCCCTTTTCTTTTTTATTTATTTATTTATTTATTTATTTATAATTCAAACTTACATGCCGCCACTCCCCTGGGGCTCGGAGCGGCTTACAAGAACATGTCTTACTTATATTGTAAGCCTCAGGACAAGGAAGTGTCAAATTAACTGTTTGCAAACCACTTTGGGAGCATTTTGGCTGAAGGATGGGGTATAAATACAATGCATACATGCATGCATGCTTTGAATGACCTCCTGCCCTTTTCCTTCTGCCTGTTGTCGGTTCCCTAACCTTGGGGCCTTAACACCATCTGCTCTGGTGTCAGGAGAATAAGTCGGAAGGGCCATGATGTTGCTTTGGAGAGAGGAGTGTGTGAAAGAATGAAATCTCAGAAACAACAACTATTGGTCTTTGCAGATGTCACTGTCAACTTACACACAAAAGAACCCCTCCTCCACAACCCAATTCTATTCTGTGACTTGTTGGCAGAATGTTTAACTGAGTGAGAGCAAGGAAATATCGCCCTAATGGGACACCAGCAGTTTGACAATCTCCATCCATTAAAATCTATTTCTAGCCATGCTCCAGAAGGGTGATCGCTTGGACTATTTTTACTGCCTGCCACAAATGCTAAAAATGGTGGAAATAAAATTAAACCAAAATGGGAAAAATGCAAAATACAATACAATCTGCATTTTTTTTAAAAAGCACTCTGTTCTCTCCCAAACACAGAGAAAGGAATGCAAATAGATCATTGATATGGATTTTAAGGGCACGGGTCGCAAGCATTGAATGCATGGGTACGGAAGCCAGCTTTGCTCTCCAGCTATTCCCAGCTTGATGACTCAGTTTGATGACACAAGATTATCCTGAGTCTTCAATGAAATGATTCATGAAATCAGGAAACCTTACGAGAGAATCCCCACCATATTGTTATTGCTGCTGTGTGCCTCCAAGACATTTCGAACTTATGGTGACCCTAAAGCGATATCATAGGGATTTCTGGGGCTGAAAGAGTGTGATTTGCCCAAGGTCATTCAGTGGGTTTCCATGGCTGAGCAGGGATTCTTATGAGTTGTAGTCTGACACTCAAACCACTATGCCAAGTAATTGTTCATCCTTTTTCTACTTGCAGGCAGTAACAAGTAATTTCAGCAGACTTCAAGAATACACACTAATGTCCATCATCCACAGTCAGCAGGGCAGATGGTTGTGCTGTCTGGGGATGATGGAAGCTAGAGTTCAATGCATCTGGAAGAACAGGGCCAAGTAGTTGAGGAAGATATTAAATGTATTGTTGAAGGCTTTCATGGCTGGAATCACTGTGTTGCTTTGAGTTTTCTGGGCTGTATGGCCATGTTCTAGAAGCATTCTCTCCTGATGTTTCACCTGCAGCTATGGCAGGCATCCTCAGAGGTTGTGAAGTTTGTTGGAAACTAGAAAAATGGGGTTTATATCTGTGGAATGCCCAGGGTGGGAGTAAAAACTCTTGTCTGTTTGAGGTAGGTAAGAATGTTTCAACTGGCCACCTTGATTAGCATTTAATGGCTTACCGTTTCAAGGTCTGGCTTCTTACTGCCTGGAGGAACTAAATGGGCTCTACAGGCCAATGGAGACTCCACCACAGATATCAGAAGAGCTACAAGACCAAGAACAAGCTACAAGAGCACAGTGTTCTTACCATACATCAAAGGAACTGAAAGGGTCTTTGAGTGAAATTTGCAAATGCTAAGCAAGGGGCTTTGAATGAAATTAACAGCAAAAGAGAAATATACCCTTCCTCTGTAGAAAAAGAGCAACACGGAAGAAAATATTTTTAAGAAACAAGATGTGACATGTAAAGGCTGGAAGTTGTGTTGTGGTTAAGTTCAAAGGTTGTGTTTAAGTGCAAGGTCTGCACGTACAAGAAGGTACTTTCCATCAAAAGGTCAAGGGAGGGGGCTGGAAAGAGAGTACTTTCCATGACAAAAAAATGTTCTTGTTTACTTGAGGTTATATATTGGTGGTAAAAAGCCAAGAAGACGCAGCAGTCACTTGAAAGGGTAGCATCTGCATAGGCTGTCCGGCTGTCCATCTTCTTCATGAAGAAACTAAAATAAACCTTGTTTTTTTTATCTTTTGGGGACTGTCTCCTTCCTTTCGTGCTCCCTTGATGTGGACCTAAGAAGACCCAATTTAGGGTCTCTAACAGAACCACTGGCCGCATAGGGAAGCTGATGAAGAACACAACCTACAAAATATCTACAGACCCACCAAGAAAATCCAAAAAAAGCTACATTCAGCAAAGGACAAGAGGGATCCTCTCACCTCTGCAGGAGTCTACCGTATACCATGCAGCTGTGGACAAGTCTACATAGGAACCACCAAATGCTGCATTGCCCAGACATGAATAAAGGAACATGAAAGGCACTGCAGACTAACTCAACCAAAGAAGTCAGCCATAGCAGAGCACCTGATGAACCAACCTGGACACAGCATATTACTTGAGAACACAGAAATGGTGGACCACTCTAACAACTGCCATGTCAGATTACACAGAGAAGCCATTAAAATCCACAGATATGTGGACAATTTCAACAAAAAGGAGGAAACCATGAAAATGAACAAAATCTGGCTACCAGTATTAAAAAAAAACCCTCTAAAATCAGGACAGTAAATAAAGAACAAGACTCAAAAACAGGGGAAATCCAGACAAGAAATAATCAGGGCCAGCTAATCATCTCCCAACAAAGGATTCCCCCAGACAATAAGAAGCCAGATTTGAAACCACTAGGCCACAAAATGCTAATCAAGGTGGCTAAGTGAAACATTCACGCCTGCCTCAAACAGACAAGAGTTCTTTCTCCCAACCTGGACTTTTCACAGATATATAAACCCAATTTTCCTAGTTTTCAAGAGACCTCACAACCTCCGAGGATGCCTGCCATAGATGCAGGCGAAACATCAGGAGAGAATGCTTCTAGAACATGGCAAGGCAGCCCAGAAAACTCACAACAACCCAGTTCAGGGAGGCTGGCTTACACCATCCAGAGATCATAGACAAACCATAACCAGGACAACAAAAGCTGCCCATTGTGGTTCAATAAAGCTTGTGTTCTCAGTGTTATCAAGAACAGCAAGCAGGGGCTCATTGCTCCCTCTCGCATACAGACACTTCAATGGAAGAAGCTCCTCTGCACCCTTTTCATATGCTCCAAGCTAATGATAATGACATTATAATAGATCTTGTAATATCATTTTTATACAGCTTAATGCAGCTTTTGTTACCGTTGCTAAGAGGCACGAGATGAGTAAAGAGAATACCTTTTAAGTTTCGCCAAAGAAAATCAGAAGCAATGCCACTTTCAATTGAGCGCGACAGGCTAAATGGATTAATTTGGATCACTGGCAGATAAATGGGGGTTGGAAGAGTACTATGGGATGGGGGCGTTGCGAGAGAGGTTCCATTTTGATTCCTAGCTGACATAATCTCTCCCCCCAAACACTGGCTTTTGTTGGAATGCAAGGGAGATACTTGTTTCAGCTAACAATGTGGTTGTGCTCAACCAAGGCAGAATGGCTCATTGCAAGAGGAATCAACATTTCCCATTCCAGGAGGAACCATTATTCACATTGGGCCTTAAAGATGGAAGGGGTCAATCACCACTTTTCTCCCCTGCCAGTCAACAAATCAGAAGCAGATTAAGACTTGGAAGGGCAGCTATGAAGTAACTGGACAATATTCTGAAGTGTCCAGGTATATTATTAAATGCTAAAGTTAAGTTCATCTGTACTTCATATTAAAAAGTGAATTAAAACCAGACATCCTGAGGAGTGAGGTTGAATGGGCCCTAAGAAGCATTGCTAACAACAAGGCACCAGGAGATGATGAGATCCCAGCTGAACTGTTTAAAATCTTGAAAGATGATGCTGTCAAGGTGATGCATGCCATATGCCAGCAAATATGGAAAACACAAGAATGGCCATCAGTCTGGAAAAAAATAAACTTATATCCCCATACCAAAAAAGGGAAATGTTACAGACTGCTCAAACGTCCGTACAGTGGTCCTTATTTCTCATGCCAGTAAGGTAATGCTCAAGATCCTGCAAGGAAGACTCCAGCAATACATGGAGAGAGAGTTGCCAGATGTACAAGCTGGGTTTAAAAAAGGCAGAGGAACGAGAGACCAAATTGCCAATATCAGCTGGATAATGGAGAAAAGCAGAGAGTTTTAGAAAAACATCTATTTCTGCTTTATTGACTATTCTAAAGCCTTTGACTGTGTGGATCATAATAAATTGTGGCAAGTTCTTGGTGGTATGGAGACCCCAAATCACCTTGTCTCTCTCCTGAGGAATCTGTATAAAGACCAAGTAGCAACAGTAAGAACTGACCATGGAACAACTCATAGAATCATAGAATCATAGAATCAAAGAGTTGGAAGAGACCTCTTGGGCCATCCAGTCCAACCCCCTGCCAAGAAGCAGGAATATTGCATTCAAATCACCCCTGACAAATGGCCATCCAGCCTCTGCTTAAAAGCTTCCAAAGAAGGAGCCTCCACCACACTCTGGGGCAGAGAGTTCCACTGCTGAACGGCTCTCACAGTCAGGAAGTTCTTCCTAATGTTCAGATGGAATCTCCTCTCTTGTAGTTTGAAGCCATTGTTCCGCGTCCTAGTCTCTGACTGGTTCAAGATTGGGAAAGGCGTACGGCAGGGTTGTATACTCTCACCCAACCTATTCAACTTGTATGCAGAAGACATCATGCGATGTGCAGGGTTTGATAAATGCAAGGCTGGGGTAAAAATTGCTGGAAGAAACATTAACAACCTTAGGTATGCAGATGATATCACTTTCATAGCCGAAAGTGAGGAGCTGAGGTGAAAGAAGAAAGTGCAAAAGCTGGGTTGCAGTTAAACATAAAAAAACAAGATTATGGCAACAAGAATGATTGATAACTGGGAAATAGAGGGAGAAAATGTGGAGGCAGTGACAGACTGTATTTCTAGGTGCAAAGATTACTGCAGATGCAGACTGCAGCCAGGAAATCAGGAGATGCTTACTTCTTGGGAAGAGAGCAATGAACAATCTTGATAAAATAGTGAAGAGTAGAGACATCACACTGGCAACGAAGATCCGCATAGTAAAAGCAATGGTATTCCCCATAGCAATCTACGGATGCGAGAGCTGGACTATAAGGAAGACTGGGTGAAGGAAGATAGATGCTTTTGAACTGTGGTGCTGGAGGAAAGTTCTGAGAGTGTCTTGGA
Source organism: Anolis sagrei (assembly GCF_037176765.1). Classification (NCBI taxonomy): domain Eukaryota; kingdom Metazoa; phylum Chordata; class Lepidosauria; order Squamata; family Anolidae; genus Anolis; species Anolis sagrei. The sequence continues at coordinate 67,618,424 of NC_090034.1, forward strand.
CTGCGAGAAGATCCAACCAGTCCATACTTCAGGAAATAAAGCCCGACTGCTCATTAGAGGGAATGATATTAGAGGCAAAGATGACGTATTTTGGCCACATAATGAGAAGACAGGGAAGCTTAGAGAAGACAATGATGCTGGGGAAAATGGAAGAAAAAAGGAAGAGGTGCCGACCAAGGGCAAGATGGATGGTATCCTTGAAGTGACTGGCTTGACCTTAAAGGAGCTGGGGGTGGTGACGGCTGACAGGGAGCTCTGGCGTGGGCTGGTCCAGGAGGTCAAGAAGAGTCGGAAGCAACTGAACAATGAACAATGAACCATGACAACAACATGAGGCTTGCTATGATTTATGTGCATGCTAAGCAAGTGATTTATGCAAATATGTCTTTTTCTCTACCTAATTATTTTTTATTAATGCCAATTAAGGTAGTGATAAATGCTTGCATTTTTCTGTTCCCTTTTGCTCCAGTAATTCAGTTCTCCAACCCAAAATTCTCTATGCCTCTGACAAATGGGTTGCAATTCACAAAAACTCATGCTAAATAAAATGCCTTACTATTTAAGGTGGACACTGATGTTAAATACTAGATTTTGTTGCTTTTTGTTGACAAAGGCTAATACAGTTACTTCTCTCCTCGAAACTGTAAAAGGCATTACTTAACAGAAGAGAAACAAAGAATAACACTCATAACTGGTAATTTGAAGAGTTGACATTGTAGAGGCAAATGGCATCCCCTTCTTATGCACATTAAACTTAGTAGACCACATGTGTGGGTAGACAGTTCTACAGCCCTCATCATATTCAAAAAACAAATAAATATGGAGTTAACTTTTCTCTATCATTTAGGGCTGGGCAACCACGGAAAAATTTGTTTCTAAACTCGATTCGTTTTTAGGGTTTTTTTGCGTTTCGTTATTTAAAAGAATTCCGAAATTTTCCTTGAAAAAAGTTCGATATTTACGAAATTTCGGAAATCATAAAACAATTACGAAACAATTATGAATTGATTACGAATCAATTCGTTAATGGCAGCCGCAATCGCGCAATACGCTAAAAAAACTTCTGAAGCTTCCCTCTCCCTCTGTTGTTGACTGTTGGTGTGATAATTATATTTTTTTTCACTGAGAAAACAAACAGCAACCCTAAAACTTGCACCAGACATGCGGAAATAATAACGAATCAATAACAAATCAATAACGAAACAATTACGAAACGAATTGGAAAAATTCATTTCGTTTTTTAGTTGCTCCTGAATGGTTCAATATCGCTTCGTTATAAAAAAAAATAACGAATTTTTAATGAATTACGAAATTACGAAACGAAACCGCCTAGCCCTACTATCATTGTTTGGATCAATTTCCCCCAAACCTGAAGATTCATATGAGGCATTGATCTCAATAAACCTCTATCTGCTCCTCTTTCTTGGTTTTTTCTACTTCTTTCCTCAGAGGAGCATCATGAATTGTCTCCTATAGTGAGTGGACCAATGTGCTGTTTTAGGGATGCAACTCTTCACTAGTTTTTCTTAAGGGAAGCAATAAATAATTTTACATTGCAAGAAAGTGTTTGCAACCTCACAGTTTTTGAAGCCTATTTGAAGCCGAATAGACTACTGCAGAGTGCTTTACATGGGGCTGCCTTTGAAGACTGCTCAGAAGCTTCAAATGGTCCAGCGGGTGGCAACTAGGTCATTAACAGGAGCGGCGCTCAGGGAGCGTACAACCCCTCTGCTGTGCCAACTCCACTAGCTGCCAGTTTGCTACCAGGCACAATTCAAAGTGCTGGCTTTAGCCTTTAAAGCCTGAAATGGTTCTGGCCTGGCTTACCTGTCCAAACGCATCTCTCCCTATGAACCATCTAGGTATCTAAGATCATCTGGGGAGGCCCTGCTCTCGGTCCTGCCTCCTTCGCAGATGCGGTGGCCCCTCGGCTATGGAACGTCCTCCCTAGAGATATCAGATCAGCCCCCTCCCTCCTAACATTTTGAAAAAGAGTTAAACCTGGCTCTTTGAACAAGCATTCACAGATGCAGTGTAACAGGCTAATTTAGACCCATGGAATGAATGGACTATTCGACTGGAAAATGATTGTAGTAATGAGACACTGAGGACTTGTGTTTTATTTTTTATTGCTTTTATTTTTATATGGTTAATACTATGTGTTAATGTTTTAACTATATTTTATGTTGTTGCGGGCACTGAATTATGCCGATTGTAAACTGCCTTGAGTCGCCTGCGGGCTGAGAAAGGCGGTGTATAAAGATGGTAAATATGAGTCTGTTCAGGGACTTCCAAGTTGTCCATTCTTCGTTTGGACCATCCAGTTGGGATTTCCTGGTTTAGCTGCCCAGAGGGATACTCTTGCTGTTGCTGGGGGAATGTTTAAAAGGAGTGGTGGTCCTCATGAAGCTTTTCCTTGATTTGAGTCTACTGGAAGGAGGCTTATAGTCATGCAGTAGGTGGCTTTCACAGTGTTCAACCTTATTTCTCTCACAGTTAGCAGCAACTTCCCATCACACATCGGGGGGGGGGGGGGGGGGCAATGCCAGCTAGCCTTTAGAGTTTATAAGAGGTGTAGGTTTAAGACATCCTGTGTTTATTCTGCACGTTTCGTTCAATGCTATGTTCACCTGCTTCGTGTGGGCAGTCTTGTGCCAGACAGGGCAGGCATACTCAGAAGTTAAATAAGGCAAGGCCAGGGCTGATGTTCTTATTAATTTTGTGTTGCCAGTAAGTTTCTGCAGGATGTTATTGCGTGCAGCTATTTTGTGTTGGTGTGCATGCAGTGTTTCCTATATGTCAGTGTTTGATCTAAGGTGACACCGAGATATTAAGGATGGCAACAGTGTTCAAGTTCTTGGCCTTCTCAGGAAACTTTCAATTTTCTGTTGTCTACATGGTTCCGTAGGTGGAAAGCACACACTTGTTCAGCTTCAAGTAATTATCTTTGTAGTAGCTGGAGAGATCTTTCTAGGCCAGGGGTCCTCAAATTAAGGCCCGAGGGACAGATACGGCCCTCCAAGGTCATTTACCCGGCCCTCACACAGGGTCAACCTAAGTCTGAAACAACTTGAAAGCGCACAACAACAACAACAATCCTATCTCATCAGCCAAAAGTAGGCCCACACTTCCCATTGAAATACTAATGTTTATATTTGTTAAAATTGTTCTTCATTTTAATTATTGTAATGTTTTAAAGTGTTTTTGCACTACAAATAACATGTGTGTAGTGTGCATAGGAATGCATTCATATTTTTTTTCAAATTATAATCTGGCCCTCCAACAGTTTGAGGGACTGTGATCTGGCCCTCTGTTTAAAAAGTTTGAGGACCCCTGTTCTAGGCATTAGTAAGTTGGATTGTGACTGCATTGTCGAAGGCTTTCATGGCTGGAATCACTGGGTTGTTTAGGTTTTTTAGGCTATATGGCCATGTTCTAGAAGGATTCTCTCCTGACATTTCGCCTGCATCTATGGCAGGCATCCTCAGAGGTTGTGAGGTCTGAGGATGCCTCCCATAAATGAAGAGACCTCACAACCTCTGAGGATGCCTGCCATAGATGCAGGTGAAATGTCAGGAGAGAATGCTTCTAGAACATGGCCATACAGCCCAAAAAAGCTACAACAACCCTGGATATTGACTGTTTCAAAGTCTTTTGCTTGTGTTGTTAGGCCAAAGTCATCAGCATGTATAAAGCTTTTTATATATAAAGCCAATTTATAAATCAGGGATGTACAAAATTAGCATGTAGTTGTCTTTGCACAGAAAACTGCATTTTCTGCACAGAAAATATTTCTTGCTAATGTCGCCCAGTGGGTTTCCAAGACAAAGCAGGGATTTGAACCTTTGTCTCCTAGTTCAGTCCTCAAAGAACTATGCTGTGTGGTCTCCCTAACTTTAAAGCTGCCTTACTTTATTGTTCTAAGGGAGAGAAAATGACTACGGCGGGAGAGATGAGTTAACTTCAGCCAGTCTTAAAATGCCTCTTCAAATAAGCCGCCTGTCACTCTTCTAATGGAGGTTATTTGTAGCTATATCCCTTCTAACCTGAAGAGTTATGGCTGTGTCAGCACTTTCGATTATAAATGTCTTTCATCTTCCACCCTTAAGCCACTGCACCAAAAGGGCCTGAGAGCAGAACCCATTAAAAACCCAAAAACAAAAATACACACCTGCAAACTGCTTCCCAAACCCTAACTCCAAATTTCTATTTCTAAGCAGTAGATGCCGCTTGGTCAAAAGTGATTTTTAAAAACATGACTTTGCCCTCTGCATTGTTTGCACATATTTATTAAAATATACAAATATTTTGTGTATTATTTTTGAAAAATAAACCATCCATCTCAAAAACATGAAAATTGGCTAAATTATGGGAGGGACTCTTAGCATGACTTCTCAAAGTTCACTGCCCCCTAGATCAGTGGTTCTCAACCTGGGGTTCGGGACCCCTGGGGAGGAATCATGAGGGGGTGTCAGAGGGGTCGCCAAAGACCATCGGAAAACACAGTATTTTCTGTTGGTCATGGGGGTTCTGTGTAGGAAGTTTGGCCCAATTCAATCACTGGTGGGATTTGGAATGCTCTTTGATTGTACCTGAACTATAAATTCCAACAACTACAACTTCCAATGTCAAGTTCTATTTTCCCCAAACTCCACCAGTGTTCACATTTGGGCATGTTGAGTATCCGTGCCAAGTTCAGACCAGATCCATTGTTTGAGTCCACAGTGCTCTCTGTATGTAAGTGAACTACAAATCCAAAACTCAGGGTCAATGCCAACCAAACCCTTCCATTATTTTCTGTTGGTCATAGGAGTTCTGTGTGCCAAGTTTGGTTCAATTCCATCATTGGTGGAGTTCAGAATACTCTTTGATTGTAGGTTAACTATAAACTCTAGCAACTACAACTCACAAATGAGCAAATTGTTAAACATGAGCCAACCATGTGATGTGGCGGTAAAAAAAACAAACCAATGGGATTTTGGCCTGCATCAATAGGAGCATAGTGTCTAGATCTAGGGAAGTAATGCTACCCCTCTATTCTGCTTTGGTTAGACCACACCTGGAATATTGTGTCCAATTCTGGGCACCACAATTCAAGAGAGATATTGACAAGCTGGAATGTGTCCAGAGGAGGGCGACTAAAATGATCAAGGGTCTGGAGAACAAGCCCTATGAGGAGCGGCTTAAGGAGCTGGGCATGTTTAGCCTGAAGAAGAGAAGGATGAGAGGAGATATGATAGCCATGTATAAATATGTGAGAGGAAGTCACAGGGAGGAGGGAGCAAGCTTGTTTTCTGCTTCCCCGGAGACTAGAATGTGGAACAATGGCTTCAAACTACAAGAATGGAGATTCCATCTGAACATGAGGAAGAACTTCCTGACTGTGAGAGCCATTCAGCAGTGGAACTCTCTGACCCGGAGTGTGGTGGAGGCTCCTTCTTTGGAAGCTTTTAAACAGAGGCTGGATGGCCATCTGTCAGGGGTGATTTGAATGCTTCTTGGCAGGGGGTTGGACTGGATGGCCCATGAGGTCTCTTCCAACTCTTTGCTTCTATGATTCTATGATTCTATGAAATCCCCCCTCACCCCACCAGTATTCCAATTTGGGTGTATTGGCTATTTATTTTTTTTATTTGCCATACTTGTACCCCACCCTTCTCTACCCTGACAGGGGGACTCAAGGCAGCTTACAATGGCATAACGTCATGCCTCAACACCTAAACATTCCAAAAATTCAACATATTAAACAGAGTTAAAACAGATTTAAAAGTTAAAAACTTAGGAAACACGCTATCCTAGATGAAAAGCAATAATAATTATGTCACCAGTTTTTAGACTATCTTACAAAAGGAGTAATGCTATGCTCTTGTTACCACTACCAGTAAAACATTACAGTTTAACAGTGTAATTGATGGTTGACAATTTCACAAACCCCTTATCTGTGGTGAGGACAGGTTATCTTGACACCGGGAGACAGCAAGTCAAGCATTCCTCATTGTCCCAAGAGGTCTTGGAGAGGCATCAAGTATTTTTCCCCTCTGGTTTTACTTTATGCAAAATTGTACAGTCATGTCTCTTTTCCTTTTGTTTAAAAGACATGCATGTACACCCATAGACCAAAAGATGATGGAAGGTTAGCTCACAAAGATGTGGAGAACCACCTAATGTTTAAAAGAAGCACACAAACAGTAGTCTCATAAATTGCACAAGTTGTATCTGAAACCTGCAAAAAAGTGACCACTTTACATCATCACCAATGTTCCTTTTGAATTATATGTGAAGGTGAATTCAAGTGTAATACATGACTTCCAGTTAATTTGTGGTTGCAACTTAATTTATGGTATCTAGGATAAAGATATTCTTCCACCGTATTGAGTAAATCTTGCTGTTATCTACAGTATTTGTTGCCGAAGTTCTTTCTCCCTCCCTCTTTCTCTTTTAAAGAACCAATGGCATTTGTGTTGTCCCACACCATTCATTGAAAACACAAGCAGCAACCCACCAAGATTGCGTATGTGTGTATTTTAAATTTTTCAGTATATACCCCACAGCAACAATAAAGCCCAAAGGACAATAGGGGCTCTATGCTTGCAGTTCATACTAGGTTCCTTGGTGGATGTAGGGCCCTACAGTCACCTACAAATCCATCGCCAAGACCTTACACTTTGAAAGTCATCATACTTGGACAACGAAGGATCACTTAAGTAAGTAAGTAAGTAAAATAGCAAGCTTCAGCTCTGGACTCAACTTAATAAGATAGTTGTAAATCCCAAATACATGATAGGGAAAAGGAACAAAATCTGAATACAGTTGAGACAAAAGCAAGAGATGGTGGTGGTCCAGTGACTATCTATGTGCTTAGGGGACCCACAAGAGTGAGAACTGGTGCAATGGTGGAAACCCCAGGATACATATACACAGTAGAATGAATGCAGGTTAACCTCACTTTAGTTGTCATGGCTTTTTTTTTAATTTTATGTCAAAACCTGGCTATTCTAATGTGCCTTCAGTGATTGAATGTAAGAACTCCCTGACCAAACTTTGCACTAACGTCCTTAGAAGCACTTTATTTATGGTTTGTGCAATTGAATCCTCCTTTATTCTCGGATCCTCATCCTGATGATTTATATTGTTGGTTCTCTTGGACATCTCAGCGGCTTTCGATACCATCGATCATGGTATCCTTCTGGGACGACTCTCTGGGATGGGCCTTGGGGGCACGGTTCTGTCGTGGCTCCGGTCCTTCCTGGGTCGATCCCAGATGGTGAAGCTGGGAGATGCCTGCTCGGAACCCTGGCCTTTGACCTGTGGGGTCCCGCAAGGCTCTATTCTGTCTCCCATGCTTTTTAACATCTACATGAAACTGCTGGGTGAGGTCATCCAAAGTTTTGGAGTTGGGTGCCATCTCTATGCAGATGACACACAACTCTACTACTCCTTTCAACCTAATTCCAAGGAAGCCCCTTGGGTGCTGGACGAGTGCCTGTCCGCTGTGTCTATCTGGATGAGGATGAACAAGCTGAAGATTAATCCTGACAAGACAGAGGTCCTTCTGGTCGATGGTAAACCGGATCGGGGTATAGGGTGGCAACCTGTGCTGGACAGGGTTACACTCCCCTTAAGTCACAGGTCCACAGTTTGGGTGTCCTCTTGGATTCATCACTTACGCTTGAAGCTCAGGCATCGGCGGTGGCCGGGAGGGCCTTTGCACAACTGAGACTCGTGTGCCAACTGCAACTGTACCTCATGAAGGCTGATCTGGCCAGGGTGGTCCATGCCTTGGTCACCTCCAGATTGGACTACTGTAATGCACTCTACATGGGACTGCCCTTGAAAACGGCCTGGAAATTCCAACTGGTCCAATGGGTGGCGGCCAGGCTATTAACTGGTGCTCCTTACAGGGGGAGGTCAACCCTCCTGTTTAAGGAGCTCCATTGGTTGCCGTTCATTTTCCAGTCCCAATTCAAGGTGCAGGTGCTTACCTACAAAGCCCTAAACAGCTTGGGACCCGCCTATCTGCGTGACCGCATCTCCGTATACTAACCCACACAATCTCTCCGATCATCTGGAGAGGCCCTCCTCATGATCCCACCTGCGTCGCAAGCGTGTTTGTTGGGGACGAGGGACAGGGCCTTCTCTGTAGTGCCCCCCAACTCTGGAACTCTCTCCCTAAGGACATCAGACAAGCCCCAACATTGGCAGTCTTTAGGAAGAGCTTGAAGATGTGGCTGATCCAGTGTGCCTTCCCAGAATAAGAAACTTCTAGCATCATGTCCCAAATCCACTTTATTAGAGATTTAAGATTGTCTGCACACTGCACCTATCTCCAAAAACCTATCCATTTCACCTGTCATGTCCAGCATTTTTAAATTTTATTCATTACATTTGGCCCGGCCTTAGTTTTAAATGTGTCATGGTGTTATTGTCTAATGTTTATTGCTATTGTTTTAATGTTTATTGCTTTATTTTTATGAGTTTACTTATTGTTGTATTGCCATGCTGTTGTTTTATTGATGTGTTGGGCCTTGGCCTCTTGTAAGCCGCACCGAGTCCTTTGGGAGATGTTAGCGGGGTATAAATAAAGTTAATAATAATAATAATAATAATAATAATATCTCCCAGTTTTTAAAATTTTTAGCCTTGAATGTGGCCCTGCCCAGTGAAATTCTCTGTTTTTTAAATGCATGTTTTAAATTGTCTGTGTCATTTAGTACATTTCTTTGCCTTTGATATATTTATGTTCTGGTATTGTTATGTTTTTGTATTACAATGTATGTACTACACTGATGGGCTTGGCCTCATGTAAGCCACACCGAGTCCCCCTGTGGGAGATGGAATGGGGTATAAATAAATTTATTATTATTATTATTATTATTATTATTATTATTATTTATTAAAAGCATTGCATAGAAAGTTGTAAAGCAATGTTTTTGGGTTGGAAAGATTAGCCTTTTACAAGAAATATTGTCCAGGGGACACCAGACTGTATTTACTCAGTCTTCAAGGAGGCTCAATGCTATGGAATCCTGGGAACTGGAGTTTGGTGAGGCAACGGCACTCTTTAGCAAGAAAGGCGAAAGACATTGCAAAACTACATCTCCCAGTTGCTTTAAGGACAGATTTACCCTGGGCTAACCTGCCAGATAATAGATGTTCCCTTAGTGACAAATTGTATCTCTAATGAAGAGGTGGCCACAAAACCTGGGAAAGCTCGACCGCAATTTCCCGAAGGCTCTGCCTTCACCAAACTGCTCCACTTCATACTGATCTGCGAGCCAAGACCCATCTGGTTTTGTTTCTCCGTAACTACGATTCAGAGTCCATCTGCTTCTCTGGGAAACCAAAGCTGACTACATCCAAATGACTGTTTATCGACAGAGTCCTGGAAGAAGATTTGCTGCAGTTTGTTTTGCTAAAAAGCTGGAGTTAATGATTATGAGAACGTCTCACCGGCTCCGAAAGCCATACAGATATGCAGTAAGAGATGCACAGAGAATTTTATCTACGGGAGAAAAACAGAGCTTCCTTAAAGCAATTTGACATCGGCCTTTGGCCAATTAGAACAAGAGAAGAGACGTGCCGAGTGGCCTTACAAAGCCGATTTTTAAAAACAATGCAGAAAAAGGCAGATATGTTAATCAGTTTTTTAGTGGCATAACTTTTAAGCCATTCCACGGCTCCCAGCTGTAATTGCCATTATGCTGCAGGGAATTTTTTGAGAAAATGGACAAAATGAGCCACCGCACAGATGAACTCCCCTCCCCAACTTTCAATCAAAAAACAACCATTAGAAATCCTCTCGGCATTTGGGTTTTGTGTTTATTGCCAGAGATTTCACACGTACGCATAATACACGCACATATGCTGCAGTTGTCGGCAGCGTATTAAACATATTCCCAGTCAAATTGCATTCAAGCTCAAAAAGAGCATGTTTGGCAGCTGGAGAACAGACTTGAGTACCACTTTAATGCAAAAGCGCCAGTGTCATATTTCTGGGTTATTAATTTTTTTATTTTCATTTTATTTCAAATCCCCACTTGTTTTCACCTTTTTCTATTAAAAGTCTAAATAATAATCAGTACAGTAGAGTCTCGCTTACCCAACATAAATGGCCCGGCAGAACGTTGGATAAGCAAAATGCTGGATAATAAGGAGGGATTAAGGAAAAACCTATTAAATGTCACATTACATTATGATTTTACAAATTAAGCATCAAAACATCATGTTATACAACAAATCAACAGAAAAGGCAGTTCAATACACAGTAACGTTATGTAGCGATTACTGTATTTATGAATTTAGCACCAAAACATTGCAATGTATTGAAACAGCAGTGGATGCGGGCAGGAGGCAGACAGCGTTGGATAATACAGAATGTTGGATGAGCGAAGGTTGGATATGCAAGACTCTACTGTATTGGAGTCTTGGTTGGATAAGCAAGACTCTACTCTACCGGGATTGTGGCGCAGCTGGCTGAGTGTCAGCTGCATTAAGATCACTCTGACCAAAAGGTAATGAGTTCGAAGCCAGCCCGAGTTGGAGTGGGTTTCCAACCAATTATGTGTAGCCTGTTGTCGACCTTTGCAACCTGAAAGACAGTTGCATCTGTCAAGTAGGAAAATAAGGTACCACCTTAAAGTGTGGGGAGGCTAAATTAACTGATTTATGAGGCCATAAAGAAGACTCCAGCAAAGCATTCCAGCGGGGAAGCATGCGGGGAATGCGGAAGTGCTTCATCAGCATCGCAGATGGACGATGAAAGCAACAGCTCCCCTGGCGGCCAAAAAAAAAGAGTTAAAATAGCCTCTGTGTATGTCTGTGTCAGCTCACAGCAGCCGGGTTCAATGATGACACAAGACCTCCTTCCGTTATCAACAAAGAACTTTACTGGTAGATGTATAGACATAGGAAAAGCCAAGATTGCCCAGCCATGGCTGGCAACCCCTTATATACACGCCCAATCATTTGAAGTGTGGATTCCCGCCGAACTCAAAACCCCGCGTAAAGTTTCCCGCCACCAGGCAACTGCCTCCCCCCAAGGTCACCAGCTGCACGGTCCTTATCAGGGCGAAGCGTCAGGACTCTAGTTTTCGGCGCCAAAGCCCAGGCTCCGGAAACTGGATCCTGACATGTCTGTATATGTTTGTATGTCAAAAATTGGCATTGAATGCTTGCCATATATGTGTACACTGTAATCCGCCCTGAGTCCCCTGCGGGGTGAGAAGGGCGGAATATAAAAGCTGGAAATAAATAAAATAATAAATAAATAATTCTGCATATCAGATATTAACATTACGATTCATAACATTTATGAAGTAGCAACGAATATAATGTTATGGTTGAAGGTTGCCACAAGTGTAGTAAGGGGTCGCAGGATTAGGAAGGTTGAGAACCACAGGGGTAGAGAAAGAGGGGATACAAACAGAGTAAATAAATATGTTTATGGGAAGAAAGAAATTCCCCTTCTCCTCAAGTTAATTGTGGACTAAAAAAAATAAATCTTTTTTCTACTTTGAACTGAGTTTGCAGCACTTGAAATCAAGGAGGAGAGAGAAACCAGGTCATTTTAAAAGCAATTGAACAACTGGGACAGAAGAGGAATAATTAAGAATGTCGTCCCCAAATTGGGGAAATTGAAGGGCGTGTGAATTCTGGGAACCTGATTGTGCTGAGTGAAAACTGTGGCATTAGCTCCTAAAAATGTTATTAATTGTATTGTTCTTTCTAGCAGTCAGGAAATTTATCTCCCCACCCTTGCAAAAGCACCTTCACTTGTAAAGTAGGGTGGGGAAATGCCAAGAACTAATTGATTACTGGCATGTACATCCTATCACCCAAGCACATGCATAATCGTATTGTCCCTTTGGACTTAATTATCCCAAATTTGCAAAGAATGACACCAATAAAGCTGTGTTAAGCACTAACAAATCTTCCTTCCCTTAACTTCAAAAGCAAAGTGTTAATTACAAGCCTTCAAGGTTTGCAGAAATTCCAGGGCGGCATAATTTCTGTGATGACTTTATCTCTCTTTTGCTCCTATGCGCATGTACATGAAGGTGGAAGGGGGGGGAGGGGGGAAGCCAAATACATAGTCTCTAATCAGAAATCTTCACCTTTTACAAGAGGAAAAATGAAGGACCCAGAAAACAATACTGACAGGTAAGTGAACGACAAATGCACGTTGTCTAGAAGCATTCAAGCTTGTTGAAGAACCTTCTTGAGACTGGCGACATACAAGCCAAACAGGGAAGCCTGCCAATGCAAAGTCTTTTCAATAGTAAGGGAAAACACACTAAGGAGGGTGTTTGTTTGGAAATGGGTGAGAGAAGGGCTGAAATTGAAGTGCTACCTGAGCCTGTTCCAGGTTGGCTTCTGTTCTTCCCTGCCTTGCCCAAGGCTATGTCTCATTGCAATTAAAAACAATTAACACAAATTGAAAGTTGAGCTCCAAACACTCTCAAGAATGGACAATAAACGCTCAGCTAATTCTTGGCAAATATTTAATTGAGCTCTTTGTCAGTGAAATAGTTTGACTCCTTGGGGGTATCCTAGGATGTGATGGCATGTTTGGAATTCTTCAGAAGTGTCAGGATAGATTTCAAAGAATGAAGGAATTTCCATACTTCAAAAGGGTAACTTTGCACTCTTGAAACCCTGAAAAATGTTTACATTTGCATCAGTGATCGTAAAATCAATCTAGTTTTGGGACACCCAATAATAATAATAATAATAATAATAATAATAATAATAATGGTGGTACCAGTGGTGCAGTGCCTAAAGACCTTGCCCTGCACTTAAACACAATCGGTGCTGACAAGATTGCCAGCTGCCAGCTGCAAACAGCGACCCTACTCAGATATGCATGCATTATTCGCCGATACATCACAGAGTTCTAGACACTTGGGAAGTCAGATCTGGCCACAGTGGTCCACACTCTTGTTACATTCCAAATAGATTACTGCAACGCACTCTACGCGGGGTTGCCTTTGAAGACTGTTCGGAAACTTCAATTAGTCCAATGGCCAGCGGCCAGATTACTCACCCGAGTGTCATACAGGGAACATACCACCCCTCTGTTATGTCAGCTCCACTGGCTACCGATCCAGTTCCAAGCACAATTCAAAGTTCTGGTTTTGACCTACAAAACCCTATATGGCTCCAGCCCAGCGTACCTGTCTGAACGCATCTCCTTCGGAGTTTAAGATCTTCTGAGGAGGCCCTGCTCTTGGCCCTACCTCTATCACAAGTGAGATTGGTGGGGACGAGGAGCAGGGCCTTCTCAGTGGTGGCCCCTCACCTGTGGAATTCGCTTCCCAGGGAAATTAGGTCATCGACATCCCTCCTCTCTTTTAGAAGGAAACTAAAAACATGGATATGGGACCAGGTCTTTGGATAATCTGGCAGACAGACAAAGGACAATGATGACTAGAATTGGATAGGATTTGACAATGCGGAATTAACTTACGGATTCTGAGCTTGGCGAACGTTGATCATTAGATTGGTTTTTATTCATTGTGATGTATAACTGGATTGTTTTAATTGTTTTATAATTGTTGTTGATATATGTTTTATCTTATTATCTGTTTTGCTGGCATCGAATTGTGCCTTTTTTAAGCCGCCCTGAGTCCCCCCTCGGGGGTTGAGAAGGGCGGGGTAGAAATGCGCGAAATAAATAAATAAACAATAAAGTGTCCGACGTGTGATCCAATACAACAGCCAGCAGAGTGTCTGCTGTGGTCTCATCTTGATGTGTTTCAAATAATAATAATAATAATAATAATAATAATAATAATAATAATTTATAGACTGTCCTATCTCCCCAGAGGGACTCAGGGTGGTTTCAAACACAAATGGCAAACATTTAATGCCAACAAAAATATTATATCAAAACCTGACACATCACAGAAAATAGAACAGCCATTACTATAAACTTTATACCACATAGAAATTAACTATTAAAACTAGAAAATCCCAACAGTGATAATCACATAATATGAATTTAAACAGAATTAGAATTTAAAACAACTAAAACCTTATTAAGAGATAAAATGGTTGCTAACAACTAACAGGTTGAGATCGATTCCATTATCTAAACAGGATTTAGTATATCTAGATCAGTGGTTCCTAACCTTTTTTTTAAACCAGGGACCACTTTGACCAGGGGCCAGTTTGACCAGGGACCATTCCCCAACATTAGTATCAAAAGGGATACAAATCAGTTTTTGGTGAACTTTAGATTCGGTTTGGTTCCTTGGGGTGCTGATTAAGAAAACTGCATTGTATAGACCACATCAGCTCTAGTTTCTGATACAGAACATATGCCATCTGCTTACTTACAGAAAACCATATTTAATAATCTAGAGCTGTGGACCTTCTTTGAGGTCTCATGGCCCATCAGTGTGCCACAGCCTACAGGATGGGAACCACTGATCTAGATGATTTTATATGTCAAGACATTAATCATAGAATGATAGAATCAAAGGGTTGGAAGAGACCTCATGGGCCATCCAGTCCAACCCCCTGCCAAGAAGCAGGAATATTGCATTCAAATCACCCCGACAGATGGCCGTCCAGCCTCTGTTTAAAAGCTTCCAAAGAAGGAGCCTCTACCACACTCCGGGGCAGAGAGTTCCACTGCTGAATGGCTCTCCTACTCTCTATACGTCAGAGTGCATTTGTGTGTTTCAGCAACTTTTTAAAGGCAAGGTGACCCATTTAAGGTGGAATCTGGTGTCAAACAGGGATGTGTTATTGCCCCAACTTTATTCTCCATCTTCATCGCTATGATACTTCACCTTGTTGATGGGAAGCTTCCCACCGGAGTGGAAATCATCTATTGGACAGATGGCAAGCTATTCAACCTCAGCATACTGAAAGCCAAAACCAAGGTTACAACAACATCTGTTATAGAACTCCAGTATGCTGATGATAACGTCGTCTGTGCGCATTCAGAAGAAGATCTACAAGCCACTCTAAACACCTTTGCAGAAGCATACGAGAAGCTCGGCCTGTCATTGAACATTGAAAAAACCAAGGTGCTGTTCCAGCAGACACCAGCCAACCCCTCTCCAATGCCAGTGATACAGCTTAATGGTGTAACATTAGAAAATGTTGATCATTTTGGCTACCTTGGCAACCACCTTTCCACCAAAATCAACATCGACACCGAAATACAACACCGCCTGAGCTCTGCGAGCGCAGCATTTTTCCGAATGAAGCAGAGAGTGTTTGAGGACCAGGACATCCGTAGGGATACCAAGGTGCTCGTTTATAGAGCTATTGTCCTCCCAACCCTGCTATATGCCTGTGAGACGTGGACTGTCTACAGACGTCACATGCAACTCCTGGAATAATTCCATCAGTGCTGCCTCCGGAAAATCCTGCAAATCTCTTGGGAAGACAGGCAGACAAACATCAGCGTGCTGGAAGAAGCAAAGACCACCAGCATTGAAGTGATGGTCCTCCGCCATCAACTCCGCTGGACCGGCCATGTAGTCCGGATGCCCGACCACCGTCTCCCAAAGCAGTTGCTCTACTCCGAACTTAAGAACGGAAAACAGAATGTTGGTGGACAGGAAAAGAGATTTAAAGATGGGCTCAAAGCCAACCTTAAAAACTCTGGCATAGACACTGAGAACTGGGAAGCCCTGGCCCTTGACCGTTCCAGCTGGAGGTCAGCTGTGACCAGCAGTGCTGCAGAATTTGAAGAGGCACGAATGGAGGGCAAAAGGGAGAAGTGTGCCAAGAGGAAGGCACATTAAGCCAACCCCTACTGATACTGCCTTCCACCTGGAAACCAATGCCCTCACTGCGGAAGACGATGCAGAGCAAGAACAGGGCTCCACAGCCACATACGGACCCACAAGAACACTGGAAGACAATCATCCTCGGAAAACGAGGGATCGCCTAAGGAAGTAAGAAGGCAAGGAGAGATGGGGCAGTTTTTAGTTCTTTTGGGAGGGAGTTTCAGAGGTGGGGAGTGATCAGTGAGAAGGCCCCCTCTCTTGTTCCCACCAACTGTGCTTGAGACAGGGGTAGGACTGAGAAAAGTGCCTCCTCTGCAGATTGCAGTCTTCAAGCCAGTTTGCAATCAGAAATGTGGTTCTGCAAATAGTCTGGACTTGAACCACCTATATATTCAATTCATGAGTCATCCCATTTCTATATCCATCCCATTTCTATATTAATGTGTGACCATGTGGTATCCTGCCTTGAGTTATAAGGAGAGGTGGGTAATAAATAAATCTTCATTATCATCGTTGTATTTCATTAAAATCTGGACAACTATATCACATTAAAAATCAGTGTGACATTAGGTTATCCCGACAACTGCACGCTTCCACATGAAACACAATTCAAAGCATTTATCAAGATAAAACATCTAAGATGATCAAAGGTCTACAAATCAAGTCTTATGAAGAATTACTTAGTGGGCTGGGTATGTTTAGTGTGGAAAAGGGACCATTGAGAGATAATATCTATGTAAAAATGTCAAGAGGAAGATGGATAAAGCATCTTTTCTGAAGCTCCAGAGCCTAGAAAATGATTCAGTGGATTTGAATTACAACGGTCCACAGTATCTATAGGGGTTTGACTCCAGACCCTCTTGTAGATAGTGCCCCAAAATGTGGATGACCAAGTCCCCATCAAGGAAGTGGCAGAAAGGGGCAGTGGAGACAGCATCAAGCCCCCGCTAGCAAGTATGCCTTATGGAAAGTCGTCTTTGGCTTCACATAGATTTGAAAGAGCTGTCCATGGTGCTGAACACTGTCCCCCAAATGGGTTTAACATCTTGGATAGGTACTCTGAAGTTCAGATTAAATAAAACAAAACAGATTTACTATCTCGCCACCATAGGGGTCAACAACTTCCATTGAATATAACTTTTAAGGTTTGCAAAGTTATGCAAAAGAAATGAGTCAGGACCTTTCCTGGGGAATTTTGACTTTCCTTCCTCCTCTGATTCATTCCATGGATGTGTCACCAAATTAGACGTTGGTATGAAATGACAGCAACAGATGAGCAACCACATGGGGAGGGGTCTATCCTGGGGTCTGTATGAAGTTCCCAAACCCATGTTCTTCTAGCCCAGTGTTTCTCCAGCTGGGGGTCAGGACCCCGGGGGGTGGTCACGAGGAGGTTTCAGAGGGATCGCCAAAGACTATCAGAAAACACATATTTCTGATGGTCTTAGGAATCCCTTTGGCATAGTTGTTTGGGTTCACAGTGCTTTCTGGATGTAGGTGAACTGGATATTTCCTAGATCACTGTCAATTCATCCCAAATCCCTCTAGTATGGCCCAATTCTATCGTTATTGGGGTTCAGAATGCTCTTTGATTGTAGGTGAACCAAAAATCCCAGCAGCTACAACTACCAAATGTTAAGGTCTATTTTCCCCAAACAGTGTTCACATTTGGGCATATATAGTATTTGTGCCATATTTGGTCCAGATCTATCATTGTTTGAGTCCACATTGTTTTCTGGATGTAGGTAAACTACAACTCCAAACCTCAAGGGCAATGCCTACCATATTCTTCCAGATGATCACCAAACCCTTCTGTTGGTGATGGGAGTTCTGTGTGCCAAATTTGGTTCAATTCCATCATAGGTGGAGTTCAGAATGCTCTTTAATTGTAGGTGAACTATAAATTCTAGCAACTACAACTCCCAAATGACCAAATGACCCCCTCCCCTCAAATCCCAGCAGTATCCAAATTTGGACCTATCAGGTATTTGTGCCAAATTTGGTCCAGTGAATGAAAATACGTCCTGCATATCAGATATTTACATTACAATTCATAACAGTCGCAAAACTACAGTTATGACGCCTGGCTTGAGAGCAGTACGTGTGAAAAAGATCTTGGAGTCCTTGTGGACAACAAGTTAAACATGAGCCAACAATGTGATGTGGCGGCAAAAAAAGCCAATGGGATTTTGGCCTGCATCAATAGGAGCATAGTGTCTAGATCTAGGGAAGTCATGCTACCCCTCTATTCCACTTTGGTTAGACCACACCTGGAATATTGTGTCCAATTCTGGGCACCACAATTCATTGACAAGCTGGAATGTGTCCAGAGGAGGGCAACTAAAATGATCAAGGGTCTGGAGAACAAGCCCTATGAGGAGCAGCTTAAGGAGCTGGGCATGTTTAGCCTGAAGAAGAGAAGTTTGAGAGGAGATATGATAGCCATGTATAAATATGTGAGAGGAAGCCACAGGGAGGAGGGAGCAAGCTTGTTTTCTGCTTCCTTGGAGACTAGGACACGGAACAATGGCTTCAAACTACAAGAGAGGAGATTCCATCTGAACATTAGGAAGAACTTCCTGACTGTGAGAGCCGTTCAGCAGTGGAACTCTCTGCCCCAGAGTGTGGTGGAGGCTCCTTCTTTGGAAGCTTTTAAACAGAGGCTGGATGGCCATCTGTCAGGGGTTATTTGAATGCAATATTCCTGCTTCTTGGCAGGGGGTTGGACTGGATGGCCCATGAGGCCTATTCCAACTCTTTGATTCTATGATTCTATGATTCTATGAAGTAGAAATGAAAATAATTTTATGGTTGGGGGTCACCACAACATGAGGAACTGTATTAAGGGGTTGCGGCATTAGGAAGGCTGAGAACCACCTAGCTACTATGGTCACTCAGCCACTCCTCAAAAAAAACCCAGAAAAATATTTATTACTCTCAAATGGCCTCATCACATCTGTAGTAGGTCTGTGGTGTGAATTTACCATGCTATTTTTAGGAAAAGCTTACATATTTTAGGACCAGGACATGGGTTGGTTCACATTCCCCCACCTGTTTCTGTTGTAGGGCCAATGCAGTGCCCTGATAGTGGCTCAAACCTGACTTAATTAGAGAGATGCTCTTAGAAGATGCCATAAGGAACCACTTTGAGCTTCTCTCCTTCCCTGCCCTCATGGCCATCCCTGTTCCTGCCTTGTAGTCTGACAAAGTAGTATCCGGTGTTTCCACTCCCACTTCCCTCTTCACTGTTACGGACTGGCTGATGCATCAGCTCCCTGCTGCATTACTTAATGATTAACAAACACTTGCAGAGAGTACTCGAACACAGCAAAAGCACTCACTGCAATTAAGTGCTGAGCAATGACACTCTTGCCAAGTTCCTGCATTCACTGGGCAAAGTTGTCTGACTCACTGACTTCACTCTGGAAGTTGCTTTTGTCTAAGGTCTTTAGTAGGATGTTTTATCTGTCCCTGGGTAGCTGTCAAATGCTCACATCAACCTCCGGTCCTTTATGCATCATGCTCTGGGGTGGTACATCAGTGTTTCAGACCAGACTGCCAGCAGTGTCTCCTGTGGACTGTGGGGCTGCTGCTAAACTGTGTCGCCGATACAAGGCAAACCAAGGCCACAGGAACAGGTTCTTATAATAGAACAGCAAACAAGAAGATTATTCAGATATCTTCCTGAGAACACACATACTTGATCTCCCCAAAAAACTATGCAATAAGAACTTACAAACTATGCAATTGGCGATAGAGAGGACTGCCACAAATAATCCACTCCCCACCCCAGGCAATACGTAGTTTTCTAATGTTATTGGAAGATATTCAAGGAAAAGAACATGTAGACATTTAGTAAACTGCTACCATTGTCAGTTGGTGGCTTTTATGTCACTGGGACAATGAATGTGTACTAGATTATAGGCCAAGTTCCTAAGGAACTATTCAAAGTGCTGAACTCTAGCCCCTAAATAAACTCAATGCCTTGGATAGTTTCCCCCCCCCCCCAAAAAATAGTATGGCATGTGGGTTGTTGTAGGTTTTTCCGGGCTATATGGCCATGTTCTGGAGGCAATTTTTCTCCTGACGTTTCGCCTGCATCTATGGCAAGCATCCTCAGAGGTAATGAGATCTGTTGGAACTAGGAGAAATTGGTTTATATTTCTGTGGAATGACCAGGGTGAGACAAAGGACTTTTGTTTGCTGGGGCTAGCTGTGAATGTTTCAGCTGATCACCTTGATTTGCATTCAATGGCTTGGTAGCGCCTGGGGGGAATCTTTTGTTGAGGGTGATTTCATGTGCCTGTTTGTTTCCCCTCTGTTGTTTTTCTGCTGTAATTTTTGAGTTTTTGAGTTTTGAGATATATAAACCAATGTTTCCTAGTTCCAACAGACCTCATTACCTCTGAGGATGCTTGCCATAGATGCAGGCGAAACGTCAGGAGAAAAATTGCCTCCAGAACATGGCCATATAGCCCGGAAAAACCTACAACAACCCATGGATTCCGGCCATGAAAGCCTTCGACAGTATGGCATGTGTTGTCTAAGGCATTCATGGCCGAAATCACTGGGTTGCTGTGAGTTTTCTGGGCTCTATGGCTATGTTCCAGAAGCATTCCCTCCTGACATTTCTCCCACATCTATGCCAGGCATCCTCAGAGGTTGTGAGGTCTCTTGGAAACTAGGCAAGTGGGGTTTGTATATCTGTGAAATGTCCAGAGTGGGAGAAAGAATTCTTGTCTGTTTGAGACAAGTGTGAATGCTGCAATCGATCACTTTGATTAGCATTGAATAGCCTTGCATTTTCAAGGCTTTGGCTGCTTCCTACCTTGGGGGAATCCTTTGTTGGGAGGTGATTCGCTGGCCCTGATTGTTTCTTGTCTGGAATTCCCCTCTTTTGGGGTGTTGTTCTTTCTTTACTGTTTTGATTTTAGAGATTTTCTAAAATATTGGTAGCCAGATTTTGTTCATTTTCATGGTTTCCTCCTTTCTGTTGAAATTGTCTACATGTTTGTGGATTTCAGTGGCTTCTCTCTGTAGTCTGACATGGTAGCTGTTAGAGTGATTCAGCATTTCTGTGTTCTCAAATAATATGTTGTGTCCAGGTTGGTTCATCGGGTGCTCTGCTATGGCTGACTTCTCTGGTTGAGTTAGTCTGCAGTGCCTTTCATGTTCCTTGCTTCATGTTTGGGCGATGCTGCATTTGGTGGCCCCTATGTAGACTTGTGCACAGCTGTATAGTATATGGTAGACTCCTGCAGAGGTGAGAGGATCCCTCTTGTACTTTGCTGAATGTAGCACTTGTTGGATTATCTTAGCAAGTCTGTAGATAGTTTTTAGGTTGTGTTCTTCATCAGCTTCCCTATGCGGCCAGTGGTTCCCTTTATGTGTGGTAAGAACACTTTACTCTTGTAGCTTGTTCTTGATCTTGTAGCTCTTCTGATGTCTGTGGTGGAGTCTCCATTGGCCTGTAGAGCCCATTTAGTTCCTCCAGGCAGTGTATGTATGGTACGAACACTTTTTCCTCAGGTAGATCTTCATCTTTACTCTCATGGCTTGTTCTTGGTCTTGCAGCTCTTCTGATGTCTGTGGTGGAGTATCCACTGGCCTGTAGAGCCCAGTTTAGGTGGTTCAGTTCACCTTGGAGGAGGTGAGCTTCACAGATTCTTCCTAGTGTTTAGGTGGCCATACAACTGGTTGGACGGTTTCAGTATGCAGGAGATGGCTGGTTCAACAAATGTGCGAATATGGGAGTACAGATGTGTAATACCCAAGAATTATGTAGGATCTTGGCTTCTGTCAGCAAGGGAAGACAATAATATTTTTAATTTAGTTGCCAGGTTGAAAAATTGCTTTCTCAACAGTCAGGAAATCCCAGCAGGAAGAATGATAAGCCAGTTACAATTTATTTGTTCAGTCTGTCTTGTTTTTGCACAAAAAAAGCATTTTCTATGGAGGAAACAGAATTATTGTTGTTTTCTTTTCCTTTCACACAAAACAAGTTCCAAATCACAGAGAGTCTTGTCAGCCCAGGACTCTCCTCATCAGGGTTTCCCTATACTGAAAAAGCACATTTTCCAGCCATTTCTGAACATCTTCTCCTCTCCTCCCCTCATTCAGTTTTTTCACATTAAGTAGGAATTGATTCCCAAAAGGAGGATGGTAATTGAACAAAAATGAAAAGGCTTTAATGGTTGTTTATAAGTAGTTCAATGCATTTCTAAGTAGGTACTTCCTTCTCTGGGTGTCTTACTATACCAATTAATGTTATGTAAAAAAATTATGCTGTCTACATTTCTGATGCTGAAAAAGAAGAGAAGGGGGAGGAAGATGAGAAAAAAAGGAAAACCATTTGATCTGTTTGCCTCAAGAACAGTCTGCGATGTTGTACAAAACAGGCCAAATGTGACACGATAACTGAAATTAATTAGCAATGAGATACCAGCCACCACAAGAGGAGGGGAAATTTGTTCAGCTTTCATTTTAATGGGAATGGAACACATTTCCATGCAAAATGAACAAATAAATAAGGGCAACTTTATTGAAACTACAGTAAGAACCCATATATACAGTTTCCCTTACCTGAACTTTTAAAGCTTTTAAACAGAGGCTGGATGGCCATCTGTCAGGGGTGATTTGAATGCAATATTCCTGCTTCTTCGCAGGGGGTTGGACTAGATGGCCCATGAGGTCTCTTCCAAATCTTTGATTCTATGATTCTAGGGGTTGTATGCTCCCTGTGCTCCCTATATGCTGCTCTGGTGAGCAACCTGACTGCCGTCCATTTTAGTAGCCTATCTCATGATAATCTAAAAGAAGCACTGACTCCCTCTAAATAACTTAGGCAGGTTGAGAAAAGCTAGTTTGCTTTTCAAGGTGTACGCTAGGGCTGGGTGGTTTCGTTAGTTAGTTTCGTAATTCGTTATTAATTCGTTATTTTTTTTTATAACGAAGCGATATTGAACCATTCAGGAGCAACTAAAAAACGAAACAAATGTTTCCAATTCGTTTCGTAATTGTTTTGAAATTGTTTCGTAATTGTTTCAAAATTGTTTCGTTATTATTTCGTTATTATTTCCGTATGTCTGGTGCAAGTTTTATAGTCGTTTGTTTTATCAGTGATAAAAAAAATAATTATCACACCAACAGTCAACAACAGAGGGAGAGGGAAGCTTCAGAAGTCCCCCCTGTCCCATTTGGAGGGTTTTTTAGCGTATTGCGCAATCGCGTCCGCCATTAACAAATCGATTCGTTATTGTTTCGAAAAATTTCGTAAATATCCAACTTTTTAAAAGAAAAATTTCAGAATTCTTCTAAATAACGAAACGCAAAAACCCCCTAAAAACGAATCGAGTTTAGAAACAAATTTTTCCGTGGTTGGACAGCCCTAGTGTACGCAATGATCATTAGAATCAGGCTTGCTGCAAATTTCCATGTTCCATCCCAAGACACATAATTTCTTCTAGTTGAAAAAGTCTAGCAGCCCCCCTCTCTTCCCAAACTAAACACCCTACAGCTTCTTCAGAATGCAAGCTATTTGGGGGTCTCTGTAGAACTAAGAGCTATGTAACAGGGCCTCCCCTGATAAATGCAGGCTGCCTCCGCAGGCTCTGAGGGTGCAGATTAACCGACCGAGTAAAGGAGGGTTTTGGCTCTTGCCATCCCCTCAGGAGGTAGCCTGCTTTGCAGAACTCCCCTCCCGGGACTGCGTACCTTCAGATCTGCCACAGGGCTTTTTGTCATGGTGACAGTTTTGCAATGAAGTGAGGGTTGCTGGGGAATACCAAAGGAAGCTTGAATGGGAACGGAAAAGGCGTGTTTATAGCGAGGGAGGAGAGGGAGCAGTGGTCTGGGTCTGAAGGCTTGGTGCTAGGAAATTGAGAAAATGACTCCATGGTTTTCAAAAGGAGCATGTTTACCCACCCTCTGGCAATGCTTTTGCAATGTGCCAACTTTGTTAACAGAGGGAAGGCCTTTCAAAGAAAGGGTCTGGATCCAGGGCTTGCTAATGCCTTAACAAGGACTTCACAGATCTCAACCAGGCAGAAACGCAGACAGAACGAACAGGTTTTCAGTGCCGGAGAAATATCTTTGACAGGTTTGAGGCTGTCATTCTTGGATTTGCTCAGAGGGCCTGGTGACAGAATGCCCAATTAAACCCATGACCCACACAGTGCACAGTTAGGATTACAATCTGTGTTATGCAGCCTAGAGGGATTCCTGTGTTCTTTGGATGAGAAAAGATGCCATGCTATTATTACGTCAATAGAAGGATGCGGCGGGCAAGGAGCACACAATTGTTGGAACTGGATTTGCAAAGAAATAACACGGCTCTTCTTCTACATCATTGCCCCAGAACCATGACAGTGGAAATAAAGGGATAAGTTTCATGAATCCCTTGAGCAAAAGATGAGAGAATGTTCCAACATTAGACTGACTAGAACAACAAGGATATAGGGGTGAGAAGTCTGCATGAGGACTGAAACTCAGGTTGTTTAAAAGTCATGCATCAGATTGGTTTGCAAAATACTGCACGGCATATTGGATGGAATATAGACACCACATTCACAATAAACCAAGTGCTTAAACACATACAGATCTGTTCTTTGAGACTCAGATCATAGCTGGAATACTGTTGAGTAGAATGTGCAATTCTGGTTCACGTGTAAGTATGTTTTCTTTTAATAAACCTTTATTTGTACCCTGCTACTATCTCCCGAAGGATTCGGTGCGGCTTACAAGAGGCCGAGCCCAAATACAACAATAAAAACAGCAGCAGCAACAACACAATAATTCAGAAAACAAAAAAAAACAAAAACAAAGCAATAACATTAACAACATCTAAGGACACAGTTAAAAACAATGGCTGGGCCAAATGTAATAATTAAAATTAAAAAGTGCTGGGCATGACAAGGTGGGGTGTTTGGAGGGGGATGGGCATGCAGATATCCTGGATCTCTGATAAAGTGCGTTGGGACATAATGCTAGGAGTTTCCTTATTCTGGAAAGGCACACTGGAACAACCACGTTTTCAAGCTCCTCCTGCCTGATGTCCTTAGGGAGAGAGTTCCAGAGTCGAGGGGCCACCACCGAGAAAGCCCTATCCCTCATCCCCACCAATCGCGCTTGCGATGCGGGTGGGATCGTGAGCAGGGCCTCTCCAGATGAACGAAGAGATCGTGTGGGTTCGTACACAGAGATGCGGTCACACAGGTAGGCAGGTCCCAAACAGTTTAAGACTTTGTAGGTTTCTTAAATCTGTCTACTCTAGAGGAGAGGCATTGCTGGCAGGCAGGTGTGCGCGCTTTCTCTCCAGGCCTGCACCATGTCACACACTCTTTCCAAGACATTTTAAGGAGGCTTCCCACTTCCAGATAAGGAAGAGTGATTACCTAGAGGAGCTATTCTCCCTGGGCTTCCTTAAAAAAACACCTTCAATCTCCTTTCTGTTTTGAGTTTAATCTATATAAAAAAAATGTAATGTTCGTTTGTGGGATTAACAGAACTCAAAACCACTGGACGAATTGACACCAAATTTGGACACAAGACACCTAACAACCCAATGTATGTCCTTCACTCAAAAAATTGATCTTGTCATTTGGGAGTTGTAGTTGCTGGGATTTATAGTTCACCTACAATCAAAGAGCATTCTGAACCCCACCAATGACAGAATTGGGGCAAACTTGGCACACAGTTCTCCCATGACCAATAGAAAATACTGGAAGGGATTGGTGGGCATTGACCTTGAGTTTGGGAGTTGTAGTTCACCTACATCCAGAGAGCACTGTGGACTCAAACAATGATGGTTCTGGACCAAATTTGGCACAAGCACTCAATACATCCAAATATGAACACAGATGGAGTTTGGGGGAAACTGACCTTGACATTTGGGAGTTGTAGTCACTGGGATTCACAGTTCACCTACAATCTGAACCAAAGTCTACACGAATACTCAATATGCCCAAATGTGAACACTGGTAGAGTTTGGGGAAAATAGAATCTTGGCATTTGGGAGTTGTAGTTGCTGGGATTTGTAGTTCACATACAATCACAGAGCATTCTGAATCCCACCAATGATAGAATTTGGCCAAAACTCCCACACAGAACAGCCATGTGGACCACGGCAACGCGTGGCAGGGGACGGCTAGTAATAATAATATAATAATAAACTTTATTTATACCCCGCCACCATCTCCCCAAAGGTGACTCGGAGTGGCTTACATGAGGCCAAACCCAGCGATACATTACAGCAACATAAAATATAAACAACAAATAAAATAAATAAACCAGTCAAATAAAATAAACAGTACAAAATAACATAATGAAAAATCAGACACAGTGGAAAGGCCAAATGCACGACATAAAATGATAAAACTCTGGATGAGATAGCAATGAAAAGGTACATTTGTAGGGGAGGAGCTCGTAGGGTACTGAACAGTGAAATTAGACTTTCAATAAGGCGGGGGAAAGTGCAATATGAGGGAAACAATGCAGGTGAAACAACAGGACTGGAATATATGGTCACTCTCCAAAGGCACATCAGAAAAGCCAAGTCTTTAGATCTTTCTTGAAGGCTGCTAGGGAGGGGGCTTGCCTAATCTCACCAGGTAGTGGGTCCCAGTGCATATCAATGACATATTTGCATGAAGGTGCTGGAACAAGGCAATCTGGTGGTAGAAATGGTGTGTTTTCTTTGGCCAATAAAAACAGTCAGTTGAAATCAACCAGAGCCAAGCAAATGATCTATGAAGCTTCTTAGGTATAAAATGTGCCAAGATTTGACAATGTGCTTTTGTGACTTCTGCAACTTGAGGAACAAGGACAAAAGATTTCAGCAGGAATCCAGTCGTATTGACTGGCTGTTGTGCAGGCCAAATTAGGCCTAAGTCACGGCATGGGGAGAGTACAATAGAAAATGCAAAGGATCCACTCTGGATTTGGTCCCTCATGGGAGGTCAATGCATTTAACCATTAACCTCCTGCTGTCAGCCAGCTCTAGAGTCACCTTATCTGTTCACCATGGAAGGAAACCTACTATTTAATGCACCAATTGGGAAATGCCAGGGAAATGCCAGTAATTCGATCAAGCAGGGAAAGTGGAGTGACAGCACCCCCCTGTGGCCAGAACCGAACACAGCCTTCAAGATGCCAAAAATGGGAAAGCCTATATATACCTCTATCTATGTACAGTTGTCTGTCTTGTCAGTGTATAAATGGCATTGAATGTTTGTCATATATGTGTTCTGTGATCCGCTCTGAGTCCCCTTCGGGGTGAGAAAGATGGAATATAAATGAATAAATATATCCACCAGAGAAATAATAATAATAATAATAATAATCATCATCATCATCATCATCGTCGTCATCATCATCATCATCATCATCTTTATTTATACCCCACCACCATCTCCCCAAAGGGAACTCGTGGTGGCTAACATGAGCACAAGCCCAAAGATACAATACAACAAAATAAAATACAGAATGCAGACAACAACAAAATTACATCAAAATAAAATATGTGCTGTAGCAAAATAAGATAAATCAAATTAACAGAATATAAAATTGAACAGAATGGGCAGGCCAAATGGACGAGGTAAAATGATAAAACCCTTGATGAGGTAAGAAATAAAATATGTAATTGAGGGGAATCCAAAAAGAATAAATAGTGGGGTAGGCTTCAGTTTAGGACGGAGGAAAGTGCATCATAGGGGCAACACTATAGATGGAGCAAGCAGAAATTGGGATAAATGATCACTCTCCAAAGGCACATCGGAAGAGCCAAGTTTTCAATTTTTTCTATTTAAAATATTTATTTAAATAATATTTATTTAAATAGCCAAACCTAGAAGGAGATCTCAGTCTAGAATCACAGCAAAGTGGTGTGACATAAATTCCTCTATTAATCAAAGGTCCCTAATTCAGATTCACCATATTCCTTCTGTTTACATCAATGTGCAGATTTAACCTCGATTCTGTTTCTCTAAAATAGGAAAATCGGTACCCTCACCACTTTATTTTTGTCTTGGCAGAAGCTAGGGAGATGACAGTCACAATTCATCTTTTGCTTCTAGTTGTGTGCTGTTAGGCAGGGAGGTGGCCAAATTCCAGCATGCTGCATATTTATTCCCCTGGCTTCCACTCATTGGAGAGTTTGCTTTCAGCCAATGCAGCCTTTTAATGCCAGCCACTCCACTTGGACCCAGGTAATAGGGACCTCTTTAAGAAATCCTTGAAGGTCAAGCTCTGTTGGAGAAACGTTTGGGACTTTTCTTTCCTGGACTTTCATCTTGAGCTCTTTTGTCATTGTGTGGGTAGCTCTGTAAAGCTGGGTAGGTGTGTGCGTATATATATAATTCTCCATCTCCCGGGAGCATTGGAAGCGAGCTAACAGCAGGAGAGCTCTATGAAGCTACGTCCAGATTTCCGTAATAATTATTGGCAAGCAGCAGACCCAAGAGGTTTCAAGCAATGTTTGCAAGCAGCATTGTAGGTCAGGTCAAGAGAGGTTGCAAAGATAAGCCCACAATCCAAAGCCGACTGCTATGCTTCAAAGCAAGGACCGGCCAAAACCTTTCAAGATTGCCGCACAAAGAGATCTTCCTAAGTCTATGGGAAGGGAAGGGGAGGGATGTCAAAGGCTGGGAAGAGGAAGCATTACTTCCCATGGAGGGAAGGAAGCTTAAACCAAAGTTAATGGAAGGATCTAATTCAATAGGATTTATATTCCACTTTTCTCCTGAATGAGAGTCCTATAAGTTTACAATATAGTTAAAAACCACATCTAAATCATTATGGAATGCAAAATTTTTCAAAAAGCATTAAACTGTAAATCCAATGAAAGCATGATGATTAAAATGTGGCCATAAATTTTAATACATTTTAATATTTTTGACGATTAATGGTTTTGATGCCATAAATTGCACAATAGATGTTTTTTTTATTTTTAGAGTTTATTATTATTATGTTTAATGTATACATTGTTTTATATGTATTGTTAGCCACATTGAAACTCTATATTAGAAGGTGTGACAGATATAAAGTCAATATAATAATCTATATAAATAAAAATGTAATGTTCATTTGTGGTATTCACAGAACTCAAAAACCACTAGACGAATTGACACCAAATTTGGACACAAGACACCTAACAACCCAATGTATGTTCTTCACTCATAAAATTTGCTTTTGTCAATTGGGAGTTGTATTTGCTGGGATTTATAGTTCACCTACAATCAAAGAGCATTCTGAACCCCACCAACAATGGAATTGAACCAACCTTAGCACACAGTTCTCCCATGACCCACAGAGAATACTGGAAGGGTTTGGTGGGCAGTGTCCTTTGGTTTTGGAGTTGTAGTTCACCTACATCCAGAGATCATTGTGGACTCAAACAATGATGGACCAAACTCTGCAGAAATACTCAATATGCCCAAATGTGAACACTGATGGAGTTTGCGGAAAATAGAATCTTGACATTTGGGAGTTGTAGTTGCCGAGATTTATAGTTCACCTACAATCAAAGAACATTCTGAACCCCACCAGAGATGGAATTGAACTGAACTTGGCACACAGTTCTCCCATGACCAACAGAAAGTACTAGAAGGGTTTGGTGGGCATTGACCTTGAGTTCTGGAGTTGTAGTTCACCTACATCCAAAGATGACTGTGGACTCAAACAATGATGGTCCAGACCAACTCTACAAGAATACTCAATATGTGAACAATGGTGGAGTTTGGGGGAAATAGAATCTTGACATTTGGGGGTTGTAGTTGCTGGAATTTATAGTTCACCTATAGTCAAAGAGCATTCTGAACCCCACCAACGATAGAATTGGGCCAAACCTCCCACACAGAACTCCCATGTGGGCCACAGCAATGCGTGGCAGGGGACAGCTAGTACATAATAAATAAATAAAACATTCACATTAAAACAATTCAAACATCTATACCTCCTCTTGAGTTTGCCCTGTTTTCTGATGGGCTTTGGTGATCTCTTTGACACCTCCTCACAACTCCCCTGGGGTCCCGACCCTTAGGTTATGAAACACTGCCTTAAATGTACTGTAGTTCATTTCCCCACCAACGGGCTGATAGTACTATTCAGATACCAATCTAGCTGGTTGCTATATATAAAAAAGTGGGAAAGAGAAGGTACTGGACCTTGACTTTTAGGTTAGCAAACCATCTAAGCCTCTCAAGTGGCTTCCATGGCAATGTGGCGGTGAATCCTCTCTTGGTTTTAATGTAAACTTGAAAGGAGCTGTCCTAACTGTTAGTCCTATCCAGAAATAGCTTTTGTAAAATACTCAAACCCAAAGCAAAGGGACCATTCTATTTTCACTGAAGCCTCCACCTTCCCCTTCTGTATGCATGTGCGGGTTTGTCCCTACAATAGGATGAACCCATTCCCTATGTGCGCACATGGGAAATGGCAACACGTCGAGAATTTCTTATGATACTTCTGCAAAACAATTTCAGAGCTCCACCTGGATCCATTTTCCATTTTTTATTTTTAAAAAAATGCATTTTGCTAATGGCCTTCTGGGAAATGAAAAGATACAGATTGCCCCCCTTTTTGGCAAGCTTTCCTTGCATATTAAAGCTCCCTTTAAAAAAACATAAATGCAATTAATTGCATCGGTTATAATAATGTGGCTCAGCCCCTGTTAGCTTTCTCATTATAAAACATCACTTATTTAATGTCAGCTCTTTTTTCTCCCTAAAAAAAGGGAGAAAGTATGAAAAAGAGTTGCAAGCGAGATGCATGCCAGTGAACATTATGGTCGGGTGTTGAAACTTTGAAGAGGTTTATCAATAGGATAATCAAGAGGAAATGCTTAACTACTTTTGTTAAAAGGCAGAACAAAAAAAGTGCTGATGGATAGATGTGGTTGGAAAGGTCCATTAGGCAGTAATTATGGTGCACCTAGCAGAGACAGATAGCAGGATGCAGAGGACCGGCATTTGCAGCATAAAGAGAGAGCAGAAGTCACAACTTTGGGGAGATCCTTTGGGCTCAAATGGGATGCATTAGAACAGTGTTTCTCATAGAATCATAGAATCAAAGAGTTGGAAGAGACCTCATGGGCCATCCAGTCCAACCCCCTGCCAAGAAGCAGGAATATTGCATTCAAAGCACCCCATGTTTAACTTGTTGTCCACGAGGACTCCAAGATCTTTTTCACACGTACTGCTCTCAAGCCAGGCATTGTCCCCCATTCTGTATCTTTGCATTTCGTTTTTCTGCCAAAGTGGAGTATCTTGCATTTGTCACTGTTGAACTTCATTTTGTTAGTTTTGGCCCATCTCTCTAATCTGTCAAGATCGTTTTGAATTCTGCTCCTGTCCTCTGGAGTATTGGCTATCCCTCCCAATTTGGTGTCGTCTGCAAACTTGATGATCATGCCTTCTAACCCTTCATCTAAGTCATTAATAAAGATGTTGAACAGGACCGGGCCCAGGACAGAACCCTGCGGCACTCCGCTCGTCACTTCTTTCCACGATGAAGAGGAAGCATTGGTGAGCACCCTCTGGGTTTGTCCATTTAACCAATTACTGATCCACCTCACCGTAGTTTTGCCTAGCCCACATTGCACTAGTTTGTTTGCCATTCAGATTCACTATCCTTTTAGTTCTGCACTGTGACAATTCACAACAATGTCAAACACTGCATCATTCAGGATCATTGTTGGGCTGGCATGAAAAGCAAACACATCATTGGCATCATGGCAGAATTCAGTCCCTCAAGGCATCCAGTCAAGGCAACCACCACACAAAACGTCACTTTCTGATCACTGCCTAGCAGATTATCTTGCACCATTTCCAAGCTGACAGTTCAGCAGTTTGACATCAAGGGATATGGAAAGAGCAAGGCTCAGCTGCTCCAGGGTCATCTTGGGAAACGGGCTGTGCTTTTCATAGATTTGCTGCAAGCAAACGGAGACGGGGAAGGCAAAAAGGTAGACCTCACTGCCTATATATGCACATACATTTGGAAGCTCTTAGGTCACGCTGGTTGAATGAGTCACAAGGGTTATCCAAATTATTGTGACCTTTTATTATGACTCAATCTGGGAACACCAGAAGTCCAGGGCATTTGATTACCAATAAACAAATAGCCAGCCAAAAATGGAATTGGAAAAAGGCAAGGAGGCTCAAACATAACACAGTGAAAAACATTTCTTCTTTCCCTATTGTTCTCACCCTTACCTACCTCGGATGGTGTGCCAGAGCCGGGAATTATGGAGACACCTTTTAGAAGATAAAAAAGGTTCTATTTTATTTTTAAAAGGAGGTTTTGATAATTATGCCTTTCTGATATTGGGGGATGGTGGTGAGATGTCACTTTAACCTACCATTTCCAGAACCCTCTAGCCCAGCATTTCTCAACCTGGGTGTCAGGACCCCTGGGGGAGGTCATGAGGGGGGTTTCAGAGGGGTCACCAAAGACCATTAGAATACATATATTTCTGATGGTCTTATGAACCCCTTTGGCAGAGAAGGCTGAAGATCTCTCTCCCTGTTCTTTTCTTCCTTTATTCCCAGTTTGGTACAGAGTGCTCTCTGAGTGTTGGTGAACTACAACTCTCAGAATTAA
The DNA here is from genome assembly GCF_037176765.1 of Anolis sagrei. NCBI lineage: Eukaryota > Metazoa > Chordata > Lepidosauria > Squamata > Anolidae > Anolis > Anolis sagrei. The sequence goes on from NC_090034.1 coordinate 67,650,766, forward strand.
AAAAAAAAAAAAAAACAAACACCCACACTCCAACCCCACCAGTATTCAATGTTGGCCATGTAGGTAGTGTGCCAAGTTTGGTGCAGATCCATTGTGGGCTGGGTGCTCTTTGATTGTAGGTTAACTATAAATCTCAGCAACTACAATTCCCAAATGACAAAATTCACACACACACACACACCTAACCCCATCAGCATTCAATTTTTGGCATATCATGTATTTGTGCCAAATTTGGTTCAGGTCCATCATTTTTGAGTTCAGAGTTCACAGTGCTCTTTGGAGGTAGGTGAACTACATCTCCCCATAATCACTGACAATTCCTCCCAAATTCATCCAGGATTTTCTGTTGGTCATGGGGGTTCTGTGTGGGATGATTCCATCAATGGTGGAGTTGAGAATGCTTGTTGACTGTAGGTGAAGTATAAATCCCAGCACTACAACTCCCAAATGCTAAAGTGAATCCCCCCAACCAGACATGTAGCTGGGGGGGGGAGGGCTTGGGGGGCTTCAACCCTCCCCCCCCCCCAAAATTCTCATGGTGGTCCGCAAGAAGGCCTTACTGGTGCATTATTTAAACTGTTATGTTTATTCATATCATGATCTGATCACCATACTCAATATATCCCATATGCATGGGGGTATTGGGGTAACGATACAAAAGGTTTGCTAGGGTAGACCCTCTTTCACTCAGACTCACCCCCCCCCCACCAATCAAACTCAGCCCCCCCCCCCCCCCCCCGAATCAAAATCCTGGCTACGGGCCTGCCCCCCCAACCACACCAGGATTCAAATTTGGGCATATCGGATATTTGTGCCAAATTTGGTCCAGTGAATGAAAATACATCCTGCATATCAGATATTTACATTATGATTCATAACAGTAGCAAATCTACAGTTGGGAAGTAGCAACAAAAATAATTTTATGGTTGGGGTCACCACAACATGAGGAACTGTATTAAGGGGTTGCGGAATTAGGGAGGTTGAGAACCACTGCTCTAGCCAGTATGAACTGGTCACTTTCATAGTACACAACTATAACATGTTATTCCATGTTAAATGTCATGGCTACATCAATTGGAAACCTAGAATCATATAGTGATAAGGGATAGCAAAGCAATCTAGTTGAGACCCCTTGCCATGGAGGAATACACAGCAGAAGCAATTCATGGTCTTCAGGTCTTCACTGCTAGATATTGTGCTGTCCTCTTGGCTCCAGATGGACCCATGTACACTTTCCAACACTTCACAGAAGAAAGGCAAGATGCATGTCACTATATTATAATAAATGTATACGACAAGTCCAGTTATTTAACAAAGTACTTCCCAGTCGTTTTCAAACACAACCACTTTCGGACAAAGTCCCAGGCTAACTGACCAGATACTCAACTTGTGATGGCTATCAAGAAAGGGAAACAAAGAATGATTAAAATGCTCAACTTGTGATGGTTATCAAGAAGGAGAAACAAAGACTGATTAACATGTGACAGAATAAGCCTTGGCCATGGCCTGGCTCCAAAGTCCTAATCCTTCCTCTTCAAAGCTTTTTTTGTGTGTGTCTACGTTGAGGCAGCCAAGAGACTAGGAGCCAATGTTCTTTTTTGTGTCACCTCTTTTGACTCACAAAGCTTGGTCTTGGATCCAGAGTTAATTAATCTTTTTGCAGCTCACCAGATTGTTCAATTCTTGCTTCGGTTTCTGCAAGGAAAGCTTCACGAGTGGAGACACTCAGAAAGTAATACCTGATGCCATCTCCTAAAGCTGGTTTCTCTGTTTTGCTGCCAAAATGAAGCACATGGTTTTGCATTCAGGAGATCTTTCATTTTTTTCACCTTAAACATATCTTGGGTAGCATGGCTGGAAAAGGGAAATTCAGGCTGTGACCCTGAAGAGCTTCTGTCATACAGAAAAGACAGCTAGTAGCTAAGTGGATGGCTGTCTGACATACCATGACTCATCTTTTGCATTCCAAGCCAGCTCAAGTATGGAAACCTGTATTCCAGTTCATATTAAATATGCCTTGTTTCCCCCAAATACACATTTCCAATTGCATTTTCCCTCTCCAAGTCCATATTTCTAAATATATTTTCTCTTAAAATAGAATATTGTAATGTGTGCATTGGTGCTTCTCTGAGCTGAGAACTGCATCATAAAATTCAAAACCTTAACAGTGCTTCAGCTAAATAGGATATTTTCTGAACCTATCACATTCTGATCCCAGCCCTACTACTATGTGGCTGTACTTTAATACAGTATGACTCTGAACCTTCAGGACCTGACCTCTCTCTTTCACCTGCCTACATCCTCTCTAGGAATTTTCTATGTCCACCAGGTGATCCCATGGTGTGTGTCCACTAGAAGTTACAATGGAATAACCCTGGAGGACTTAGCAAACTGCCAGAGAGGTTATTTAGCATGGAATTTTCTCAGTCCTCCAGGGTAACTCTAGAGCAGTGGTTCTTAACCTGTGGGCCACAGGCCAACAGTGGGCTGAGAGGATGAAAACCCGGTCCCCGGATGTAGTTCCCACTAGCTATAGTGGTTTCATCACCACTGATTACCATGAATGAAGTTCTCATGCAATCCTGGAGGTATATAGAATGTTGATCTTTTATCTAATATGTCAGATAGCTTTCAAAGTCCTTACTGGACAACAGTGTTATAGTGATCGTATCATGTTTCTCGACTGTCTTGTGAATTTCTCAGTCTTCTATTTCCATTACTTTAAGCCAATGGCAGTTATGAGAAGAGACTTACAGGGCAAATGTAGACCTCAGAACATTTTGTGTTAGATCAATGGTCTTTCAACTGCCTTGGACTTCAAGTCCCAGAAGTCCTAGTCAGCTTGGCCAATAGTCAGGAATTCTGGAAGATAACATTCAAAACATCCAGAAGACCAAAGTTTTGGAAACACTGTTTTGGCTAATCAAATACTGGTGGCAAACAAAATTTGGTCTATATATCTGCCGTAGAACATACTGGATTCTTGCTACTTGGATTTAGTGCTAAGAGTTAGTGTCTATGTGGCTCATCAGCGCTAAAGATGGTGATGTTTGGACACTGGTGGCAAGTTCTCCTAAGCTTGCCAAGATTTAGTAAATGTCCAAGTGAGAATCAGGACAAACATGTGTTGTAAATGTACATGGACATCCTAGCCAATGTGGTGCATATGTGAATAAATAGAAGAAAGGGAAGACAATGAATGTTTCCAGGCAAAGGTCTGAAGCTTAGGTGGGACAGATGCATATGAATAAGGAATAAGGCTGGAAAAAATGTGCCAGGAAATTAATGGCAGGCCTCCAAATCTGAGGCCTGAATATACCAGGCACTGAAACTTTCTTCCCACACCTTCACTTCCCCCTCATGAATTAATGTTATGGAAATGAGAGGGGAGTTATGTGCTGGGGACTTAATTGTGGAACAAGATATACATTAGCATCCCGACATCCAAAATGAATTCAAACACAATGGCATGATGAATTAAACCCACGGATGAAGCCAATTCCCCAGTTGCTGTCAGCCACAGCAAAGCAACAGTAGCGGATGCAGCGATGGCTGAAACATTGCTTCTCTTTGGGGGTGAACCTTCTCTTTCTCAGCAGAGAACCCAGAGATGGTCAAGTATTGCTATCTTGTTTCAGGGTATGTGCTGGTATGGCTGTACCAGGAGCTCCAACTTCATTTTCTTTCTACTAAATGTCTGCATGCATTCCTAGGTTTCAGACATTCTGCAAAGGTGACTTCCCTTTGTTTGCAATTATAGGGCCAATGACCCATCAATCATTGTTAAGTTTTGGTTCCGCCCCTTTCCCCAGGGCCCTGGGAGGAGAGGTCTTCCAGAAGGAAATTAAGCTACAAGATGTGGACCAGCTCTACCTGCAGAAAAGCTTCATTTCCTACAGCTTTGGGGAAAACAGCTTCCCGGGGAGAAATAGTCCCAAAGCTCTGGCTGGGAACTTACAGCCTCTCAGCCTTACAGCATTCAGGGGAAACAGTTTTACAGACCCAAAGAACTCCAGCTGGAGAATCTACAAAGCCTTGACTGGTAGGTCTAGTCGGGACCCAAGAAGTGGTTTGGAACCGGTAGTAGAACCCACATCAGCAAAGCCTAGATAGTAGATTGCCTGGGAGAGGTTAAAAAAGGGTTTTCCTTTTAAAAGAAAAGAAATTGTTCTCAAAGCCAGTTGCCTGTCCCTTGTGGACAAGATTAAGAAAGCCACCAGTCATTTGTATGATTGTCTTGAAGATTGAAGAAGTATTTGTCTAATTTGTTCAATAATAAAATACTTTGTTAAACCTTTCAAGCCTCTAAAGACTCTTCCAGAGGAAAATCCTTAGGGCCTCTCTATCAAGGCACCCCGGCTTCTCGCTGGGCGCAAAGTGCACGTCCTGTTCAAAAGACAATTATTACAAGCCCAGCGCGTGACAGCACAGGTATGTAAGTTAAATACTGCAAAGGAAGCACTGAGCCATGGCAGTTAAAATGGGGTCAAACTGCATTAATTCCTTAATATAAATACGCCATCAGTTCCCCCCTGGATACTGTGGACTTTAATTCCCATTGACTATTAGTCTTGAGCATTCGTATGGAATTTCCATTTGCCCCATTTGTATGGCCCCATTTCTGTTTCTGTCTGCTGCTTCTGAAAACAGGCGCCTATACAAATGCGCTTTTTGGCCCAAGGTCCGAAAAAATGAAGATTTTTGGATCTTGGTTGGCAAAACACCAGGGCCTGTTAGGGCCTACAGCTGAACATGCTGCACGCGTGGTGCACGGCTGTAGGCCCTGTCAGCCAGGTCTATGAGTGTCAAGCATTTGGTGCTTAGCCGGGTGTACAAGCATCAAGCGCCCACAGCCTGCATGCGAAAAATTCAGCCCAAAAGAACAGCTACCACCCCCCCTCCCAACTTTTTTTGTATCACTGAGGTTTTCATTCCTGAGGGGGTTGTACTGTTCCGTGCCATCCAAATGGACAGAATGGTACGAAAACATGAAATAAGCCAATGAAATAGTAACCGGACCCATGACTATTGACTACTGGTTACTACAGTAACCGGGCCCATGACTGTTGACGTAGATATGTGATGTGATATACAACTGCTGCAGTGAATTTCAATGTTGTGTATCAAGGCATCCTGTGCAGTGTTTCATTGCACAATGAAGGGCATCCATTCTGCAATGTGGCCCAAATGATGATGATGTCGATTTTGAAATAGGATCCACACTATGACAATGCCCAATGGGACTAATGGCACAATGGGACCAACAGAATGTCAGTGGCTTTGCCTGTAAAATAGTCCCAGAGATGTAGCTAGATCTCTGCCGTACCTCTATCAATTTTACATGATCATAAATCATTTGCCGGACCCAATTCAAGGTGCAGGTGCTTACCTACAAAGCCCTAAATGGTTTGGGACCCACCTATCTGCGTGACCGCATCTCTGTGTACGAACCCACACGAACCCACACGATCTTCGATCATCTGGAGAGGCCCTGCTCACGCTCCCACCACCGTCGCAAGCACGATTGGTGGGGACGTGAGAGGGCCTTCTCGGTGGTGGCCCCTCGACTCTGGAACTCACTCCCCATGGCTATTAGACAAGCCCCAACTCTGGCAGTCTTTAGGAGGAGCCTGAAAACGTGGCAGTTTCAGTGTGCCTTCCCAGAATAGGAAACTCCCAGCAAATGTGCAGACAATTTTGGATTGTCTGCACATTTCTTCCCTCTTCAAAACCTTTATTCCAATTACATGCTATCTGTTCATGCCCAGCATTATTTTTAAACATTTTAATTATTGCATTTGGCCCAGCCATTGGTTTTTAAATGCGTCATGTTATTGTTATTGTTTTTGCTTATTTTGCTATGAGTTTTGCATTGTTTTTGTATTATTACTGTTATTGTTATTGTTGTGTTTGGGCTCAGCCTCATGTAAGCCGCACCGAGTCCCTTGGGAGATGGTAGCGGGGTACAAATAAAGTATTATTATTATTATTATTATTATTATTATTATTATTATCATCATCATCATTATGTCCTCTGGTATTTGCACCCTAAATGGTCCAGATAACAATTGCTGTGTTACAAATTACTTGGGATAGGGGAGATTTGTTTCGTATTTTAAGTACAGCAAGAGCCTTGTATCCATGGGGGATACAATCAGACAGTAAAGCTAATTTCTGAGAAGAGAGAAAGAAATCATTCAAAGTACAAAATTACACCAGTTTGCAATAATTTAAACTGTCATGGTCTTCCAGAGATCCTCCGTTGCTGCAATTCAAGGAAGCAGACTAAAAATACCCAACAGAGAATTCTAAGTCTCTTGCTAAACCATAAATTCCAGGATTCTCAGGATGGAGTTGTGGCAGTCAAATTGGAATCAAACTGCTCTGTGTGTCGCAGTGGAGATGTGGCATGAATGTGGTCAAGATGTGGCTCTTTGTGAAATACACAGGATGGCTGCAATTGCTGGTATAAATGTGCTCCAACTTGCCTCACTTGAAAGATATTGAGCTGCTTGGGGAGGGGGTGCAATCCAGGAGCTGTTCAGCACATAACAGGATCCCTAACAATGAAATAACACTTTTTACAGCTGTTGAAGTTTGTCAAGTACAATCTTGCGCCATTCAGTTTCCCAGAAATGTGTGAAATGGAAGTGTAACTGAGATGGAGCAGTGAAGGAGGGGAGGAGAGCCATCCAGCCCATTAGAAATGAAAGTTCTGGGTTTTCTTGCTTGGTAGGCATGACTATCGTCGCCCGGTATGATATTCGAGTTCAGTGGGCCATCTTTAATTGTATTTTCTTTACTATGGAATGGATGAATGGCTGTATAGAGGCACAGAAAACACCACCATTGTATTTTTGTGCAGTACTACCCACCCTTTTGATCTAAAGTGATTGTTTTCCACTTTGTGGTCAGCGCCAAAGATAACTGAGACAACCAGCTAAAATGAGTTTGTCTAAAAAATTGTATCAGTTACTTCCAGCTAAGCTGGGAATGGAAACTGTGTTCTTTATGTATCTGAATGAATACAAAGGTTTCACCTATTCAGGCAGCATGGGCTGGCAATGTGTAGCCCTTAAGGATGTTTTTGGGGACCCCTGCAACTTTGGGATCCTCAAAATGACCTTCCTCTGGCAAGAAAAGAGAGGGTGAATTTTCAGTCCTCTGAGCCTCCAAGCATAATAACTGGTTTTTTTAGTTGGGTTTTCACACTTTTCACCACATCTATCTATCTATCTATCTATCTATCTATCTATCTATCTATCTATCTATCTATTGAGAGAGGCAGGCAGGCAGGCAGGGGCAGATAGTGTGTGTATATATACACACATACACATATACACATACACACATACATATATACACTTGCAACTAACTTCGTTACCTGGTGATGCTCGGGTTAGGGATTTTGTAATCCTGGCACTATGGGAAAGTTTTTTTGGGATTCTTTTTGGTAGTCTATTTGGCTTCTGGATTGTTCAACATCAGAAAAATTACCAAACCCAAGTCACCTAGCTCTGAGGAAGAAGGTCTTGACTGCTGGAACTTTTAACACAAAGTTAGTCAGACCTCCACATTTGCCAGGGTTAGTGGGCTCCTGAAAAATTAGGGAATCTTTTTTGACATGAGAATCTCGAGGAACCTCTAGTTTCTCCAGGGCAACGCATTGGACATTGACCATAGACTCTGACTGGAAGATCCAGAGATTCCTGGACACATGTTCTCTCTATAAATTCTTGGGTCCTTCAGTGCCAGTCTATGGGCAACTCCCAACACAAATTGACCACAAAGTCATGCTGAAGACCTAGAGCAGTGGTTCTCAACCTGGGATCCCCATATGTTTTTGGCCTTCAACTCCCAGAAATCCTAACAGCTGGTAAACTGGCTGGGATTTCTGGGAGTTGTAGCCCAAAAACATCTGGTTGAGAACCACTGACCTAGAGATTTCTAGAGAGGCCAGATTTCTCAAATCTGAAAGGTCAAACCTGCAAATGTGAAGGGCTGACTGGTGTTGATGCACAGCAGCACCACTGGCTCTTTAAAAAACTAAAAACAATCTAGGAGAACAGAAACATCTGAGACTGGTCCAGAGCTATCATTGTATGAGTCCACAGTGTTCTCTGGATGTAGGTAAACTACAACTCCAAAACTCAAGGTCAATCCCCACCAAACCCTCAGTGAGGTCCTGACTCCCAGGTTGATAAATGCTGCTCTAGAGTCTAGTGCCTTATAATTCTGCCTTGTTGCTCTGCTTTTCAAGATATCCTCTTTTTTGCTTTGTCTGCAGGACTTACGCAGAAAACTGAGTTCTGGGACAAAAGCCTAGAGTCCAGTCAAGGATTTACTCTTTCCCCTTGAACAAAGGTGAAAACCTCTTCGGAGTCAAGTACTCTTTAATATTTCGAGTTGAATCTAATGAGGTGTCTGAACTTGCCATCAACTGCAAATCTAGATACATCTCGCCTTCGTCTTTTGCTTGGGAGTGATTTAACCTGGAATCGTTTCAGCCGCATGAAATAAGGTTGAGTTATTTATTAATTGATAGTCTTTCCATCAGAAAAGCTGCCAATGCAAGCCATAAAACCAAATTGCAGTAGACTGCAGCAATGTAAGATAAATGTTCGTAGATATCGGTGTGATGAATTTGGAAGTTAAAATGTAATATCGTTTAATTGATTTTTATAACTTTTGGCCAATTGTCATTAAACATTTAGCTTTCAAAGGCTCCAGTGGTTAAATGGCATATTTTTACAACAGTTCTGTCCCCAGAATATGAACAACTTGCTCATCATAGTCAATTATCGCTTTACTACTGAGTAGAGCATCTTCCATAATGGAGATGAACAGATTTTGATTTTAGGACTCTTTAAGAACATATACTGAAAAGACCAAATTGGAAAATGTCAGCTTTGAATTATAGGTTGCTTTTAACAAAAAATAATTTATACCATGGCGAGTACGAAGAAATGATTTACGGTGAAGTTTGGAAGAGCTGCATGTAAAGTACAAAAGTCAGGAAGGAAATGGCCATTACCACAAGTATGGCAATAAGAGTTTGCACCAAGTTTTATGATAACTGGGTTCTAGAGTGTTTCTCAGACTTGCACATGGATTTGTACAAATGTATTTATCCCTTTGTTGACTGCTGAGTTATGGTGATCCTTTAATTTTCACCAGATTTTCTTAGGCAAGGAAAACTTCAGGTGTTGCTCATGGACTTTAGTTCCTCAAGGCTACAGCACTGGTGAGGAGAGCTGAATTCTTTGAGATGAAGCCCAACAACTTTAAAGCCCAGTTTGAAACTTTTTTGGAGGAGGTTGTGGTGGAAACAGCAGGTGGAGACTTCTTGGTGACCACCCCCAGGGTCTGAAACCCTTCTAGGGATAAGGAGATAGGAGAACTATCTCAGCATCCCTAGAAAAGAGGTTTCAAGGAGGTAGGCCTCTCTGTCCTTTTGGAAGAGCCGCTTATACAAGGTGAAGACTTTTCTAACCTAACAGGTTAATAGGAGCTTGAAGTCTTCAGTCTTCAGGAGGAGCTTGAAGACGTGGCTGTTCCAGTGTGTCTTCCCGGAATAATGATCCCATAGCACTTTGTCCTCCAAAGCACTTTACATTTCTTTAGGTCTGCTCGTATGCCCGTTCACAAACACCAGTATCACCTTTCGTCCATGTCCCAGCATTATTTCCAATTTCAACTCTACATTTGGCCTTTCCACTGTTTTTAATTGTGTGTGTCTTATTGATAATGTTGTGTATTTTATTGTCTATGTTTTAATTGCTTCTATTGTTGTTATTATTGCTTGTATTGTTGTGTTTGGGCTCGGCCTCATATAAGCCGCACCGAGTCCCTTGGGGAGATGGTAGCGGGGTACAAATAAAGTGTTGTTGTTGTTGTTGTTGTTATTATTATTAGTAGTAGTAGTAGTAGTATTAGCAGCTGAGTGCAAAGGTTTAAAAAGCCAATTCAGTACTGTTTCATTATCCAGACGGAGGCCACAAGGGATTGCTAAAGATAGGATAGTCCATTTTACAGAGGTGGAGGGTGGGTTGAAGTAGTAAACCCATTTCCCCGTTTCCCTGTTATTCCCCCCACCCATGTCCCCATTGTGAAAACAACCCTCATTTATGAAATGGTAAGTGGGAAGGGGGATAATCAGTGAAAATGGGGTAAATGGGTTTTCTCCTCCAACTCCCCCCCCCCCCTCAAAATGGACTATACTTCTCTTTCTAGAACCCCCTTGTGGCCTCTGCCTGGATAATGGAACAGTATTACAGACTCTTTTCTTGTCTTTTGTCTTTTCAGTGAATTTGCTTTTAAGGTGTTATTTCTAGCAATTCTATAGAACTTTGTAGAACACTGAATTGCATTAATTGCATACAATTTGCATGTTTTTGCTTAAGTTCATGTGTGTAATTTTCTCTGTTTTCTTTTATTTTTTGTAAGCGATTTAAGTCCTGGTTTGGGAGGAAAATGAGTGAATATATAAGAGCAATAACAACAAAACATCTGGTGGTTCCCCATTGGTGAACCATCATTCTAAAATATTTGCAAGAGCTCAAATTTCAGAGGCAGGAACAGGTAAAACCACCTCTGATTATTCCTTGACTAAGAAAACCCTGTGAAATTAAGGGGGTCTATCCAGAAAGTTGAGATAAATCTCCCGTTATCTCAGCTGCTTCGATCTTGCAAGGAACTTCTTGAATGAATGAAGTTGAAAAACACAGGACTCATCAATTCAGCGGAATTCTTGCTTTATTTACAAAATATGTACACCACAATCTCCAGTCATGCCCGTTCACATCTTATCACACTACATGGAGAACATTGTGACCTTATTTTATGGTTTGCACAGGAAACGCCAAAAGTGGCAGTCTACCAATTCTACACCCATGCATTTATGAAACCATACAGCTTAAACTATAAGCGATTTTCACACCAGAAACCATTACGTTCTGACAGGGTCACCATATGTTGACAGGGAACTTGGATGCACATACACATACAAGGTCTGACCTTAGTCCCTTTCCCCAAATACTATAAGAGGGCCCTTCCACACAGGCCTATATCCCAGAATATCAAGACAGGAAATCTCACATTATTTGAGTGTGGACTCAGATAACACAGTTTACAGAAGATATTGTGGGGTTTTCTGCCTTGCTATTCTGGGATACAGGGCTGCGTGGAAGGGCCCGGAGAGGAAAAACTTTGGAAAAGATGCATTTTGGTAGGTTAACTCTCAGAATCCCCCAGCTAACTGGCTTGGAGATTTTGACAGTAACAGTCCAAAAAGAAGAAACTTTCCCAAATTTTAGACTGACCACCAAGGAACACTAAGTGCTTGTAGGCATTAGGCAACATTTCAGAAGAAAGAACTAGCAAAAACACAGTTTTCAACTGAGATCTTCAAAAAGAAGTTGGACAGATGCCATCTGGGGACACACTAGCTCAGTGGTTCTCAGCTTCTGGGTCTTCAGGGCCTTCAGTTCCCAGAAATCCTAACAGCTGGTAAATTGTCTGGGATTTCTGGGAGTTGTAGACCAAAATTCCTGGGGACCCACAGGTTGGGAACAACTGCCTGGAGATCCTGCATTGATCAGAAGGCTGAATTCAATAGCCTATCCAGCCTTTTCCAACCCTATGACTGTTGCATGCTATAACACAATTCTAGAGCAATCTTCTAACACAAAGAACAAAAACAAGCTTTTGTGAGTTTCAGAAATTTCAAATACATAAAATCAAGCCATTGCATTGAATAAAACAATGGAGCTAAGCCACAATCAGAATCATAGGATCATAGAGTTGGAAGAGACCTCATGTCCAACCCCCTGCCAAGAAGCAGGAAAATGGCATTCAAAGCACCCCTGACAGATGGCCATCCAGCCTCTGTTTAAAAGCTTCCAAAGAAGGAGCCTCCACCACACTCTGGGGCAGAGAGTTCCACTGCTGAACAGCTCTCACAGTCTGGAAGTTCTGCCTCATGTTCAGATGGAATCTCCTTTCTTGTAGTTTAAAGCCATTATTCCGTGCCCTAGTCTCCAGAGCAGCAGTAAACAGGCTTGCTCCCTCCTCCCTATGACTTCCTCTCACATATTTATACATAGTTATCATGTCTCCTCTCAGTCTTCTCTTCTTCAGGCTAAACACGCCTAGCTCTTTAGGGCTTGTTTTCCAGACCCTTGATCATTTTAGTCACTCTTGTCTGGACACATTCCAGCTCGTCAACATCCCCCTTTAATTGTGGTGCCCAGAATTGGACACAGTGTGATTCCAGGTGTGGTCTGACCAAGGCAGAATAGAGGGTAACATGACTTCCCTGGATCTAGACACTAGACTCCTATTTCTACAGGCCAAAATCCCATTGGCTTTTTTAGCTGCCGCATAATATTGTTGGTTCATGTTTGACTTGTCCACAAGGACTCTAAGATATTTTTCACATGTACTACTGTCGAGCCAGGCATTGTCCCCCATTCTGTATCTTTGCATTTCATTTTTATGCCTAAGTGGAGTATCTTGCATTTGTTACTGTTGAACTTCAATTTGTTAGTTGTGGCCAATCATCTCACTCATCTGTTAAGATCATTTTGCATTCTGCTCCTGTCTTCTGGAGTATTGGCTCTCCCTCCCAATTTGGTCCCATCTGCAAACTTGATGATCCTGCCTTCTAACCTTTCATCTAAGTCATTAATAAAGATGTTGAACAGGACCGGGCCCAGGACGGAAGCCTCCTTATAGCACTCCATTTGCCACTTCTTTCCAGGATGAAGAGGAAGCACTGGTGAGCACCCTTTGGATTTGTTTGCTTAACCAATTACAGATCCACCTAACTGTAGTTTTGCCTAGCCCACATTTGACCCATGAGCTTGTCTGCTCATCTTAGATATGTCCCTGTGTCTCTTTCCTCTAACCAAGGCAGAATAGGGGGTAGCATGACTTCCCTGGATCTAGACACTATGCTCCTATTGATGCAGGCCAAAATCCTATTGGCTTTTTTTGCTGCTGCATTACATTGTTGGATCATGTTTAACTTTTTGTCCACTAGGACTCCAAGATCTTTTTCACATGTACTGCTCTCAAGCCACGTGTCCCCCATTCTGTATCATAGAATTATAGAATCATAGAATCAAAGAGTTGGAAGAGACCTCATGGGCCATCCAGTCCAACCCTCTCACATATTTATACATGGCTATCATATCTCCTCTCAGCCTTCTCTTCTTCAGGCTAAACATGCCCAGCTCCTTAAGCCGCTCCTCATAGGGTTTGTTCTCCAGACCCTTGATCATTTAATCGCCCTCCTCTGGACACATTCCATCTTGTCAATATCTCTCTTCAATTGTGGTGCCCAGAATTGGACACAATATTCCAGGTGTGGTCTAACCAAGGCGGAATAGAGGGGTAGCATTACTTCCCTAGATCTAGACACTATGCTCCTATTGATGCAGGCCAAAATCCCATTGGCTTTTTTTGCCGCCACATCACATTGTTGGCTCATGTTTAACTTGTTGTCCATGAGGACTCCAAGATCTTTTTCACAAGTACTGCTCTCAAGCCAGGCGTCCCCCATCTTTGCATTTCATTTTTTTCTGCCTAAGTGGAGTATCTTGCACTTATCACTGATGAATTTCATTTTGTTAGTTTCATTTTGTTAATAAGTGTGTTTCCCTTGTAGTACACCCATCTTTCCAGTTAAAATATATTGTAAGTCCTGAAAGCACATCAAACCCAGTTCCAATGAGAGCAACATGCTGGCTTGAACATACATTTCTCTCAACATAAAGCTTCTGTAAGTTAGTATCTTAATAGACCCATCAGAACTCTAATGTAGCAGAGTAATTCCAACAAGCCTGTTTGTAAATCGGACATCTTAAGAAGATAACACGAGATGTCCTGGATGTCAGATCTTTCACTGATAGGGAAGCTCTCCTTGATTGTTCTCTTGTATCTTCCCCAAAACATTTCCATCTTTGCTACACTGGACTGAGAGATGGGAATGCTTTCTTTGCTGTAAAATGCCAAAGAGACTAGAAGTGTAGCTGGCCATGCCAGTTGGGGAATTCTAACTACTTCATTATACTAGAGCAGTGGTTCTTAACCTGTGGGCCGTGGACCAACAGTGGGCTGCAAGGACAAAAATCTGGGCCGCAAGCCTCCTTCCTCTTAATTTAATTTAATTTAATTTTATCTCCTTTTGTGCCACCTGCCACTCCTTCCCTGTCGCTGACCATGGCATATGTTCTGTATCAGAAACTAGAGCTGATGTGGTCTACCCAATGCAATTTTCTGAATCAGCAACCCAAACCAAATATAAAGTTGGCCAAAAACTGATTTGTAACGCTTTTGATACTAATGTTGGAGGTGGTCCCTGGTCAAAGTGGTCCCTGGTTTAAAAAGGGTTGGGAATCATTGCAATAGAGAATGGATCCATTTTAAATCTGGTTTCTGCCTTCTGCAGAATTCTGGGGCTTGTAGTTTAGTGAGGTTATTAAAGGCTCCTCTCTAAACTAGAAACCCCAGAATTCTGCAGGAGGCAGCAACCAGATTTAAAGTGGATTCATTCTCTAGTGCAATGATTCCCAACCCTTTTTTAAACCAGGGACCACTTTGACCAGGCTCCTCTCTAAACTAGAAACCCCAGAATTCTGCAGGAGGCAGCAACCAGATTTAAAGTGGATTTATTCTCTAGTGTGATGCAGTCATATGAGGTGCAGTCCAAAAATGATTTCTTACAAACTCTTAAAATTACTGTAATACCATCACCACACTGGGTCCTGTCCAGACAGCTTTAAGCTATTTGCATTGGTTTCAATGTGAAGAATCAGAAACATTTTGAACAACTAAGTGGATCACTGTAAGAAAAGGTGTGGAACTAAAACGAGGGCAGTTACAAAGTGTATATGGGAAAAAAGTACCAAAAAACTGCATAGAAATAGCTCCTGACATTTCTTTTTTGTCTTCAGATCCATATGACAGGAGTAAACATTGTTCTCTGGCATTTTTCCGGGCTTCTCACCTAATATGAATAAGCTCTTTAAACAAATTCTAAATATCTGCCCCTCCACTCCACACATTTAGAAATAGCAGCTGAAATTCAGTATAGGGTTGATGCTTTCATAAGCACAGACTTACATCTGTGAGACACAGAATTGAGTAGCTTCACAATGTCCACATTCACATAGGGGATATTATGATGTTACTATGTGCAAAGGAGTCCCCAGTGGGTTAAACTGCTGAGCCGCTGAACTTGCTGACTGAAAGTTCGCAGGTTCGAATCCAGGGAATGACGTGAGCTCCTGCTGTTAACCCCAGCTTCTGCCAACATAGCAGTTCGAAAACATGCAAATGCGAATAGACCAATAGGTACCGCTCCAGTGGGAAGGTAACAGCACTCCATGTAGTCATGCCGGCCACATGACCTTGGAGGTGTTTATGGACAATGCTGGCTCTTTGGCTTAGAAATGCAGATGTGCACCAACCCCGTGAGTCGGACACGGCTGGACTTAATGTTAGGGGAAAACCTTTACCTTTAACCCAATGTGCAAAGAGGCACTATCCAAAGTGTATCTGGATACCAGCTATGTCTGATGAACATTGGGGTGCTCTTGGTGGTGAGACACATCATCACTATTCACTAACACAGTAGGAGCCCCCAGTGGCGCAGTGGGTTAAAGCACTGTGCCGACAGGACTGAAGACTGACAGGCCGCAGGTTCGAATCCGGGGAGAGGCGGATGAGCTCCCTCTATTAGCTCCAGCTCCTCATGCAGGGACATGAGAGAAGCCTCCCACAAGGATGATAAAACATCAAAAAAATCATCCAGGCGTCCCCTGGGCAACGTCCTTGCAGACGGCCAATTCTCTCACAACAGGAGCAATTGCTCCTGACACAACAACAACAACAAAAAACTAACACAGTTTCACTTTGCTGCTGCAAAGTAGCTAAGGATTAATTAAGTCCCATAACATAGATTGTCAGGTAATATATTAGCCAGCATTTCCCCCAACAAGTCATAGCTTCTTCTAGCTTCATTGTCAGCCAATAAATCTGGCTTGGGTGTTTGCCCAAAGTGTAAAGGTACTCTCCAAAGAAACAACTAACTGCCTATCTGTCAACATACCGAAGTGGCCATGTATCTCTTGTTCTCCTCCCCTGAGTACTTGCTGGATCTTTGACTTGAACCTAGGCATTTCTTTGGAGTCCTGGAGAGCAATTTTTGTGCTGAATCTATGCTCATTCTTGTGTTTAACTTGGATGAGGTTGCCTGAATTGGCAGTTAGAGCCTTTTGTTAAACACCATTCTAATAAAGACTTTGCTTCGTTTACATCCTGCTTCCTGGAAACTGAGTCATGGTTAAATATATATGCACGTATATATAATCTATTCCAATTCTGGTCTTAAATGTCAATTTTAGTTTCATTCGTTTGCAGAAGTCAATTCTGCATGCAAGCCGTATCCTTAAATAAAAGCACACAATTAGACTCTAAAGCCGGTGATTATTTCCCCAACTCCCTTAGCCTGGGCTGTGCTATTTTTAAATGTCTTCTTTTTCCAGGCAAGAATTATGATCTGGCAAAGACCTTGGTGTGCTCAGAGAGCTCTAATCCTGGCCATTGTCAGCTCCTTTTCATTTCAAGCTTTGGGAGCACTTTACTCAGATTAAGACTTGGTTGCAAAGCACTGGAATGTCTGAATTCAGAACTTGCAAATGTTCTCATCCTCAGGAAAAATGCTATCTCAGCCCATCAAGAGATGCTGCTGAGAAAATAGGGACCACTGTCAACTTCTGTTTTGAAAGGATTGCACATTTTTTGCACATGTCTTTTGAGCAAAATACAGTTTCTCACATTGTTCACTATCTATCAGCCATATCAATGTTATAACAGCTATGGGAGCCAATACTGCTTTGCCATCCTCAAGAATGATGAAAACAAATGACTGCCCACTGGTCTCCAGAGCTCATAGAAAAATTGGTGCTGCATCCAAGGGACCATGAGCTGAATCTCAAAAGGCATTCATTTGTCTTTTTGTTTCTAATTAATACACATGCATGCCACACAGCCATGTCCAGCTATAAATACTGATGTCCAGTTATAAAAGAGTTGAAACAAAGACTCTTAACATCGCGAGTACCAATCAATCCTATTTATTTATCAGTTTCTCAGAATATCTCCCATTTACGTATTCATTGCTTAGCCCCTGGTGGTGCAGAGGGTTAATGTGCTGAGCTGCTGAACTTGTTGAGCAGGTCAGCAATTCAAATCTGGGGAATGGGGTGAGCTCACACTGTTAGGCCCAGCTTCTGCCAAACTAGCAGTTTGAAAACATGCAATGTGAATAGAATCATAGAATCATAGAATCAAAGAGTTGGAAGAGACCTCATGGGCCATCCAGTCCAACCCCCTGCCAAGAAGCAGGAATATTGCATTCAAATCACCCCTGACAAATGGCCATCCAGCCTCTGCTTAAAAGCTTCCAAAGAAGGAGCCTCCACCACACTCCGGGGCAGAGAGTTCCACTGCTGAACGGCTCTCAGAGTCAGGAAGTTCTTCCTAATGTTCAGATGGAATCTCCTCTCTTGTAGTTTGAAACCATTGCTCCATGTCCTAGTCTCCAAGGAAGCAGAAAACAAGCTTGCTCCCTCCTCCCTGTGGCTTCCTCTTACATATTTATACATGGCTATCATATCTCCTCTCAACCTTCTCTTCTTCAGGCTAAACATGCCCAGTTCCCTAAGCCGCTCCTCATAGGGCTTGTTCTCCAAACCCTTGATCATTTTAGTTGCCCTCCTCTGGACACATTCCAGCTTGTCAATATCTCTCTTGAATTGTGGTGCCCAGAATTGGACACAATATTCCAGATGTGGTCTAACCAAAGCAAAATAGAGGGATAGCATTACTTCCTTAGATCTAGACACTATGCTCCTATTGATGCAGGCCAAAATCCCATTGGCTTTTTTTGCCGCCACATCACATTGTTGGCTCATGTTTAACTTGTTGTCCACGAGGACTCCAAGATCTTTTTCACACGTACTGCTCTCGAGCCAGGCATCCCCCATTCTGTATCTTTGCATTCCAGCTTGTCAATATCTCTCTTGAATTGTGGTGCCCAGAATTGGACACAATATTCCAGATGTGAATAGATCAATAGATACCGCTCAGAAAGGAAGGTAACAGTGAGGATGTAGAAGAGGCCCCTCTACATGAGCCAAGTGAGGCAAGTCAAGGAGAAATACACTTTGTGGCATCCACATGACACACAAGGCCAATTTGTTCTTAACAGCAAGGGTGTTGATTGCAACCTTACTTCGTATGAGTCAAAGTTGGGAGATGTCCAAAACCTCACCCCTACTTTGGGGACATGTAAACAGTTGGTTCAGTTCCAAGTCAGAATTGGTAACTGCTATTTACATAGTTGAGGGGTCCCTAAAATGAGTTAAACTGCTGAGCTGCTGAACTTGCTGAGCAAAAGGTTGGTGGTTTGAATCCAGGGAGTGGGATGAGCTGTTAGACCCAGCTTCTGCCAACCTAGCAATTCAAAAATGTGAATGCAAATGTGAGTAGATCAATAGGTACCAGGAAGATAACGGCGCTCCATGCAGTCATGCTGGCCACATGACTTTAGAGGTGTGTACAGACAGGCTGGCTTTTCGGCATAGACATGGAAATGAACACCACCCTCCAGAGTCGGACATGATTAGACTTAATGTCAGGTGAAGCCTTTACCTTTACTATTTCCATGGTCATCCCACTTTCCCTGATTTGGGAAATCCAGAGACAGTGGGTGGCACCTACTTGTCCTTGTTACAGTGGTGACCATGAGGTGCAAAACTGCCAGTGGCCATGACTTGTTGCAAGTGCTTCTACTAGCCGAAATACCAGAGCAATTGGAGAAGTGAAGTGGGAAAGGAGGAGGCGATCTAGTGTCTCTAGCACTTTGGCCAGCCTCAGCACTTGAGCAATGGCCACCAGCAATTTTGTGCAATGTGTCACTACTACAATGAGAACAGAATGGAAAGTGGGGAAGATCAGTGGTCTGTGCCTACTCCTTCCTGCTGCTGGACCAACTTGGTTCCATGCCAGTCTGTCTCTAAGCTTGCTCTGATTATGTAGCAGCCACAAACACACAAGAAAAAGCTGGAGTCACTCCAAGATCAAGATACCAGTAAATCGGCATACAAGGCATAAACAGTGAAGCAAACCATAAGGACATTTCAAAGTTTCATAGCCAGTGATTCATAGCAAACACATTCCAAGATATAATCCACAATCCAGCTCCCACAAAGACATTGCTACCAACAACTGACTGCCTCAACTCCCAACTATGAGGGGTATTTTTTAAGTAAGGTCCGTTTTGTTGTAGACACTAGTAGTTCGCACGCATACCGCAACGAGCGCATGCGTTGTGTGCCGGCATGCTTCGGGAACAACTGTGCTCAGTTTTCGCTCTGTAGCTAACCTGTACGGTTCTGTTCTGTGCTTTAAAAATGTTTAAGACTATCAACTCACCCTCTGCATGTGAGGTTTGCTCAGTGATACGGTTTTTGTCAGCAAGGAACCTGCCTGCTGCAAAAATTCATCGACAGATTTGTGAAGTGTACGGTGATACTATTATGAGTGAAAGCAAAGTGCGTAAGTGGGTATGACAATTCAAAGATGGCCGTGACAACGTCCATGATGAGGACCGTTCCGGTCGCCCTTCTTTGATTACAGTGAACTTTTGGTTATCGGAGCAGGCGGCACGTTTTTATGAAGAGGGTATTTTAAAATTGGTTCAAAGGTATGATAAATGTTTGAATAAACTTGGCAACTATGTCGAAAATTAGAGTGAAGTATGTACTTTCTGAAAATAAATTTACTTTTTTGAAATAAACTTTCGTTGTGTACTTATGTTCAAACGGACCTTACTTAAAAAATACCCCTCGTATTTATGCTGGTCTCGCTGCTGCTCCCAATTGCTGGCCCTTTTCTCTGCCAAATGACTGGACCTGCATACTTGAATTCCTTCTCTCCTCAGCTGTTTTAACTCTTGGTCTTCTAGCTCAGGGACCTGATCCTGCTCCTTATCTTGATCTTCAGCCTTAGCCAAGGTAGGTTCTGCATTGTCCAATTGAAGGTGCTGTTGCTCTTGATCTATAGCCTGAGAAGTGGTGGGTTCTTCACTGTTTGGCTGACAAAGTTGTTGTTCTCAGATGCAACCCCTCTTCCTCATCCTCGCTGTCGGCGTTGGTCATGTCACCACTCTGGGTCAGCTTCGGTATAACTGACATGTGCCATTATGACCTAAGAAACTAAGGAGAATGCCGTATTTGGTAAGATCTGCAGAAGAGGGTTGAGTGCAAGGCTCCAGAGGATTTCTGAATATGTAGGTTATTTCTTCAACATAGTGACCCACTCACTCCAGCTTCCTTGTTTTCCTCCCATGTGGGTGGAGAGTGGAGGGCCTTCAAGTTCTTCTGTGTAACCTCAGATCACAGAGACATTAAGATAGCAATTGCAGGTCAGTGAGCTGATTGCTGCTAGATGGGAAGCAGCTGACCGTGGGGTTGTTCCAAGTTTAGCTTCACTGTCAGTTGTTCTAGCAACTTGGGTTCATCGGGGATGCCATCAAAAGGGTCTTGCCTCCAGCAGCAAGGGACTTGTCTTACTAATGTTGTTTGTGTTTCACATCCAGGCCCATTTCATCATCCAAGGAACTCTGGAAATCATATGGTTCTGAGGCTTTGCAATTTTTCATTTTAACTCATTCCTAGCAAGGTTGCCTTTTAAATACACATTGGTTACTTTAATTTGAGGAATTTTCTTTGAATGGAAAGATTATTTTCAAAGAAGTTGAAAAGTGGTTGGAAAGAAATGTTTCTAGAGTGATGACCTGTTCTGTGAAAAATCCACACATTGGGGTTTTTTTTAGCAAACAAGAAAGCATGTTCTAGAAATTAATAGTTCTGCAAAGAAATCTTATTTTATGTAGAGACAATTCTGTTTTCTGCGCTAAAAGTAAACAAATAAAATACAACATGGTGTGTTGATCTACTCTGCAGATACTACATTAACTGCCATGGCTCAATCCTATGAAATCCTGAGATTTTGAGTGTGGTGAGGCACTAGCACACTTTGACAGTTACAAGGTTACAAGGTTAACGACCTTGTAAAACTACAACTCCCATGATTCCATAGCATCAGACATGGCCACAAGAGTGTTGTCCAACTGTATTGGTTCCTTTAGTGTAGATCAGTGGTTCTCAACCTGGGGGTCGGGACAGTATTTTCATCACAGACAGTATTTTCTGTTGGTCATGGAAGTTCTTTGTGGGAAGTTTGGCCTAATTCTATCGTTGGTGGGCTTCACAATGCTCTTTGGTTGTAGGTGAACTATAAATCCCAGCAACTGCAACTTCCAAATGTCAAGGTCTGTTTCCTCCAAACTCCATCTGTGTTCATATTTGGGCATATGGGGTATTTGTGCCAAATTTGGTTCAGATCCACCATTGTTTGAGTCCACAGTGCTCTCTGGATTAGGTGAACTACAACTCCCAAACTCAAGTTCAATGCCCATCAAAACCTTCCAATATTCTCTGTTTGTCATTGGAGTGCCAGGTTTGGTTCAATTCCATCATTGGTGGAGTTCAGAATGCTCTCTGAATGTAGGTGAACTATAACTCTAAAACTCAAGGTCAGTGCCCACCAAACCCTTCCAGTATTTTCTGTTAGTCATGGGAGATTTGTGTGCCAAGTTTGGTCCAATTCCACCATTGGTAGAGTTCAGAATGCTCTTTGAATGTAGGTGAACTATAAATCCCAGCAACTACAACTCCCAAATGACAAAATCAATCCTCCCATCCCAAGCCCAACAGTATTCAAATTTGGGCATATTGGGTATTTGTGCCGAATTTGGTCCAGTGAGTGAGAATGCATCCTACATATCAGATATTTCCATAATGATTCATAACAGGAACAAAATTACAATTATGAAGTAGCAATGAAAATAATTTAATGGCTGGGGGTCACCACAACATGAGGAACTGTATTAAGGGGTTGTGGCATTAGGAACGTTGAGAACCACTGGTGTAGATGAATCTTTTGTGTGAAATTTGTACAGACGATAAATGAGAAGTATCTCTGACAAATAGAGAGAATTGAAGTGTATGCTGTGGAATGAATGTCTGGCTGTGGAACGGAAAAAGGCTAAGGCGTCTAAGATGCTGAGTGCAATCCAGTCAATTAAGCAATTTACAAAGCAAACCTTCTCATTCTTGCTTGTTTAACTGGCGCCTGTTTAGAGGAAGTGGCAGAAGTGTGTGGTGTTTGGAAGGAATACATTCCTAGGATGATGGAAGCTGAGGTTGCAAAGCTTGAGATCATGCTCAGAGAAGGAAATAATTGTTCACAAATTCATAGACATGTAGAGTTGGAAGAGACCATGTGAGCCATCCAGTCCAACCCCATTCTGCCACACAGGAAGACACAATCCAAGCACTCTCAACCAATTGCCTCTGCTTCAAATCCACTGCAGTGTATTCCATGATCAAACAGCTCTTAACATCATAAAACTCTTTCTAACATTTATTTTTTTTATTATTTATTTCATATATTTATATCCCGCCCTTCTCCCCACAAGCAGGACTCAGCACGGCCTCACATGAGCATCAGAGGATGCTAACAGCATAAATACCATAAAAATTACAATTCACAATAAAATCATTTTAAAATATTATACATCATCAGTAAAATTTAACAATAAATTAATAGATTAACGTGCCAGTAAAAACCAAGCCGAGCTGAGACAATCCATGTCTCAAAATCCAAATTTCCTTTTCCTATTGCCACTGACCTCTAATCAAATGCCTGGCCCCAGAGCCAGGTCTTCAGTTGTCTTCTAAAGGACAGGAGGGAGGTGGCCAACCTGATGTCCTTAGGGAGAGAGATTCACAATCTGGGGGCCACTGCCAAGAAGGCCCTGCCTCTCGTCCCCACCAACCACGTTTGCGAGAGTGGTGGGATCGAGAGAAGGGCCTCTCCTGATGATCTGAAGCTTCGTAATGGTTCATAGCAGGAGATACGTTCAGACAGGTCATCTGCGCCAGAAATGTTCAGGACTTCAAAGGTTAAAACCAGCACTTTGAATTGTGCCCGGAAGCTAATCGGCAGCCAGTGGAGCTGGTGCAACAGAGGAGTGGTATGCAGCTCCAGTTAACAACCTGGCCACCGACTGCTGGACTAATTGGAGCTTCCAATAAGTTTTCAAAGGCAGCCCCACGTAGAGAGTGTTGCAGTAGTCTATTTGGGATGTAACCAGAGTGTGGACCACCGTAGCCAAGTCAGACTTCCCAAGGAACGGGTGCAGCTGGTGCACAAGCTTTAATTGTGCAAAAGCTCTCCTGCCCACCGCAGAGACCTGGGGTTCCAGGCTCAGCGATGAGTCTAGGATCACTCCCAAACTGCAGAAAAGGGATTAGGCAGAATCCCTTTTATTATAGTTTGCTCTCTGTTCTAGTCTGTGGAGCAGCAGAAAACAAACTGGATCAGTCAACCAATCATGTCGACAACACTTATAGCATCTGGAACTTTTCAGGTTAACAGAATAGTGATCCACTTTGGGTTTCAATCAGAACTTCATGTCTAAGTTGCCAGTGTTTATTCCCCAAACAGATTCAGCACCTTGGATAGTATTTTAAACATAGGTTTAGTTGTCCCTATTAGGGCTGTCCAACCACGGAAAAAATTGTTTCTAAACTTGATTCGTTTTTAGGGGTTTTTTGCGTTTCGTTATTTAAAAGAATTCCGAAATTTTTCTTTTAAAAAGTTCGATATTTACGAAATTTCGGAAATTACGAAACAATTTCGAAACAATAACGAATCGATTCGTTAATGGCAGACGCGATTGCACAATATGCTAAAAAACCCTCCAAATGGGACAGGGGGAACTTCTGAAGATTCCCTCTCCCTCTGTTGTTGACTGTTGGTGTGATAATTTATTTTTTATCACTGATAAAACAAACAACTATAAAACTTGCACCAGACATACGGAAATAATAACGAAATAATAACGAAATAATAACAAAACAATTTCGAAACAATTTCGAAACAATTACGAAACGAATTGGAAAAATTCGTTTCGTTTTTTAGTTGCTCCTGAATGGTTAAATATCGCTTCGTTATCAAAAAAAAAACGAATTAATAACGAATTACGAAATTAACGAACGAAACCGCCCAGCCCTAGTCCCTATCTATACATTTCTCAGAAAGATAAAAGGAGGAGCAGGCAAATAACTACTGCCAAGGCCCATCAAAACTTGAGCGCAGATTCTTCTGCCCAAATCCCCCTCATCCCCCAATAGCTTTATTTTCAGCCATAATTCAGCCTCATTCCCTGAGCATTTTGGCTTGTCATTTTCAAATCCATTCTTCATGGTTTATTGGAAGACAGGTTTGCCAACTCCTGCATCTAAACCACCCTGGTTTCTGTACATGTCTTCTTATTCTCATTTGATCTAGTGCTTCTGATGTTGGGAAATAGCTCTGTTGCTTCTAATGTGCCGGGGATGACTCTCGTATTTATGGCACTGGCTACAAGTGTTTCTTGCTTTCCTGGAAACTTTTTGCAGCCCAGCAGATCACAGATGAGTATTCATTGATCATTCTTTTGATTTGCACTAATTTAGTTCATATCATTACCACTTTCTGTAATTAATGGTATTTCATTAGATACTTCCTTACGTGCTGCCTTGAGATGCACTACACTGTAAGTGTACTTCTGGGGACAGATGGGCCTCCCAAGTCCATTTTATGGCTTTCAGCCTCCCAACTCCTGGCTTCCCGGACAACCCCACATCTGTATGACATTTTCTCCAAACTCTTCGGAATAGTGTTACAGCTTTTAGATAGTGTGATGCATTCTGACCTTTTTAATGTACATAAGAATACCAATTCCATTATCCCAATTGGAATTCTACAGACACTACTGTGTATGGTTTATCTGGCCTTTAGGCCCATCTGTCCACTTCCTACAAGGTCCTGGTCCCATAAAACCATCTCTTAGATCTGTTTGGGTTGCCCATGGGGTTGCCATGAAGTGGATGCTCTTATATTTCTCATCTATTGAATGTCCTCCATCAAACTTTTGTTTTCACCCAAAGCTCATGGACACATTGATGGAACTGATGGGCATATACTTTTCTTACACCTCTTTTGAAGCAAAGCCAAGATCATGATTTTCTTAGTATTGACTCCCTTCTTCATTTTATAGAAGGCAGTCAATAGGGTCAGGCTTTAGCACAGCTGGTAAACCAGAAATGATAAGATCTACCAACTGAAAGGTTGCCAATTCGAAGCCCAGGGTTGGTGTGAGCACCTGACTGTCAGCCCAGCTCACTGTTTACCTAAGCAGTTCAAAGACAATTTAGAGCTATAAGCAGCGAAATTAAGTATCACTAAAAAGCGGGGGAGGTATTTTACAATACCATAAAAGAAAACTGTCAGAAAACGTCCAGCAACCAAAAGGAAGGGGGAAGTCCTTATGGTTCTTCTTCATAGAGGATGGAGTGACAGCGCCCCCCTGTGGCTGGATACAAGCACAACCTCCAAGGAACCTCCAAGGTGTCAAAAAGCTGGATGTCAACACAACATACCTCCTTTCTGTTCTGTCTGTCTCTGCCCTGTCTGTCCAAAATGGCATTGAATGTTTGCCGTGTATGTGTACTGAGATCTGCCCTGAGTCCCCTTGGGGAGATAGGGTGGAATATAAATAAAGTTGTTGTTGTTGTTGTTTTGTTGTTAGAATACAACTGGAATGTGTATAACACTGTTTTGTTGAGACCTGGGTGATTCCACCTTCCATTTTGGTCAATTCTTCCCAAAATCCACTGTGAAACATGCCAGACAATGCAAAACACGACACAAAGTGTTTTCTGAAAGACTACTGATTGCTCTTCAAACAACACAGTTTCCATAGTTGCAACATGGATGCCACTGGCTGGCTTGTGTGCGCAAAGTTTGGACTCCATTATAGTTCTTCCCAATTCCAATTAAACATTTGAGTCATAGCGCTTGATTTGGCCTTAAGTCTCTCCCCACCCCTCTTTCGCTGGCATGCTACTAATAATTAAAACTGGAGATGCAGTTTTGTTTTAATAAAGGAAATTAAAAGGCAAGAGGCAGAATTTCCAAGTAATATTTTGAAGCATCATCATCAACATGTTTTTCGAAAAGAGAAAACACCAGATTTCCCCACCATCCTCTATCCCCATCGGCAAAAACTGCTGATAAAAAGAAAGGGGAGAAAATGACTTATTTGAATTTAATTACCAACCTCTGGGTATTGCGTGGCGGCTTTCAACAGCCAAATTTAAAAGCCTTCTTTGAAAGTCGGCTTCTGGGACTGCAAAGTTGGTTTGTCGTGAGCGGGAAATGGAAGTTTTTCGGAGATGGACTCAAAGTAAAATGGACGGATAACCCTCTGGTTAACTGCAGATAGCATGGTATTTTACTGAAGGAAAGACTCAGTCATTGTCGTCTTCTACTGGACCCCAAAGCAGAATCATGGATTCTTAGAGCTGGAAAGGACCACAAAGGTCACTCAGTCTACCACCCTGCCATGCAAAAACACCCAACTAAACAACTCTGGAAATATGTCTATCCATCCTCAGTTTAATAATTTCCATAGAAGTACAGTCTACTACTTGTTGAGGTAGTCCATCCAACTGACAAAGAGCTCTTACAATAAAGAAGGCATTCTTAAAGTATAGGCAGAATCTCTTGCAATTTGAACCCACTGGATTCAAATCAATGCCAGTCTCTGGAACAATAAAAAAAATAAACCACTTTATTTGTACCCCGCTAACATCTCCCGAAGGACTCGGTGCGGCTTACAAAGGCCAAGGCCCTCAATAAAACAATAACATAACAAATACAACAATAAAACTCATAAAGCAAACCAATAAACATTAAAAGCAATAACAATAAAACATTAAAAACAATCATAACACATTTAAAACTAGGGCCGGCCCAAATGTAATGACTTAAATTAAAAGTGCTGGACATGACAGGTGAAATGTAAGGATTTTAGGGTATGTGCAATGTGCAGGCAATCTTAAATCTCTAGTAAAGTGCGTTTGGGACATGATGCTGGGAGCTTCCTATTCTGGGAAGGCACACTGGAACAGCCATGTCTTCAAGCTCTTCCTAAAGACTGCCAATGTTGGGGCTTGTCTGATGTCCTCAGGGGGAGAGTTCCAGAGTCGGGGGGCTACCACAGAGAAGGCCCTGTCCCTCGTCCCCACCAAACGCACTTGCGACGCAGGTGGAATCGTGAGCAGGGCCTCTCCAGAGGAACGGAGGGATTGTGTGGGTTCATATACAGAGATGCGGTCACACAGGTAGGCAGATCCCAAACACATGTGTCAGACTCAAAGCTCACAGGTTGCATCCAGTCTGCCATGTCATTTTGTGTCTTCCAGATTCTGGACTACAATTCCTGTAGTCCTTATCACTAGACATGCCTAGAGTTGATGGGTGTTGTGATACAGTGACATATGGAAAGCTGCCATTTGTTCTGTTTAGTCAGGAAAGTTTGAATTTAGAGACAACACTTCTGGATATTATGCCCGACTTTAAAATATCCTTTAACATTTCACCAACCTCAGAGCTATAGGTGCTTTTGGGGTTCAGTTCCCATTATCCTCATTCCATGATGGGAGTTGTCATTCAATAACATCAGGGCACCCAAACTGGATAAAAACTAAAGAGCACCAACCACTATGTAAAAATGTACTTGGTTCTCTACATCCATGGATTCTCCACCCAAGAATTCAACAGCCATTTGAAAGCAACCATAAGGCTGGTGAAGCCCTCAAAGAAAATGAGTTTGACACCCCTGCTCTATGACATCCCCTCAAATATTCAAAGATAGTTATCATATGATCTCTGAGGCTGTATCATTATCTACAGTAAAGAATTAATGCAATGTATTTCAGTGTCAATGTTGACTTTTGTGGACAGGTGGCTGCCAAGGTAGTGGAATTGGTCAACATTTGAATTGCCATGGCTTAGTGCTGTAGAATCTTGAGAGTTGTAGTTTGGTGAGGTGCTAGTAGTATTTGCCAGAGAATGCTAAAGACCTTGTAAAAAATATAGTTTCAAGACTCCACAGCACTTTTTTTTTTTTTTGGTCGTGTCAGGAGCAACTTGAGAAACTGCAAGTCGCTTCTGGTGTGAGAGAATTGGCCGTCTGCAAGGACGTTGCCCAGGGGACACCTGGATGATTTAATGTTTTATCATCCTTGTGGGAGGCTGCTCTCCTGTCCCCGTATGAGGAGCTGGAGCTGATAGAGGGAGCTCATCCGCCTCTCCCCGGATTCGAACCTGCAACCTGTCGGTCTTCAGTCCTGCCAGCACAGGGGTTTAACCCACTGCGCCACCGGGGGCTCCTTCCACAGCACTGAATCATGGCTGTTCAAGTGATGCCAAATTGACTTCATTCTACAGGCTAGTTACACGCTGAGTCTGTTCTGCAATGCCAGAAATACAGCTTGATGGTGTAACATTAGAAAATGTTGACCAATTCCACTACCTTGGCAGCCACCTGTCCATAAAAGTCAACATTGACA
The DNA here is from genome assembly GCF_037176765.1 of Anolis sagrei. NCBI lineage: Eukaryota > Metazoa > Chordata > Lepidosauria > Squamata > Anolidae > Anolis > Anolis sagrei. The sequence goes on from NC_090034.1 coordinate 67,679,364, forward strand.
CTGAAATACAACACCGCCTGAGCTCTGTGAGTGCAGCATTCTTCTGAATGAAGCAGAGGGTGTTTGTGGACCAGGACATCTGTAGGGAGACCAAGGTGTTTGTTCATAAAGCTATTGTCCTCCCAACCCTGCTGTATGCTTGCAAAACGTGGACTGTCTACAGACATCACACTCAACTCCTGGAATGATTCCATCAGCGTTGCCTCTGAAAAATCCTGGAAATCTCTTGGGAAGACAGGTGGACAAATTCAGCATGCTGGAAGAAGCAAAGACCACCAGCATTGAAGTGATGCTCCTACGCCATCAACTCTGTTGGATTGGCTACATTGTCCGAATGCCTAATCACTGTCCCCCAAAGTAGTTACTATACTCTCAACTCAAGAACAGGAAATGTAATGTTGATGGACAGGAAAAGAGATTTAAAGATGGGCTTAAAGCCAACCTTAAAAACTGTGGCATAGACATTGGGAACTGGGAAGCCTTGGCCCTTTAGCACTCTAACTGGAGGTCAGCTGTGACCAGCAGTGCTGTGGAATTTGAAAAGGTACGAATGGAGGGTGAAAGGGAGAAACATGGCAAGAGAAAGGTGCATGAAGCCAAACCCAACCGGAACCACCCTCCACCTGGAAACCGATGTCCTGGCCGCTGGAGAACATGTAGATCAATAATAGGGCTCCACAGCCACCTATGGACCCACTACACTTGGAGGACCATCATCCTGAGGCTATGAGGGATCACCTAAGTAAGTGTTCTCCAAGATTAACATACACAGAATCTTAAGTAATTTCTTAAAAAGCTAAATTTCCAAACCACTGATAATCTCGGCTACCCTTCTCAGATCTCATTAATCTTTCTCGTATCCTTGAATGGTGGAGAGATGGAAAGAGGACTCCTTGAGAATCAAAGGAGAAACCTGTTGGACCAAAGTATTCAGACCGGACAAATTCTGCAAAACTTGGAAAGTTTTTGCTCCACAGCTTTCGGAATCTCCTACCAGAATCTTTAACCATTGTATATTGTATATTGGTGGGAATATGTGGTATTTATTACTAAAAAAAAAGAGCAATTTTCCAAATGCTGGGTGTGCAGAAGTGTTTTTTAATGGGCTATGCATCCAGCATTTTTAATCTTTATGTCTTTTAAATTACTTTATACGATTATAAATATGGGGTGTTTTAACAGGATAACTCATTTAATTTTTTTAAAGTAAAAGTGTTTGTATCATGAGGTTTCTTAATATCATGCGGTTTTTAACTCTGAGGGTGGGCAGCTGTGGAGAAAATGGAGCTCTTTTGAGAAAATGCTTAGAAAGGGTGTATTTTGTCAGGCAAGGAGAAATGAAACTGTGGATACCGGTTCTGTGAATACAGGGGTTGCACTGCACATGACGACCGCCGCTATTTCTGCATTAACAAAACACAACCAAAAAAGTAATCCCTGGAACCTTTAACTTGTATATAATTCCTGGGAACATTAAATAAACAATTGGGTATGAAATAAAAAAGCAAGAATTTCAGATTAATGGGTTTGCAACAACCCAGGCTATATTTACCCCCAAATAGCTTGTCAAGCAAATATACAATTAGTTGCATGAATATGTCTTTATTAGCAACGGTGACACAACCATGGTAAATACATTACCTTCTAATTTAATACTCAGCAATATCTTTCAATTATGTCAACTGCTGACATCTTTTCTTCATCTTGAGATTGCTCAGGCTTCTTGCTGTTGCCACAGTCATTTATGTTGCTATGGCAGGATTTTATTTGGGTAGTCGGGCCGTCCTAAAACAATTTGATGCCTGAGACAAAGCATCAGAACGATGGTCCTTGTCCACCAATCCAAGTCAAAATTTACCAATCCAAGTCAAAGTATATTAATACCCAAACGAGCCATGTTATTTGGTAAATGAGGGGCAGAAAATTCTATAAAAATATGGAAGAAGAGGTTGTTGCTTCTTTTAGGTTGTCTTGAGAAAGACTAATCTCTCACTGTTCATGCCTCTACTACAGGAGGATTTTTTTTTTAAATAAGAGTTAAGGCACTTACATTGACTCATAGATAAGTCAATTCAGATTTTTCTAAACTTATACATGAATATATACAGTATCACTCCATATTGCACCTGGGCAAATGATCTGATGTAGAGCTGTACACAGAATTCATTTCTCCAAATTCCTTCATATTTTTTTTGTTTCTTTGGGAGCACGAAGCAGGAAGGCCGCTCCCTATACGAAAATCAGCTCAACGCGAAATCAAGCAGGAGTGGATCCCAGCTCCTGTTGTGCTTTTCGGCATCACAGAGTAAGGCATTTAGTAGTAGGCCCTGGCAGGTGTGTGTGCACTCCTTCATGCCACACACACACACTCTCCTTGGAAAGAGTGCATATGTGGCATGCAGGAGTACCCACATTTGCCAGGGCCTGCAGCTGAGCACCTCTTACTCTAGAGTATGCAGCACTAGAGTATGCGGCACTAGGCTGAAGGCCCTGGCAGGCATGGGCACTCTGGGCCTGCACACCACACACACACACACTCTTTCCAAGAAGAGTGTATATGTGGTGTGCAGGAGCACCCACATCTGCCAGGACCTACAGCTGAGTGTCTCTTACTCTAGAGTATGCGGCACCAGGCTGCAGGCCCTGGCAGGCATGGGCACTCTGGGCCTGCACACCACAAACACACACACTCTTTCCAAGAAGAGTGTATATGTGGTGTGCAGGAGCACCCACATCTGCCAGGACCTACAGCTGAGTGCCTCTTACTCTAGAGTATGCGGCACTAGGCTGCAGGCCCTGGCAGGCATGGGCACTCTGGGCCTGCACACCACACACACACACACACTCTTTCCAAGAAGAGTGTATATGTGGTGTGCAGGAGCACCCACATCTGCCAGGACCTACAGCTGAGCGCCTCTTACTCTAGAGTATGTGGCACTATGCTGCAGGCCCTGGCAGGCATGGGCACTCTGGACCTGCACATCACACACACTCTCTTTCCAAGAAGCGTGTACATGTGGTGTGCAGGAGTGCCCACACCTGCGAGGACCTACAGCTGACCGCCTCTTACTCTAAAGTATGTGGCACTAGGCTGCAGACCCTGGCAGGCATGGGCATTCTGGACCTGCACATCACACACACTCTCTTTCCAAGAAGTGTGTATGTGTGGTGTGCAGGAGTGCCCACCCCTCGAGGACCTACAGCTAACCGCCTCTTACTCTAAAGTCTGTGGCGCTAGGCTGAAGGCCCTGGCAGGCATGGGCACTCTGTGCCTGCACACCACACACACACACTCTTTCCAAGAAGAGTGCATGTGTGGTTTGTAGCCGTGTCCACACCTGCCAGGACCTAGAGTATGCAGCACTAGGCTGCAGGCCCTGGCAGGCATGGGCACTCTAGGCCTGCACACCACACACACTCTCTTTCCAAGAAGAGTGTATGTGTGGTGTGCAGGAGCACCCACATCTGCCAGGACCTACAGCTGAGCACCTCTTACTCTAGAGTATGCAGCGCTAGGCTGCAGGCCCTGACAGGCATGGACACTCTGGACCTGCACCACACACACACACACTCTTTTCAAGAATAGTGTATGTGTGGTGTGCAGGAGTGCCCACACCTGCGAGGACGTACAGCTGACCGCCTCTTATTCTAAAGTATGTGGCGCTAGGCAGCAGGCCCTGGCAGGCATGGGCACTCTGGACCTGCACACCACACACATATACACTCTTCCCAATAAGAGTGCATGTGAGGTGTGCAGGATCTCCTGTGCCTGTCAGGGCCTGCATCTGAGTGCCTCCTCTAGAGTAGAAACAGAAGGTAAGAAGAAGCTTCCTTAAAGCATGTGCCAGGAAGGGGAGCCTGGGAGGGAAGACCCCCCCCCCCCATAATAGGTCAATAGAAAGCAGGTCTTTCGGCACTGAAGAGCGAAAACAGACATCTGTCCCCCCTATTTCAGGAGGCTTCCAAAAATGGATTGGGGCCCCCACCAAAAGCCGGGACACAAAATGAGTCACGGTTTACCTTGAGTGCACAATCCTAATCTGATGTCCATGAAGGCTCATCCCAAAATAAAAAAAAGTCCATCCATTCCTTTGTCTTTTTAATGCTGCAATGGACAAATATGACTTTTTTTTAAAAAAAATCACTCATCTGGTCTCTTCCTCTCAGCCAGGAGAGGCACGTCTAAATAACAATGACTGAAGTTCTCTTTTACCAATGGAATTTATTTGCAGTAGAAATAAAGAGCAACCAGTCTGTGATTACAAGAGGAGATTGATTGATTTTGCTCCAAGCAGATGGAACCTTTACTATTTTAAGCCTCTTGTATGAATGCCTCGCTGCATCTTTTTTTCCTTCCTCTGAGTATCTCTGTCACCATGACTTGTAGCACAGCAGGTGGGAAGAGAGAAAGGGAGAGGTGACTCAATGCTAATCCTGCCATAGGCATCCATAAAGGAATCCTTGTTTTTGGTGAGATTGCATCCTCATCTAAGTTGTTAAGCCCTGGAGCACTACAACTGCTGATGTCTAAATGGGGAGGGGATGGTTGACAAAAAAGAAATCATCAATTGACAGAAGAGCACATGTGAAACTATAGTCCAAGCAATACATTAGGAAAAAAAACAAGATTTCCAATTTTACCTCTCAGTCTCATCTAGGATGCAATTAAAGATGACTCCATGGCAATCAAAGGGCAGAAACATATTGTTGCCTGTTGATGTTGCGTGCCTTCAAGTCCTTTCTGACTCGGGCAACCCCATGCAGTTTTCTTGGCACACTTTCTTTAATACTCATTTTTCATTACCTGCCTCTGAAGTGGGAAAATATATTCACCTAAAATCATACAGTGAGATTTCAAGGCAGAGTGGGGATCTGTACCTTTGTCTTTTTATCTGTACCTTTGTCTGTACCTTTGTGGTTTTTAGCCTGTGGGTCCCCAGGTGTTTTGACCTACAACTCCCAGAAATCCCAGCCACGTTTCCAGCTGTTAGGTTTTCTGGGAGTTGAAGGCTAAAACATCTGGGGACCCACAGGTTGAGAACCACTGGTCTAAAAAGTCCTAGCCCACTACACAATATTACCCTGGCCCTTTAACCATACCTAATTTCAGGTATAGAAGCAACTGGATCCTTTGGCAAGGATCCTACAAGTTTGTGTGGAGTTCCACACAGAGAACTCTATTATGGCTCCCCATCAGTAACACGGGACTCACCATGTTACTATGATAGCCCACCTGCCAAACACTTTTGGCAGGTGGGCCACATTTTTGGAGAATGGGGAGCAAAATGTCAAGCTGTGTTCTTATAGTCAGACATAGACTAAGGTCATTTCTAGCAAAGATTAATCAGGGTCCTTTAGATGCTTTAGTAGACAACGTTCAAGGTCCATATTTGGCTACTGGAACATAGTGAGATACTACTTCAATCTCATTTACTTTCCATGCAATGCAGGTAAACATAGCATTGAATGAAACATGCAGAATAATCACAGGATGTCTTAAACCTACACACGTGTTGATAAACTCTACAAACTAGTGGCATTGCCCCACCCCCGATGTGCGATGTGAAGTTGCTGCTAAATGTGAGAGAAATAAGGTTGAACACTGTGAAAGCCACCCACTACATGGCTACCAGCCTGCTCCCAGTAGACTCAAATCAAGGAAAAGCTTTATGAGAACTACCACTCCTCTTGGCATCCCCCCAGCAACAGCAAGGGTATCCCTTTGGGCAGCTAAACCAGGAAATCCCAACTGGATGGCCCCCCATGAGGATTTTCCTCCAGAGGCAAACCAAGAATGGGCAACTTGGGAGTACTTGAATAGACTCAGAAGTGGAGTGGGCAGATCAAAAGACAACCTGGCAAAATGGCACTACCTAAAAGAATCCCACACCTTGTGTGACTGCGGAGCAGAACAGACAACTCCCTCTGTATGCTTGTCCACTATGCCCTGCCTCATGTACAGAAGAAAAATTGTTGGAGGCTACAGATAATGCCATTGCTGTTGCTTGTTTCTGGTCAAAAGATAATTAGCCGCCTGCGCTCCTTCTATTTTTATTAGTTTTATACTAATTTATGCAATGCTTTTGATATGAAATAAATAAATAAGCAATGAAATGGCAATTGAGTGCATCTATTGTAGTAAGAAGGTTAGATCCATGTGTTTGCATCTTTGGACATTAAGAAGGAAGGAAGAGAATACCAATCTCCAGTACAACCAAGACATATACAACCACAAGGCTGAATTGCATATGTTTCTAACAGGATGCCTGCCATTGTATGATACACTGTATGATTCAGTCAAAAGTTACAGGAACAGTCATGGATGCACATTGAACATGTGGTCACAAACTCAGTACCATATTTAATGTCTAGGTTCAACCACACACTGTTCCTATTGGAACCAAGGCTTTTGTGGCACAAAAGATGCAAAGTTTCATCTGCAGAGATCTGGAGAGATCTACCATCTCACAATGCTGATGTAGAATCTTGGCTAGGGTTTTTCTTCCAGTTTCAGGAATTGAATTTCCGAATACTTGATTCCTTTCTGAAGGTGTGCAAACGTTGCATTCACAAAACTCTTCAGCCCAATGTCTTTTGTGACAGTTATGACTCAGGTGGTTGAAGAAGACTATTGCTATTTATTTCTACATCAATGCAGAAGAAGAAGAAGAGTAGGACGAATGCCTTCTTCTCAACACTGGTTTCTCCTCAAATCAGGGAGACAGAGTGACCCAGACTCATGCCACAGAGAAAAGGGATTTGGTTCAGTCTGAACTTCCCACGGAGCTATCCAAGGAGTTGAGCATTATCCAATGAGTTGAACATTATACACCAATAGGCCCAGACCCTTGGATAGCTCTTTTAAATCTCAGATGGGATTTTCACAGACCCAAAGGCTACCAGACACCACTGTTTCAGAGCAAACCTGACTTTCAAGAACTAGCAATATACTCATGCAAGCATTCCAGGCAGCACTACTTTTCATGATAATCCCATTTACTGTGCAAAAAAAAGTAATATTAAAGACAGTTTGGTCCAAGACATTAAAATCTACTCTACTGGGGCTGTGCTATGAGAAAATGTTCGTAAGAATTGAGATCAAAAAGATTGGATCCTGCTGCTGCACAGCTTAACTAAGCTATGAAAAAATATGCAGAGATTTCTCATTAATGCATGCTTTTAAAAGTTCTTAATAGTCACAGTAAGAACGGCAATGAAATTGTCCCTTCCAGTTTTAGCACATTATAGATGTCAACCCGCATTTCATTTTACATTTGCAATCAGATATGCATTGATGTAATTATAAATGTACACTCTTTCTGGAGCTATAGGGAAAAAAGAGATTTGCTGCAAAACTGGACCCACAAAACAGAACTTGGAAAATTCTGGTGTGAAACAATATCATACAAAAGCTGACTGGTACAACCTGGGGATCACAACCAGATACAGTGAAGACATCTGCACTTGCGCTTTGCTACTCTGCAGCTGAGTATGGATGCCCAGTATGGAACACATCTTACACGCTAAAACAGTGGATGTGGCTCTTAATGAAATATGCCACATTATTACAGGATGTCTACACCCTACACCTCTGAAGAAATTATACTGTTTAACTGGTATTGCACCACCTGACATCTTCCAGGAAGTAGGAGCCAATAGTGAAAGGACCAAGGCAGTGACATATCCGGCCCATCCTCTGTTTGGATATCAACAAGCACACCAATGCCTTAAATCAGGAAATAACTTTCTAAGATCTACAGAGATACTTTCAGAAACACCTCAGCAAGCGAGAATCCAAAAGTGGCAGGCTAAAACCTGCAACCTCAAGCCATAGCTGATACCAAATGAGAGACTCTCTCCTGGGCACACAGAAGACTGAGTGACTTGGTGGGTGATGAACAGACTGCGCTCTGGTACTGCAACTTGAAAGTCACTGAACAGGTTGTGCTCTGGCACCACAAGATGCAGAGCCAACCTTAAGAAATGGTGCCACAAAGTGGAATCCACAACATGTGAGTGTGAAGAAAAGCAAACCACAGACCATCTATTACAATGCAGGCTGAGCCCTGCCACATGCACAATGGAGGACCTCCTTATAGCAACACCAGAGGCACTCCAAGTGGCCAGCTACTGGTCAAAGAACATTTAGTATAATGCCAAGTTTTTCAACTTTGTGTTTTTAAAAATACATTACAATTGGTTTGCTTCTGATACAATAAATAAATAAATGATTTATACCCTATTTTAATCTCCCTGAAAGGGACTCAAAGTGGTTTAACAAAAAAGCATCAGCATAACCATTTAAAACATACAATTACACAAACATTATGACCCAGTAATTGCAGCCGTAAGCCACATTGGCTGAGCAATTCTGCAAACTCCAGCCCAGAAATACAATTTTTAAAGCTCTGCCACAAAAACAAAACAAAACAAAAAAATAGCAGAGATTTGGGTCCCCCAGAATCAATAATTCTACCCAAAAGTCATAGAAATGGAGATGCATATGGCTGCCTACAGACATTTTAGTGACAATACCAATCTTTGATATGAAGAGGATAGACTTTTTGACTCACATTCTCCCTGCATTGATCCTCAGTTCCTAAGATTATAGGGTAATGAATATTTGCTTTCTTTGGAACATCCAAATCACAATATCTCCCACATCCACATATTATACCAAGCACAATCAACATCTCTGGAGTGTATATGAATTTCCTGATGAGTTTGTACATCAGGAAAATATCTGATTATCTTGCAGGAACCAGTCCTGTTGACCTTCATCATCCTTTATCCTGCTTTTGCATTCATTTAACACATTTCCCCAAAAATCTGTGTACTTTTTTTTAGAAACGTACACTGTTGTTGTCTGTTTCAAATGTTGATGTGTTGGAAAATGTTTTTTTTTCTAGTTTCTCATAATAAATCACAATGCAAATAATGAAAACATAGAAAGTTTTTCTATACCACAACTCAACTCTTAATCACAATGGAAAGCGTAGTCAAGAAATTAGAGGAGCAAAGCTTTAAAAAGGCATTCATGTAGGAACTACCCGAGATCTCCAAATGCAAGGCCACATCAGTAAACACCAAAGTCAGACTCATCCATGCTACAACAGCTCCAATTTCTATGTGTGATTCAGAAAGCTTGATAAGGCTGACAGGATGACAACCAACTCATTTCAAATTTGGTGCTGGACAAGTGTTCTATGGATACCAACAATGTGAACATGAATGGGTCTCAGAGCAAATTAAATTAAATTATTCACCAGAAGCCAAGTTGACTTAACTGAGGTTTTTATACATATCCTGGGGTGATATGACTAATATGGAAAGATAAAAAAAATGTCTTGATGAAGTGGACAGTAGTAGGAAAGTACAAGTAGATTGATTCAATCAAGGAAGTCACAGCCTTGAGTTTGAATGACTGTTGATCACTAGTCTTCTTTGAGGTCTTTTCTTCAAAGTCCTCACACATTAAAGCTCAACAGATGGCAAATAATGACAGCAAATCACCAGCTTTGAAATATTCAGGATTCTGATTTCTTCCATGCCTGTGTTAGGTCTGGAGGAAGAAGAATCGTGCAAATCAAGAATAAACAAAGGACAAGAGGGATCCTCCCACCTCTGCAGGAGTCTACCATATACCGTGCAGCTGTGGACAAGTCGACATAGGAACCACCAAATGCAGCGCTCAAACATGAATCAAGGAACATGAATGGCACTACAGACTACTTCAATCAGAAAAGTCAGCCATAGCAGAGCACTTGATGAACCAACCTGGACACAGCATATTATTTGAGAACACAGAAATGCTGAATCACTCCAACAACTACCATGTCAGACTACACAGAGAAGCCACTGAAATCCACAAACATGTAGACAATTTCAACAGAAAGGAAGAAACCATGAAAATGAACCAAATCTGGCTATCAATATTAAAAAAAACTATAAAATTATAACAGAAAAATTTATTTATTTTATTTATTTAGAGCTTTTATAACCTGGTCTTCTCGACCTCCGAAGAGGGACTCAGGCCGGCTAACAACCAGAAATTCATACACAAATAGGATAAAACAACACTCAAACACCAGGATTGTGGTGCAGCTGGCTGAGTGTCAGCTGCATTAAGATCACTCTGACCAAAAGGTCATGAGTTAGAAGCCAGCCCTGGTTGGAGTGGGTTTCCAATCAATTGTGTGTAGCCTGTTGTTGACCTTTGCAACCCGAAAGACAGTTGCATCTGTCAAGTAGGAAAATTAGGTACTACCTTAAAGTGTGGGGAGGCTAAATTAACTGATTTATGAGGCCATAAAGAAGACTCATAGAATCATAGAATCAAAGAGTTGGAAGAGACCTCATGGGCCATCCAGTCCAACCCCCTGCCAAGAAGCAGGAATATTGCATTCAAATCACCCCTGCCAGATGGCCATCCAGCCTCTGCTTAAAAGCTTCCAAAGAAGGAGCCTCCACCACACTCCGGGGCAGAGAGTTCCACTGCTGAACGGCTCTCACAGTCAGGAAGTTCTTCCTAATGTGCTTCCAGAGGGGAAGCATGTGGGAAATGCAGAAGTGCTTCATCAGCGTCGCAGATGAACGATGAAAGCGACAGCTCCCCTGGCGGCCAGAAAAAGTTAAATAGCCTCTGTGTATGTCTGTATATGTTTGTAAGTCAAAAATTGGCATTGAATGTTTGCCATATATGTGTACACTGTAATCCGCCCTGAGTCCCTTGCGGGGTGAGAAGGGCGGAATATAAAAGCTGTAAATAAATAAATTAATAAATAAATAAACTCCAGACAAGAAACAATCAGGGACAGCTAATCACCTCTCAACAAAGGATTCCCCCAGGCACTAAGAAGCTACACCTAAAAACAGTCAGGCCATCAAATGCTAATCAACATGGCCAATTGAAACATTCACACCTCGCTCCAACAGACAAGAGTTCTTTCTCCCACCCTGGACCTTCCACAGATATATAAACTCAATTTTCCTAGTTTCCAACAGACCTCAAATCTCTGAGGATGCCTGCCATAGATGCAGGCAAAACGTCAGGAGACAATGCTTCTAGAACATGGCTATATAGCCCAAAAAACTTACAGCAACCCAGTGATTCTGGCCATGAAAGCCTACATTTGAAAGAGATTTCCTACACATCCCTTTGTAGACTCAACTCCAATTTCAAACACCTATCTTTTTCATCTGCCGACAATGCACAACTTTTGCGCCTCATGGCAAGACCCTTTCTACAAACACTAGCACCCGGTAGATGAGAGGAGCACAACCTGCAATTCACCCAAATCTATTTTTGACAAATATATCATCCACAAAATATCTGCCAAAGGGTGCCTCAGCAAACTGCATTACTTCTACAGTGTAGGCGAATACTCAGACGCTATCACCAACTCCTTTTTAATTTTGATGGCTTATGCCAAAGACAACAAGATGAGCTAGCAAGGCAGGGCAAGTAACTGACAGCAAGGATGAAGCGTGTCTCTCTTACCATAGGGAGGACCCCTCTGTTCCGGTGACCTCTAAGAAGTCATATTCATCCTCCAGTTGGAAATCCAGGAACACCAGAGCAATGGTATCTCCAGGCTCTGCTAGAATGGTCCATGTGCAGTCGGCATTGTTGCTGTACTCCAAAGGGTAATGGGGGGTTGAGATAATCCCACTCTGCCCTCGGAGTGTCCCTCCACAGGCATCGTCAGCTGAAAGGCAAACACCAAAATGTGTTACGGGAATGCTGAAAGAATCTGATGGTACTCACAACCTTTTCCCTTCAATATATTTAAAGCATTCAAGAGGTAGTATAATCCGATTTGACAGGTTCAATGTAGCCAAAGGAGGAAAACACACAAGTCCAATTCTTATTTGACTTACAGCAGAGCTTTCCAAACATTTCATGTTGGTGACACACTAATTAGACATGCATCATTTTGCAACACAGTAATTCAGTTTTGCTAGCAAACAAAAGGTTGACCCAACTTCTCATAAGAGATAAAGACACATGTACAAATTGTAATAACAAAATGTACTAAGATAAAATGTATCTAATGAAAATATTTCATTTATATTTTAAGATAGTATGATTTATCGTTTATGTCACATAAACCCAAAGGTTTCTCATTACATTGTGTGACACACCTACATATTGCAACTAATACACTAATATGTCGTAACACATAGATCAGAGAGCAAGCCAGACCTGGGAGATCTCATAATGCACAAAACATGATGACATGACTCCCACTCTTGCTGGAACATGGCTGCAAAAATTGTTTATCTCCATGCAAGTTCCACTTTTGCATGTTGGCTGAGCAATGACACCAACCATCCTAGAATTGAGTGGTATCTCTTCCCTACCTTTATTAAACTAAAAATATCCCAACTCTCTAATATTCTTTTATGTTGAAGAGTTTTGTATTGAATTGTCTGAAGGTTAGTATTGAAATATGATGAAGACATGCATTGAGTTCCAGGTTTGGGAAAAGAGAGAGAGAGGATCTTGGAGTCCTCATAGACAACAAGTCAAACATGAGCCAACAATGTGATGTGGTGGCAAAAAAAGCCAATGGGATTTTGGCTTGCATCAATAGGATTATAGTGTTTAGATCCAGGGAAGTTATGCTACCCCTCTATTCTGCCTTGGTTAGACACACCTGGAATACTGTGTCCAATTCTGGGCACCACAATTTAAGGGAGATGTTGATAAGCTGGAATATGTCCAGAGGAGAGCAACTATGAGGAGTGGCTTAAAGAGCTGGGAATGTTTAGTCTGAAGAAGAGAAGGCTGAGAAGAGACATGATAGCCATGTATAAGTATGTAAGAGGAAGTCATAGGGAGGAGGGAGTAAGCTTGTTTCCTGCTTCCCTGGGGACTAGGACACGGAACAATGGCTTCAAACTACAAGAAAGGAGATTCCATCTGAACATAAGGAAGAACTTCCTGACTGTGAGAGCTGTTCAGCAATGGAACTCTCTGCCCCGGAGTGTGGTGGAGGCTCCTTCTTTGGAGGTTTTTAAGCAGAGGCTGGATGACCATCTGTCAGGGGTGCAATTTTCCTACTTCTTGGCAGAATGGGATTGGACTGGATGGCTCATGAGGTCTCTTCCAACTCTATGATTCTATGATCCTAGGGGAAAATGCATAAAGCAGTGATTTCCAACCCTTTTGACTCACAGAAACTATCGCAGAGCCCTTAGGCCTACCCTACGTCTTACAAGTTAATGGTGTTTAGGAGTGGCGTTACATGGTAGGAAGAAAGGATAGATTGTAAGGGAATGTAAAATAAAGAGATATCTAAACAATTGCAATGAAATTATATTTTAAAAACTTTGAAATTTACTGTAGTATTTCAATTTATTCTCAACTACCACCAATACACATGATATTGTCAAAACATGGCCGTACATAAAAATTCTTTCAAAGTGCAATAAATCAAATAATTTGCGTTACAAAATAAATAGTATGCACTGTAGTGCAACAGTAGGCCTAAATTAAGGCATAACATAATACAACGTATAAACATTTAATGAGATACCTGTAATTGCATTTTTGGCGCAGTTTTCTTATTTTTAGGTTTAATTGAAACTTTGAGTAGATTCCAAGAATTCTTGAAGAGTCGAGAATGAACGAGAAACATATTGCATGTATAGTTCTAAGAAATCACTCGGACATTCAGTTCCAGGAAAGGCCATTAAAATGTGTCATGTGGCAGAGTTGCGTGGCAAGCAGGCGCCCCGCTCATCTTCATTTTCTGCCTGTCTATTGCTACAATAATATTGGAGCTTGCGGCAGCAGAATGACCAAGCATTCTAGCCAATCAGAACTGAGAGGATCCAATGAGTTATCCCAATAATCACAGATTCTCATCTTTACCACCTGACCCACTTCATAGGAAGTCTGCTACAAAACAGGAGCTTTTTTGTTGAAATCCAGGGCCAGAGAAGCAGATGGTGGAAACAGAAGAACGGCATGCTTTATCAATGTTTAACATTTACACAAATGATCAGCCACTGCCAGAAGGGACAGACAGTTTCACCTCTGCTGACGACCGTGCCATCACTGCCCAAGCAGGGAGCTTTGAAATGGTTGAATAGAAGCGTTAGGTGCTCTTACTGCCTATTACAGGGAAAACCAGCTGTGTCTTAATCCATCTAAAACACACACATGTGCTTTTCATCTTAAGAACAGACGAGTATCTCGATCTCTGAGGATTACCTGGGAAGGAATCCCATAGGAAAATTGAAGCACACCCAAATACCTAGGAGTTACCCTGGACCATGCTCTGACTTTCACGAAGAACTGCTTCAATATCAAGGAAAAAGTTGGTGCTAGAAACAATATCATACGAAAGCTGACTGGCACAACATGGGGATCACAACCAGATACCGTGAAGACACCTGCCATTGCGCTTTGCTCCTCTGCAGCTGAGTATGGATGCCTTGTGTAGGACACATCTCACCACGCTAAAACAGTGGATGTGGCTCTTAATGAGATATGCCACATTATTACAGGATGCCTACGCCCTACATCACTGGAGAAATTACACCGTTTCGCCAGCACTGCATCACCTGGCATCCGCTGGGAAGTACCAGACAATAATGAAAGGACCAAGGCAGTGACATTTCCAGTCCATCACATGTTCAAATATCAGCCAGCATGCCAATGCCTTAAATCAAGAAATAGTTTTCTAAGATCTACAGAGACACTTCCAGGAACACCTCAGCTAGGGAGAGTCCAAAAGTGGCAGGCTAAAACTTGGAACCTCAAGCCATGGCTGATACCGAATAAGAGGCTCCCTACTGGGCCCAAAGAAGACTGAGTGACTTGGTGGGTGATGAACAGACTGCGCTCTGGTACTGCAAGATGCAGAGCCAACCTTAAGAAATGGGGCCACAAAGTGAAGTCCACGACATCCAACCCCAAATTGGGAAACAAGTCGTCCAGGAATACCTGGCCGCTCTAAATGAGTTCAAGTCCCCAGGGCCAGATCAACTACACCCAAGAGAACTGAAGGAACTAGTGGAAGTCATTTGGGAACCATTGGCAATATCTTTGAGAGTTCTTAGAGAACAGGAGAAGTTTCAGCAGACTGGAGGAGGGCCAATGTGGTCCCAATCTTTAAGAAGGGAAAAAAGGATGACCCAAACAATTACCGTCCGGGCAGCCTCACGTCGATACCAGGCAAGACTCTTGAAAAGATTGTTAAGGAAGTGGTCTGCAAACACTTAGAAACAAATGCGGTCATCGCTAATGGTCAACATGGATTTATCAAAAACAAGTCATGCCCGACTAATCTGATCTCTTTTTTCGATAGAGTTACAAGCTGGGTAGATGCGGGGAATGCCGTGGATATGGCGTACCTGGATTTCAGTAAGGCCTTCGACAAGGTCCCCCATGACCTTCTGGCAAACAAACTAGTCCAATGTGGGCTAGGCAAAACTACAGTGAGGTGGATCAGTAATTGGTTAAATGGACGAACCCAGAGGGTGCTCACCAATGCTTCCTCTTCACCCTGGAAAGAAGTGACGAGCGGAGTGCCAGAAGCAGGGTTCTGTCCTGGGCCCGGTCCTGTTCAACATCTTTATTAATGACTTAGATGAAGGGCTAGAAGGCATGATCATCAAGTTTGCAGACGACACCAAATTGGGAGGGATAGCCAATACTCCAGAGGACAGGAGCAGGATTCAAAACGATCTTGACAGATTAGAGAGATGGGCCAAAACTAACAAAATGAAGTTCAACAGGGACAAATACAAGATACTCCACTTTGGCAGGAAAAACGAAATGCGAAGATACAAAATGGGGGATGCCTCGCTCGAGAGCAGTATGTGTGAAAAAGATCTTGGAGTCCTCGTGGACAACAAGTTAAACATGAGCCTACAATGTGATGTGGTGGCGAAAAAAGCCAATGAGATTTTGGCCTGCATCAATAGGAGTATAGTGTCTAGATCTAGGGAAGTCATGCTACCCCTCTATTCCACTTTGGTTAGACCACACCTGGAATATTGTGTCCAATTCTGGGCACCACAATTGAAGAGAGATATTGACAAGCTGGAATGTGTCCAGAGGAGAGCGACTAAAATGATCAAGGGTGTGGAGAACAAGCCCTATGAGGAGCGGCTTAAGGAGCTGGGCATGTTTAGCCTGAAGAAGAGAAGGCTGAGAGGAGACATGATAGCCATGTATAAATATGTGAGAGGAAGCCGCAGGGAGGAGGTTTTTAAAAATGCCAGGTTTTTAAACTTTGTGTTTTTTAAAATACATTACAACTTATCCCTCTGTTCACTTCTGATACAATAAGAAACATCTTTGTAAATAAAAGAAGAGGAAGTAGGAATCATTGTTCCAACTGCTCTCTCCTTGAATTGGGAGTGAACCTCTGAATCACCACCAGCTGTTAACATTATGGACTGAAATGTTGTTATGAGTCCCATCAAGCTTCTTCGAAAAATATTTTACAAAAAAGATGTGAAATGCAAACATGCTTGTTGACGTCTATATCTATATATTTTTCAATGTCTATTTTTAGTCCATTTCGACCAAAAATCATTTCTTCCTGAAGAAATCCTTCCTGTAAACATGTCGCCTTTAAAAAAAAAACCCACCTAACTCTATTTGTATCTATGTATAGATGCAGATATAAATAGATGTTTATTTTTGATTTTTTTTTTCAAAAAAGCAGATTCACTGCAAGATTTCCTTTGGGAAAGAACAGCTGAAATGAATCAAATATATGCGATGTCTAGAATTAATTTAATACCGACAATCTTCAGCTCCTTCTTTAGTTGTACCAGTTCACAGCATCTCTGAAAACTAGGTCAATCGGTCTGTCTGCATCCATCTGTCTGCTTGCTCATTTGTCTGTTGGAGCTACAGGAGTTTTTGAAGGGATGAACTAAGCTTTATTTGGAGATGGCTGACAGCTGTTTTTTATTGGCCTGAAATTGCACAGAAGAATAAGCCAAAGTGCCCGCAAGGACTTTGCTTGTATGCTCTGCCTTCCATCAGGAGCTCTTCAGCAAACCATCATTTCCCATTTCATCCAAACTGAGCAGTTAAAGGTGTTCACAGCAAGCCAGGATCTTAAGCCATTGTTCAATGTTGGTTTGATATGCTGGCTTCTTACCTGGAAGCCACAGTTTCCAAGGCAAAAGAAAAAAAGTACACTGAAAGTAAATGAAGACTCTGAATTGAACGTAATTTTGTAAGAAACTAAGAAGTTAAGAATCAAGGCAAGAGGGAGGTTAAGTGCTGTATGTGCTCGATGTTAATTGGATCAGAAGAGGAACATAGTAGGCATGTGCAACCCATGGTTCTAAATGGTTCTAAAGTACTTACAAAACTATAGTTCTGGTTGTGAAAACTAGGGGGCGCTTGTGCTTTGCTTCTACAGTGTTGCTAAAGTTCCGGTGGTGAAAATTTCAGAACTCTAACAAAACTTTCAAAATGTCATTATTGTTTCATTATTGGTGATTTTCTGACAGAACCTATTAGGAACTGCCATTTATAATGAAATCGTGACAGATCTTAGATTTGCTGGGATGTGAACTATGGATTGGAAAATAACTTTGGGGGCCAGACAGGGGCAGGCAGTCGACACATCCAGGTGGCTTAAGGAGGTGTTTAGCTAAGGATAGTCTCCCTGAATCCAAATGCCAAACACTGACAGAGTGTAAGCTTAAAGGATGACATTGAGAACATGATGGCTAACCCTTGGCTATTGAGGACGTGGTCAAGGGGAAATTCCACACTTAGGGGACCTACCTACAAAGCAAGGGGGTTGAATTAGTTTAACTCTTCACCTGGGTCTCATCTCTTTATTTTTGGGTGGAAGGGAAGTAATTGTATTTTGACTTTTTTTTCCAAACATAGAATCATAGAAAGAGAGATCATGGGCCATCCAGTCTAACCCCCTGCCAGGAAGCAAGAAAATTGCATTCAAAGCACCCCCAACAGATGGCCATCCACCCTCTGTTTAAAAGTTTCCAAAGAAGGAGCCTCCACCACACTCTGGGGCAGAGAGTTCCACTGCTGAACAGCTCTCACAGTCAGGAAGTTCTTCCTAATGTTCAGATGGAATCTCCTTTCTTGTAGTTTCAAGCCATTGTCAAGCACTGCATTGTCAAACGTAGCCAGTCAAGCACTGCAATGGCGTCTGTTAATGTATTTTTATTGAGTGGTTTCCAATGGCCATCCCCGCCCCCTTTAATAGAACCCTGTTACTCCCGGTCAAAATGGCTTATTACAATTAGCCTAAGCATTTGGCTCTTGGTCTTGTTTTGTAAGGGCACAATGTTCCGCGGACCATTTCTATGCTGCTGTTCTGAATAACCTGAAGGACAAACCAGCAAATGACTTTGTGTGCCAGCAGGCTGGCAGTCGCATGCGGCTCTGGTTGCTGTGACTATATTACACTGTGGTGTTCTCTTTAAAGTCCCATTATCACCTTATTCAGGCAAAAATGGCACAAATAATTGATTTTTCCTCTTACAGAGTTAGGGCAAGAGTAAAAGAAACAACATATTATGGTGGAAAGGAGAAGAGGGCAAAACTAGCATCATTGTTGGTCAGAACATCTTCTTTAACCAGGGCTGGATATCTGCAAAAAGGGGCTGCTGCAAATACGCCACTTCTGTTTGTAACTTCCAGGTTTCTTGATACAATTTATGTTACTGAAAGAAGGAATACATACATTTGCCATTTACGAGATGGTAGATCTGTACAGGATGGCTACCATATCACAGTAAGTACAATCCTGAACTAACTATGAAAACAGAAAACCTTGGATAATAGCAAACCCTATTGAAATGAACGGCTTCTGGAAGTGATTATAGAATTATCCTGGAGTGCCTAGAAAATTCCTACAAGAGGAATGCTCACTAGGAATAGTCTAGGTCTTCCAGAATGACTCTATGCCCACTTCCATCAATCTTCTCCCCTTCCTCTTTCTCCTTCCCATCATTACTCTGCTTTTCTTTCTTGATCAAGCACAGCATAGA
This sequence comes from Anolis sagrei, assembly GCF_037176765.1. Classification (NCBI taxonomy): domain Eukaryota; kingdom Metazoa; phylum Chordata; class Lepidosauria; order Squamata; family Anolidae; genus Anolis; species Anolis sagrei. Next base: position 67,698,369 of record NC_090034.1, read on the forward strand.
AGGGTTGGGAACTTGAAATGCATGGAAAGGATGCCTATTTTCCAATACTGAATAATTTTCCATACATTCCTTTGCCCTACAGCCTCAATAACTACAAAGATCACCACATGTGGTGGTTGGTATAAAAGATGTAGGATGAAGCCCTACAGACAGCGCATACTGGGCTAGTGGTTTTGGAGTAAATCTTGCCCCATTTCATGTCCCAGCTTTCGTTGGGGACTCCATTCCATTTTTGAGTGCCTTCCGAAATCGGGAGGTTTTTGGATAAGTACCCCAACGATCACTGTTGTGTGTGTGTGTGTGGGTGGGTGGGCGGGGGGTTCCCATCTACTGACTCCCTTTCCTGCCATTCTTTTTGCCTGGTACCTGATATTTCTCCTTTAGAGTAAGAGGCGCTCAGCTGCAGGTGTGCTCTGGGTCTCCCTGCATGCCCCGCCAGCCACCACGCATGACCCACCACACTCTCAGAGAGTGCATGTGTAGCAGGACCTGCAGGAAGGCCCGGAGCATGCCTACAGCTGAGCTCCAGGCCTTCCTACATGCAGGCAAGGAGGCAATCTTGGTTCTATACGAAAGCAGGCTTCCGTGCTGAACAGATGTCTGTAGGGGGAGGGGGCTTCTTGTTTCTTGCTTCCAAAGAAATGAAAGACACAAAAATACTGGGTTTCATCCCTGGACTGTGCAAGTTTTTGTGTAATCAAGTTTCTAGTCCTCAATGAGTAGCTAGACTAGAGACAGGGATGAGGGATTCCTTTCCCAAAAGGGCTTTGTCTTTTGTCTTCAGTGCTAGCCACTGTTTCCTCCCCCTTTGATGATGTAGTAATGGGATTTCTGTGAGGAAATTTCCTTTTAACTTTAAAACTAACCTGGGTTGACCATGTGATCTCCATCATTTGTTAGTTCTGCTTTTTTTAATAATAATAATGATAATAATAATAATAATAATAATAAACCTTTATTTGTACCCCGCTACCATCTCTCGAAGGACTCAGTGCGGCTTTACATGAGGCTGAGCCCAAATACAACAGTAAAAACAATAACAACAACAGCAACAAAATAACTCAAAAAACAGAGCAAGAACATTAACAACACACAATGACGCAATTAAAAACAATGGCAGGGCCAAATGTAATAATTTTAAAAAAAGTGCTGGGTGTGACCAGGAGGAGTATTTGGAGGGGGGATGGGCATGCAGATATCCTAGATCTCTGATAAAGTGCGTTGGGACATAATGCTAGGAATTTCCTTATTCTGGGAAGGCACACTGGAACAACCACGTTTTCAAGCTCCTCCTAAAGATTGCTAGCGACGGGGCCTGTCTGATGTCCTTAGGGAGAGAGTTCCAGAGTCAAGGGGTCACCACCGAGAAAGCCCTATCCCTTGTCCCACCAATCACGCTTGCGATGCAGGTGGGATCGTGAGCAGGGCCTCTCCAGATGAACGAAGAGATTGACCACAGAGATGTGGTCACGCAGGTAGTGGGTCCTAAACTGTTTAGGGCTTTGTAGGTAAGCACCTGCACCTTGAATTGGGACCGGAAAATGAATGGCAGCCAGTGGAGCTCCTTAAACAGGAGGGTTGACCTCTCCTTGTAAGGAGCCCCCGTTAACAACCTGGCCGCCGCCTGTTGGACCAATTGAAATTTCAGGGCCTTGGTCAAGGGCAGCCCCACGTAGAGTGCATTACAGTAGTCCAATCTGGAGGTGACTAAGGCGTGGACCACCCTGGTCAGATCCGCCTTCACAAGGTACGGTCGCAGTTGGCGCACGAGCCTGAGCTTCAAGCGACAGTGATGAGTCCAGGAGGACACCTAAACTGTGGACCTGTGACTTCAGGGGGGGGGGGGGTGTAACCCCGTCCAGCACAGGTTGCCACCCAATACCCCGATCCGGTTTACGATCGACCAGGAGGACCTCAGTCTTGTCGGGATTGATCTTCAGCTTGTTCTTCCTCATCCAGACAGCCACAGTGGTCAGACACTCGCTCAGCACCCGAGGGGCTTCCTTGGAATTTGGTGGAAAAGAGTAGTAGAGTTGTGTGTCATCTGCATAGAGATGGCAACTAACTCCAAAACTCCGGATGACCTCACCCAGCGGTTTCATGTAGATATTAAAAAGAATAGGAGACAGAATTGAACCTTGCGGGACTCCACAGGTCAAAGGCCAGGGGTCCGGGCAGGTGTCTCCCAGCTTCACTAACTGGGAACGACCCTCCAGGAAGGAACGGAGCCACGATAGAACTGTGCCCCCAAGGCCCATCCCGGAGAGCCGTCCCAGAAGGATACCATGTTCGATGGAATCGAAAGCTACTGAGATGTCCAGGGGAACTAACAGGGTCACACTCCCCCTGTCCAGTTCTCTGCGGAGATCATCCACCAAGGTGACCAAAGTCGTCTCGGTGCCATGACCAGGTCTGAAACCAGACTGTGACTGATCCAGGTAATTGATGTCATCCAGAAATCCCTGGAGCCGAGAGGCGACCACCCGCTCCATCATCTTGCCCAGTGAGGATGCACCCGCTCCAGCACCTTTCTCCCTGTGAGGATGCATTTTGCCTCTCTGTAGGCAAAACGTAGCTGCATGGACTTTGTTACTTTTTACCTTCTTTAGATGAGATTTAGTAAAAGCGCTAAGGCTTTTCTGTCAATAATGTATTTTTTTTTTACTTCAATAAATATTTTTGAACCTAAAGTTCTGACTCTGCAATCCTGAGCCATGCTAAGGAATAGAAGGCTATCTCTTCTCACCTCACGTAAATTTCTGCTGGTTAAGGAGTTTACTCCTGGTACTCAACTATATTTTGGTGAAATTGCCCCAGATGAGCGTTATTTTTTGAGTGTAACAGCTCGGATTCCCCAACAGAAAGAAATGGTAGGAATGAATTTCATGCACATGTCTAGTGCACACAGCTACATATTTTAATATCTGAATGCTTAACAAAAAGAGCTTTGTTAACAAGTTAGCAAAATATTGCAGCTTCTGATGCTAAAACAAATCTGTCAGAAGCTCTCTTTGTTTTTAATTATATACCTATTGCTACATGCCCTCAATGTAAACAACTGGAGTATTGACATTTGTGATTTTCTGTGAGTATTTTTGTGCATTTGCAAAAAAAGGGCAGTGTTGGAAAATGGAATAATTGCTGCCTTATAGGAAAATCGCAGGCAATAGCTGGGACGGTTCAGTCCCTGCAATCCATCACCCTTTCCGTATGTGTCCGCTGCATTTATTTAGCTTCACAAAGGGAAAATGACACTCACAGAGACAGGAAGGTGGTTTCTTTCTTTTTTGTGATGTATTTTCCAGTGCAAATTGTAGAAATTGTGACAAGGCAAACAAAACAAAACTCAGTCTCAGCAACAGTAAGACAGCAAGGATTAATGGAGTTGGCATCTAAAATTGTTCCAAATGATAGGGCCCCCTTTTTGCACATGTGAGCGCTATTCTAGGAACAATGACATAAAAATTAAAGAAGTAAAAAAAATCAAGTTCTGTACAATACAGTGGCTTGAACATTGGTCTACAACTCTGAATGCAAGGGTTCAAATTCACTCTCAACCATGGAAAACCCTCAGGTCACATTATCTCAGCCTCTGATGGAAGGAAACACAAACTCCCTCCCAACATAGCTTCCAGGAAAACCATCTGATAGTTTCAAATTAGGTTTACTATCATTCAGAACCAACTTGAAGGCACACAACACCAAAAACCTAAATCTCTTTGTGTGAACCCATATTCATTTAGGGAATGGGATGCAATAATTTCCAAGGGAAGCAATAAGCAATTTCAAAAATGTTCTTGCAGCTATGTGGAAGGCTTTGAAAGACATACAGTTAAAGTTAAATCTGCAAATGTGGAGGGCGGACTGAGGTCAGATTTATTTGCATTGCCTCCTTCTGCAAAGGAAAGGGAGATTTAATGCAGGTAGCACTTAGAGAGTATATCACTCACCAACAAGGTAGGGCACAGCAATGTTTTGACAGGTCATCAGGGATGAAATATAATGCTTTCTTCTGACACTAAGGATAGTAAGAAATCTTGCTAGAACTGAGATTTGAGGTCGGACTGCTATCTTAACAAAGGGAAAGACAGTATCTCATAGTGTCCAAAACCACCTTGTGAGCAGACAACATCAATGGGAAAACTGCACATTGCTTTGGATGGCTTGTTCTGTTGGAAGAAGTCTCTTGAAATTAACAGTTATTCAAAAGCTATTAGCTCCAGTGGGATGGTGCAAATATCAATCTTGACATCCTGGATTGGAGTCTGGCTTGTGATAACCTCTGGCAGGAATGAGGGTGGTGAACTGAGGCCCCTTTGAGCTTGGACCTATAGAATCATATAGTTGGAAGAGATCACAAGGGTTATCCAGTTCAACCCACTACTATGCAGGAAAGCACAATCTGTGCCCTCTTCACAGAGCACAATAATAATAATAATAATAATAATAATAATTATTATTATTATTATTATTATTATTATTTATTTATTTATACCCCGCTACCATCTCCCCAAGGGACTCGGTGCAGCTTACATGAGGCCAAGCCCACAACACACCAATAAACAGAAGCAATAACAATAAATCAATACAAAACAGTTGAAATAAACTAAAAATAAAAAATACACACTAACCAATAAACAATAATATCAAAAACATACAGCATTTAAAAACCAATGGCCGGGCCAAATGTAAAATTCAAATTTAAAATTAAAAAGTGCTGGGCATGAACAAGGTAAGGCAAATTAGGATAGGGTTTTCGGAGAAAGATGAGGGCGCGCAGACAATCCTAAGTCCGTATTAAAGTGCATTATGAGGGCATATTGCTGAGAGATTCTCCTTATTCTGGGAAGGCACACTGGAACAACCACGTTTTCAGGCTCCTCCTAAAGACTGCCAGAGTTGGGGCATGTCTGATGTCCTTAGGGAGTGAATTCCAGAGTCGAGGGGCCACCACCGAGAAGGCCCTCTCCCTCGTCCCCACCAATCGCACCTGCGATGGAGGTGGGAGTGTGAGCAGGGCCTCTCCAGATGATCGAAGAGATCATGTGGGTTCGTACACAGAAATGCGGTCACACAGGTAGGCGGGTCCCAAACCGTTCAGGGCTTTGTAGGTAAGAACCTGCACCTTGAATTGGGACCGGAAAATGAATGGCAGCCAGTGGAGCTCCTTAAACAGTCTCTATTTTAAAACCTCCAGAGGAGAAGACTTCACCATGCTCCAAGGCAACATAATCCACTGCTGAACAGATCTTACCATCAGGAAGTTCTTCCTAATGCTGAGACGGAATCTCTTTTCCTGCAATTTGAGTCCATTGCTCCATGTTCTAGTCTCTAGAGTAGAAGAAAACAAGCTTGCCTCCTCCTCAATAGGACATCATTTCGAATATTGAAACACATTTATATTCCTTCTCATAACATAAGCAGCTACTTTAGAAAGCTTGGCTTCCAGACCTTGGATCATTTGGGTTGTCCTTCTCTGGATATGTTCCAGGTTGTCAATATCCATCTGTGAGTTGTGCCCAGAACTGAACACAGTACTCAAAGTGAGGACTGACCAAAGCAGAATACATTGGGACTGTGCCTTCCCTCAATCTAAACATCATGTTTCTATTGATGGAGTTTTAAATCTGCATCAATGGAATCAATAGAAACATGATGTTTAGATTCTGGCCCAACTTACCTGTCCAAATGTATTTCCCCTTATGAACCAGCTAGGACTTTAACATCATCTGCGGAGGCCCTGCTCTCGTTCCTGCCGGTGTCACAAACACGTCTGGCGGGGATGAGAGGCAAGGCGTTCTCAGTGATGGCCCCTCGGCTATGGAATGCCCTTCCTAGGGACATTAGATCTGCCCCCTCCCTTTTAGCATTCCGGAGAAAAGTTAAGACTTGGTTGTTCGAGCAAGCGTTTGGCAATGCAGTGTAACAGACATAGGAATACGGAACGATTGGATGATGATCTTGGACAACGCTTTTAATTAAGAGACATCTGTGATTTGTTTTTAACTGATCTTGTTATGATTTTATGCTATATGTCAATGTTTTTAATTGTTTTATGTTGTAGTTGGCATTGAATTGTTGCCTTTTTAACGGCCTTGAGTTGCCTGCGGACTGAGATATACAAATAGAGTAAATAAATTAAATAAATTAAATAAATAAATAATCTCGTTGGCTTTTTTAGCTGCCATATCACACTGTTGACTTTTATTTTATTTATTTATTATTTATTTACAGCATTTATATTCCGCCCTTCTCACCCCGCAGGGGACTCAGGGCAGATTACAGTGTACACATATATGGTAAACATTCGATGCCAATTTTTGACATACAAACATATACAGACATAGACAGAGGCTATTTAACTTTTTCTGGCCGCCAGGGGAGCTGTCGCTTTCATCGTCTATCTGCGACGCTGATGAAGCACTTCCGCATTCCCCGCATGCTTCCCTGCTGGAATGCTTTGCTGGAGTCTTCTTTATGGCCTCATAAATCAGTTAATTTAGCCTCATTTCCACCTGTCACATCAGCACTTTTAACCCTTGTACCCTTACTCTAGCCCGGCCCAGTTTTAGATTGCTTTACTTGATTGCTTTAGATTGCTTTAATTGTTTTACCCTAGGTTTGTATTGTTGTATTGTTTGTTGAGGCCTTGGCCTTTGTAAGCCACATCGAGTCCTGCGGGAGATGCTAGCGGGGTACAAATAAAGTTTAATAATAATAATAATAATAATAATAATAATAATAATAATAATTAAGGTGGTACCTAATTTTCCTACTTGACAGATGACTTTCGGGTTGCAAAGGTCGACAACAGGCTACACACAACTGGTTGGAAACCCACTCCAACCCGGGCTGGCTTCGAACTCATGACCTTTTGGTCAGAGTGATCTTAATGCAGCCAGCTGCGCCACAATCCCGGTGCTTTTCAGGAGTGTGGTTATCTGAAGGTGGCACTAAGCAGAATTCCTCTCTTTTGGAGTGAAACTGTTTGGGTTGTGATCATCTCTGGCAGGAATGGGGGTAGCCAACCTCATTCCTGCCAGAGATTATCACAGCCACAATTTTGGAGTCCATGGCTGCATCCCTGCAATGGGGGAAGTCTCATTCCGGGGCTACAGCATCAGAAGTCTTCATGGATAACAGGAGGACAAAGTGTAAATAATCTTCTCATTCTTAGCATGAATATCGCTTGCAAGAGGCGTATTAGAATGCAAGAGAAGGGATGCCCTAAACGAGAATAAATGAATAAATACCCCCTTCCTTGAAAAGAGGGAGGCACGTCACTGAAGCTGACAACATGTGCTCTTCAGAAACAGCACCAGATCCTTTCCTTGCCACGGGTTATCTTCTTGTACAAGCTGACTCCATTAACACAAAACTATTAGAGCAAAGAAAGTAGGAGGATCAAGTGAAAGGGAAAAAAAAGAAGAACATGGGCAGGAAGATAAATAGAAACCAAGAACTAATTTGCCTTGCATTGTGGTGCCATGTCACTTTTGTGTGTTCGAGTGCTGTCAAAAGAGAAGGTGCCAGCAAAAGCCGGTTAACTTTGCAGTACATGCCGCACAATGGCATTTCAGAGATGTGTTCATCAAGGAGTTTTCCTACCCTTTGCATTGTGAACGCCAATTCTTCTGAAGTGTTTGTAGAATGCGAGGATAAATATATTGCTAACAGAAACCCTTCCTCTCGAGTGCAGGATTTTGCAGATCAATGGTCAGAACTTAGACCAAAGTGTGATGCTTCAGCAAAGAAGACAAAAAGTGTATTGTCGAAGGCTTTCATGGCTGGAATCACTAGGTTCTTGTGGGTTTTTTCGGGCTATAGAGCCATGTTCTAGAGGCATTTCTCCTGACGTTTCGCCTGCATCTATGGCAAGCATCCTCACACCTCTGAGGATGCTTGCCATAGATGCAGGCGAAACGTCAGGAGAAATGCCTCTAGAACATGGCTCTATAGCCCGAAAAAACCCACAAGAACCTAAGACAAAAAGTATTTTTGCTTGAATTAGTAGAGACAACATTTATGTGTCAAACAAACATGTACTGTTGTGTGCCTTCAAATCATTTCTGACTTTTGGCTAAGGTTCTAAGATTTATCATGTTTTTGGGGGGACTGAGAAAGTGTGACTTATTCAAAGTGGGTTTCCATGGTCTCTAGTGTCCAATGCTCGGTGCATAGTCCCACTATAACAGCGTTTCTCAACCTGGGGGTCGGGACCCCTGAGGGGGTCGCAAGGGGGGTGTCAGAGGGGTCGCCAAAGACCAACACGTTATTTTCTGTTGGTCATGGGGATTCTGTGTGGGAAGTTTGGTCCAATTCTATCATTGGTGGAGTTGACATTGCTCTGTGATTGTAAGTGAACTATAAATCCCAGCAACTACAAATCCCAAATGTGAAGTTCTATTTTCCCCAAACTCCACCAGTGTTCACATTTTGGCATATTGAGTATTTGTGCCAAGTTTGGTCCAGATTCATCATTGTTTGAGTCCACAATGCTCTCTGGATGTAGGTGAACTACAACTCCCAAGCTCAAGGTCAATCCCCCCAAACCCTCCCAGTATTTTCTGTTGATCATGGGAGTTCTGTGTGTCGGGTTTGGTTCAATTCCATTGCTGGTGGAGTTCATAATGATCTTTGATTATAGGTGAACTATAAATCCCAGCAACTCCAACTCCCAAATGACAAAATCACCCCCCCCCCCCCAACCTCACCAGTATTCACAATTGGGCGTATTGGGCATTTGTGCTAAATTTGGTCCAGTGAATGGAAATACATAGTGCATATCGGATATTTACATTACGATTTACAACAGTAGTAAAATGACAGTTATGAAGCAGCAACAAAAATAATGTTATGGTTAGGGGGTCACCACAACATGAGGGACCGTATTAAGGGGTCACGGCATTAGGAAGGTTGAGAACCACTACGCTATAATATGCGCTAGTAAATACACTTCAACTGAAACATTGCATTCAGTCTCAGGTCCCATATGTGGACAAGTTCAGACAAGAGTGTCAAGGAAAACTTGAGGGTTATGGATATGTTCAGATTGGTGAACAGAAGACTGAGAGATGACATGGCTGTACTCTTCAAGTATCTAAAACATTTTCTGCAGCCCCAGAGGATTGGACCAGGCTAATGGCTTCAAGTTGAAGATGAGTACATTTCCTGGATTTAGGCTACAGGACCCTGATAGCAAAAAACAAAACAAAACATAGAATCATTGAGTTGGAAGAAACCTCGTGGACCATCTAGTCCAACCCCCATTCTGCCGAGAAACAGAAAAATAGCATTCAAATCCACCCTCTGTTTAAAAGCCTCCAAAGAAGGAGCCTCCACCACACTCTGAGAGTGTGGCAGAGAGTTCCACTACTGAACAGCTCTCACAGTCAGGAAGTTCTTCCTAATGCTCAGGTGGAATCTCCTTTCCTGTAGTTTGGAGCCATTGTTCCACGCCCTAGTCTCCAGAGCAGCAGAAAACAAGCTTGCTTGCTTCTCCTTATGACTTCACCTCACATATTTATACATGGCCATCATGTCTCAGCCTTCTCTTCTGAAAAACATCTCCATCTCTTTAAGCCGCTCCTCATAGGGCTTGTTCTCCAGTTAGAGATACAGGACCCCTGATAGGAAAAAAATAAAACAAAACAAACCCCACAAATAAAAGAATTCGATTTTTGATCAAGGGTCTGGAGAACAAGCCCTATGAGGAGCGGCTTAACAAGCTGGGCATGTTTAGCCTGAAGAAGAGAAGGCTGAGAGGAGATATGATAGCCATGTATAAATATGTGAGAGGAAGCCACAGAGAGGAGGGAGCAAGCTTGTTTTCTGCTTCCTTGGAGACTAGGACACGGAACAATGGCTTCAAACTACAAGAGAGGAGATTCCATCTGAAAATGAGGAAGAACTTCCTGACTGTGAGAGCCGTTCAGCAGTGGAACACTCTGCCCCAGAGTGTGGTGGAGGGAAGGCTCCTTAGAATCATAGAATCATAGAATCAAAGAGTTGGAAGAGACCTCATGGGCCATCCAGTCCAACCCCCTGCCAAGAAGCAGGAATATTGCATTCAAATCACCCCTGACAAATGGCCATCCAGCCTCTGCTTAAAAGCTTCCAAAGAAGGAGCCTCCACCACACTTCGGGGCAGAGAGTTCCACTGCTGAACGGCTCTCACAGTCAGGAAGTTCTTCCTCATGTTCAGATGGAATCTCCTCTCTTGTAGTTTGAAGCCATTGTTCCGCGTCCTAGTCTCCAAGGAAGCAGAAAACAAGCTTGCTCCCTCCTCCCTGTGGCTTCCTCTCACATATTTATACATGGCTATCATATCTCCTCTCAGCCTTCTCTTCTTCAGGCTAAACATGCCCAGCTCCCCATGTTTGGAAGCTTTTTTAAACTTCCAAACATGAGCTTTTAAAGTTCTTTGGAAGCTTTTAAACAGAGGCTGGATGGCCATCTGTCAGGGGTGATTTGAATGCAATATTCCTGCTTCTTGGCACGGGGTTGGACTGGATGGCCCATGAGGTCTCTTCCAACTCTTTGATTCTATGATTCTATGATTCTATGAATTGAGCCCAGTAACAAATTGGCAGCCAGTGGAGCTGGCCTAACGGGGTTGTACAATCCCTGTATGCTGCTCCAGTATATTATTCTTATGTAGGATTTTGAGTATTACTGTAAAAGATGAGGGATACTTCTGATAGTACTAAAAGGCTGCGGAAATTCCTATCCAGTTCTGAGGTAGCTGAATACACAGAGCTAAATATCTGAGATATGGAGTGCCAATATTTGATTTCTGGAATTTTTTTATCACTGTGGAAATCATCAGAGTCAGATTATTGTGTCAGAACCAGCTTTTAAATCACCATAAACCAGCTGCTCCTTTCCAGAATACCCACCTCCCTGCTTTGTTTCTCGATCTTTAATATTTTTAAAAAAATCCCTTTACAATACTGGCAGAATAATAAGCATTTGTGCACATTTCTTCTCATTTGATGAGCTCAGTTTTAAATTGATAGTTGCAACTTCTCAAAGGGACTGCCAACAGCCGGGGATAAACACACACACGCATATATGCACAAATGTGGTACGATGCACACTCTAAGCAACTCTTTCACGTTATAATAAGCCAGGCCATTTTTAATGAGATAATGCATATTTGATACGCTTTGAAAAACAGCATTACAAATGTTCTCAACTTCCTTCAGCTGGCTTGCTGAATCTGTGCTCAACTGCCAAGCTGGCTCATAAACCCATCAGCTTTGGTTAAAGTCAGCAAACAAACTAGGGATGCTTATTTGCTCAGCAGGCATTGGGTGGACAGCAGAAGGCACCCTTTTGCTGCATTTTATTTTATTTTATTTTGTTCCAGAAGGTTAAAGATGTTGTCATCAAGCCTCTGTGGATTGTCAGGGTCATGGATGACAAACAAGGACCTGAAGCTCTGTCGGTGCCATGTTTGTTGTGTCTCAAAGAATCCCAGTGGCAATCTAATTCCAGCTGAGAATCAAATTATAGCACTTTTTTTTCTTTTGGAATATATCCTGTTGCAGATCTTTTAAAAAATCTTTGATTTTAGAGCCCTTCGGGAGCCTCGATGGCGCAATGGGTTATGCTGGCTGAACTGCTGACCTGAAGACCTGAAGGTAGGCGGTTCAAACCCATGGGACAGAGTTAGATCTCATCTGTCAGTTCCGGTTTCTGGGTTTTTGTAGGTTTTTTCGGGCTATATGGCCATGGTCTAGAGCAGGGGTCCTCAAACTAAGGCCCGGGGGCCGAATGCGGCCCTCCAAGGTCATTTACCCGGCCCTCGCTCAGGGTCAACCTAAGTCTGAAATGACTTGAAGGCACACAACAACAACAACAATCCTATCTCATCAGCCAAAAGTAGGCCCACACTTACCCCTGAAATACTAATAAGTTTATATTTGTTAAAATTGTTCTTCATTTTAATTACTGTATTGTTTTAAAGTGTGTTTTGCACGACAAATAAGATATGTGCAGTGTATATAGGAATTTATTCATGTTTTTTTTCAAATTATAATCCGGCCCTCCAACAGTTTGAGGGACTGTTACCTGGCCCTCTGTTTAAAAAGTTTGAGGACCCCTGGTCTAGAGGCATTCTCTCCTGACATTTTGCCTGGATCTATGGCAAGCATCCTCAGAGGTAGTGAGGTCTGTTGGAACTAGGGAAAAGGGTTTATATATCTGTGGAATGACCAGGGTGAGACAAAGGGCTCTTGTCTGCTGGAGCTAGGTGTGAATGTTTCAACTGACCACCTAGATTAGCACATAATGGCCTGACATTGCCTAGAGCAAACTTTTGTTGAGAAGTGATTTTAGATGTCCTTGTTTGTCTCCTCTCTGTTGTTGTGCTGTTGTAATTTTAGAGTTTTTTTAATACTGGTAGCCAGATTTTGTTCATTTTCATGGTTTCCTCCTTTCTGTTGAAATTGTCCACATGCTTGTGGATTTCAATGGCTTCCCTATGTAGTCTGACATGGTGGTTGTGAGAGTGGTCCAGCATTTCTGTGTTCTCAAATAAAATGCTGTGTCCAGGTTGGTTCATCAGGTGCTCTGCTATGGCTGACTTCTCTGGCTGAAGTAGTCTGCAGTGCCTTTCAAGTTCCATGATTTGTGTTTGGGCAATGCTGCGTTTGGTGGTCCCTATGTAGACTTGTGTCAACAGCTTCATGGTATACGGTAGACTCCTGCAGAAGTGAGAGGATCCCTCTTGTCCTTTGCTGAGCGTAGCATTTGTTGGATTTTCTTGGTGGGTCTGTAGATAGTTTGTATGTTGTGTTTCCTCATCAGCTTCCCTATGCGGTCAGTGGTTCCCTTGATGTATGGCAAGAACACTTTCCTCTGGGTGGATCTTCCTCTTTATTTTCATGGCTTGTTCTCAGTCTTGCAGCTCTTCTGATGTCTGAGGTGGAGTATCCATTGGCCTGTAGAGCCCAGTTGAGGTGGTTCAGTTCATCTTGGAGGAGGTGGGGTTCGCAGATTCTTTTTGCTCAGTCTGCCAAGGCTATAATGGTGCTTCTTTTTTCACTTGGGTGATGGTTGGAGTTTTTATGTAGATATCTGTCTCTGTGTGTGGGTTTTCTGTAAACGCTGTGACCCAATTGTTGATCTGGTTTGTGGATGACTAGGACATCTAGAAAAGGCAGTCTTCCTTCATTTTCTTTTTCCATGGTGAATTGGATGTTTGGGTGGATGCTATTAAGATGGTCCAGGAACCTGTTGAGTTCTTCTTCTCCATGGCTCCAAATGGTGAAAGTGTCATCCACATATCTGAACCATATTGTGGGCTTTTTTGTTGCTGTTTCCAGGGCTTGTTTTTCAAAGTGTTCCATGTAGAAATTAGCTACATGAGAGGGCTCCCCATAGCTACTCCACCTTTCTGTTCATAGAACTCATTGTCCCACTGAAAGTAGCTGGTGGTGAGGCAATGGTGAAACAGAGCTGTGATGTCTTCTGGGAACCTCTGGTTGATGAGTGCCATGGTGTCTGCTACCGGGACCATGGTAAATAGAGACACCACATCAATGCTGATCAGTTTGTTGTTGGTATTTAGCTTGAGATTGCTGATTTTTTCTATGAAGTGGGCTGAGTCCTTGATGTAGTGTGTAGTGAGCCCAATATGGCTTTGTAATAGGCCTGGGTAACAACGGAAAAATTTGTTTCTAAAATCGATTCGTTTTTGGGGGGTTTTTGCGTTTCGATTTTTAAAAGAATTCCGAAATTTTTCTTTTAAAAAGTTCGATATTTACGAAATTTCATAAATTACAAAACAATACGAAACAATTACGAAACAATTTCGAAACAATAACGAATCGATTCGTTAATGGCGGACACGACCGCACAATACGCTAAAAAACCTCCAAATGGGACAGGGGGAACTTCTGAAGCTTCCCTCTCCCTCTGTTGTTGACTGTTGGTGTGATATTTATAACTTTTTTTCACTGATTAAACAAACAACAACTATAAAACTTGCCCCAGACATGCGGAAATAATAACGAAACGATTTCAAAACGATAACGAAACGAATACAAAACAAATTTGAAACAATTACGAAACTAATTTAAAAATTCGTTTCGTTTTTTAGTTGCTCCTGAATGGTTCGTTATCGCTTCGTTATAAAAAAAATAACGATTTTTTAACGAATTACGAAATTACGAAACGAAACCGCCCAGCCCTACTTTGTAACTGTGCAGCAAGAAATTTTGCTAAGTCGTACGTGGGGGATCCAATGGCACTCACGATGAGTCTGAGTGGGGTGGATTCCTTGTGGATTTTTGGGAGTCCATAAAGCTTGGTGGAAGGGCTTCCGATTTACATACCTGTTCTAGTTTCCCATATGCGGTCATAAGAGAAGCCTCCCACATGATGGTAACACATCTGGACATCCCCTGGGCAATGTCCTTGCAGGCGGACAATTCTCTCACACCAGAAGCAACTTGCAGTATACTCCCAAGCTGCTTCTGGTACAATTAAAAAAATAGGGCCCTTCCACACAGCCACATAACCCAGAATATCAAGGCAGAAAATCCCACAATATCTGCTTTGAACTGGATTATCTGAGTCCACACTGCCATATAATCCAGTTCAATGTGGATTTTATACAGCTGTGTGGAAGCAGCCTTAGATGCATTTTAGCTTTTATTCTTGTTTGTGTTCAAGTCAATCTGGATTTATGGTGGCCTCAAAAATGAGAGATTTCCAAGTCAACCTATCCTCAACAGCTCTGATTAGCTCTTGCAAAGTGGGGGCTGTGGCTTTCTTGAGTTTATCAATCTATAATGAGCTTTCTTCTTTTCCTACTGCATTCTCATGAGATGACCAAAGTACAATGGCCTCCGTTTAGTCACCTTGACTTCTAAGGAAAGTTCTGGCTTGATTTGCTCTAGAACTCATTTTTGGACATTTTAGCAAACTATGGGATTTGCAGAACTCTTCTCCAGCATCTTAAATGAGTATATTTATTTCCTATCCACTTTCTTCACAATCTGACCTAGCAATGGGAAATATGGTTGCACGGACCATCCTATCTTTTGTATCCAATGACATATCCTGAATTTATGGACATTGCCTAGGTTCTTCATAGCTATCCTTCCAAGTCTTTGTTTCCTTCTGATTTCTCAACTACCATATCCACTCTGATGAATGACTGAGAAAGTATGGGAAATCTTAAACCAATGTACATATGGGAGGAAAATGGAAGGAAAAAGAAAGAGGGCCAATCAAGGGCAAGGTGGATGGATTGTATCATTGAAGTGACTGGCTTGGCCTTGAAGGAGCTGTTAAGCTCCTGGTTGGTTTTATCAAAGTCCCAGAATGGATCAGAGTCCTGCAAGTCCTCCATCACTTGTGCAGAAGGTCATGAAGAGTTGGAAGTGACTGAATGAATTAACAACAACAATGGATGGTCTTCAAATCACCTGGAAATGTATGCCTGGCAACTTTGTGAATTTCATACAGTTTTCTTAAGTAAGGCATAATCAGAGGTGGTTTTCCAGCTCCTTCCTCTCAAACAGAGTCAATAGTGCTTGGTATTCATTGGCTGTCCCCCATCCAAGTATTAACCAGGACTGACCCTGTTGGCTTCTGAGATCTGTATAATCAGCTGCTGAGATGCACAAGTAGATGGAGCTATTGCTTTTATGTTCTCTTTATGGGCTTCCCATTGGCAAATGGTTGGGCTCAATAAGGACAAGAACAATCAACTGGATAGGTCTTTGGCATTATCCAGCAAAGCTGTTCTTTTGTTCTTGAGAGCAATGTCCTCCTTTATTTGCTAAAGCACTTTCAGTGCTTCCATCCTGCTATTTTGATGTGGTCGATCAAAGCTCTTTGCAAAAAAAGATTAGATAAGAAGCTTAAGATAGACTTTGGTGATTTTATTTATCTAAAACCCCATGGTTTTAACACACAAGTTTCAGGAAGCCGACCTCCAACCGCCCAAACTAATGAAAATAAGTGATAATTTCCTCAATTCTGTTCAGAACCGTGCTCAGCCTAGGCTTGAAAAGTTGGATTTAATATTATCTGAGAGCATCGGAGTTCCTGGGAGGATGCAGAGAGATGAACTGCTGTTTTCAAGCAAGCTAAAAATGACATCGATGTTTTTATGCATTTAGCCATTTAAATAATTTGTATACCGCACTTAATCAAAGGAGTACATGGTGGTTTGCAATGCATTGAAACCATAAATGAGGGCATAATAGGAAGAGGGTTGCCACGTTTGCCACCTTGAGTTCTCAGGAGAAGGAAATATTGTAAATGTCATAAATACAACCATAAATAAAATATATTACACAACTAAGTAGCTCAAAGAGAGAGAAAAGGGAAAAAAGACTTTATGGGACTAGAATTGAGGATACCTATATGCATTTATTTAGATTAGATTAGGAAAGCTCTACAAAATTTATGAGGTCTCCATGAGTCAACAGGCAACAAGCTCTACCCGTACCCTGTGCTTCTTGCCCCATCCCTGGCTGTGTTGT
Organism: Anolis sagrei; assembly: GCF_037176765.1. Lineage (NCBI taxonomy): Eukaryota > Metazoa > Chordata > Lepidosauria > Squamata > Anolidae > Anolis > Anolis sagrei. The sequence goes on from NC_090034.1 coordinate 67,714,874, forward strand.
TATTCAAGGTCCCATGAATGAAATGAGACACCTACTTTTGCAAATCATTTCCATCAGAGATATTAAGTTTTAACTCTGATGTAGGGGAAGAGGAACACTTACGTTCTATCAGAAGTCACCAATGGCAACTACTAATACTGTTGATGTAGTGTACAAACTCAAGGTCTGAGTACATGTGTGGCATACAGGCCCAGAAAGTGCCTGCACGCCAGTAGCTGCAGCTGAGCACCCCTTACTCTAGAGTAAGAAACAGAACTTGTCTTCTTGCCTTGCAAAACGAGTGCATGTATGGCCAGCAGGCCTGGAAATTGTGTGCCTGCCGGTGCCTGCAAACGAGTGCCTCCTCTAGAGTAGAAACAGCAGGTAAGAAGCCTCCTTAAAGCATGCACTGGGAAGTGGGGCCTGGGTGAGAAGCCTCTCCCCATAATGGTCCAATAGAATGGTCCCGATTTCAGGAGGCTCCCAAAAAATGGATCAGGGCCCCCACCAAAAGCTGGGACACAAAATGGGTCAAGGTTTATCTTGAATGCACAACCCTCATGTTTATTTGTGTGTGCTATGAGGGTTGTGCATTCAGGATAAACCTTCTATAATTGATTGCCGTCTATTATATCTAATACGCCAACTTCATGAAAAGACCACACTCAAAGTAAGATGCAACCCACAGGGCCACCTCACTGAGGCTGTTGAAACAGGCAAGGGTGTCAAGCAAGGCTGTGTCCTGGCCCCTTTGCTGTTCAACTTTTATATAAACTCCATAGTGGACCAGCTTCAAAATATGGACTTCCACCCCCCCAAAGCTGGCGGGAAGACACATCTCCATCCTGCTTTATGCAGATGATGCTGCTGTACTCTCTAGCACACCCATTGGGCTCAAAAGAGCTCTGAGAGCATTAATACAACATTGCAACACAGATCAGCTCCAACCTAATTACAATAACACCAAAATCATGGCTTTTGCTAATAGGCCCAGGACTTACTCTTGGAGCATAGATGGTCATAAAACTGAACAAGTTACATCCTTCAAATATCTAGGTGTAGTTTTCCAATCTAATGGTAGCAGAAGAGCTCATGGGGATCAAGTATCCAACACTGCGCAGGGGAGCTCAATTGCCATTCTTAAATATCTCAAGACAAGAGGGGGCCACTTCACACCGGCAGCGCTCAAGCTGTTTGAAGCTAAGTCATTAGCCCAACTCTTGTATGGTGCTCAGCTGGGCCCCTTCCCCAGTTTTGCCCCATTAGAGCTGGTTCAGTCAAAGTTTCTGAGATCGGCCTTGCAGATACCTAAATGCGTTTCTAATGCCACCCTGCAACTAGAGACGGGCTTTATGAAAGTGGAGGCCAGGGTGCGGGTGGCCATACTCAACCTCTGGCTCAGACTATCCCGTGCACCCCTTGGCCTTGCCCCACTAACCATGAAGGATGACTTCCAATCCACATGGAAGCAGGCGGTAGCATCAAAAATCTCCTCATTGGGATTTTCTCCAGGTCTACTATTCGCTATGGATTACAGTCAAGCCAAAGCGCTTATTAAACAACGTATCACAGACACAGAGCGACAACTAGATCTGGTCTCGGTTCCAACCTTCCTTATCAATGAAGACAGCAGATATCTTGCCTCCCCTATGGCATATTTAACAAACGTAGAGGTTCCTCTTCATCGAAGGGCCTTCACGCTGGCTCGATGCCACGCTCTCCCATCAGCTGTACTCGAATGGCGCTACCGGAAGATCCCTTTCCCAGAGAGACTCTGCCCCTGTGACTCGGGTCAAGTAGAAACAACAGAACATGTGCTCCTTCAGTGCCCATTCTACAGGGATATCCATGCCAGGCTTATCTTACCTCTGATATACGAGCACCCAGGCCATTCAGGACAATTTTATACTTCCATGCTACTTGCAGATATTAATTCAGCTACAACCTTACAATGTTGCAAAGTTCTGTGCAGCAGCATACAAAATCCGTCAGGGAATGAATGACTAGTCCCAAAAGTTAACTGTGTGTCCAGTAATCTTCTTACCTGAATCTACAATTTGGTGATGGATTTGGGCATTATATGTTTTTACCCTGTTTCCCCTTCTGCTCCCTCACCCAAATTGTGCTTCAGTAGTTATATTTATATTTTAATGTACCAAACATACCAAGTTGGTATGAAAATGTGACTCTATTTCCTGTGCTGGTCAATGACCGAAATAAATGATTTGATTGATTGGTGTGTGTTATGAGAGTGATCAGCAAACAGTAACGAACAAACAAATTAGCCAAAATTTTCAGTGTTTCCATTCTTCAACAACTAAAAACAAAAGTGAGCAACATCCAAAGTGACAGTTTAGGACACTTCGTTGTCAGCATCTTTAGGGGGATGATGGGATTAGATGCTATCCTCTAGGCTGAATCCCTGTAGTGTTAAAGTCTTAAATCAACAGCTCCAGAAAATCCAAAGTGCTGGAAAGAGATGTCACTTCAGTTCCCAAAACAGATAAATCAGAAAGACCGTGAAGTTCCAATTTAAAATTTCTAGCTACTCTTCCCTCAAACCTCAGGATTGCTGAAATGAATACTTATGGTCTGTGGTTTTCATCGCTTCACATGCTGAAGATGGCATCCTTTACAATTGCAGTCAGCAAATAAAATTGTGGTACCAGCAGGTGTTGTTTTCATTAATATAGTAGATCCTGCCAAGCACTGTCCTACTACTCTGATAGAGCAGCCCATGCAGTGATTGCCAGAGGATGAAAAGACAAATCGAAACGGATGCTAACTAATTGGAATGATTATATGTATGACCAAGTGCTGTTAGACATTACGGGAATTATGACCAAGCAAACACCAAGAGTGGACAAAGAAAAGATCATTACGAATAGATGGAAGGTCTACTTCAACTGGGTGAAAAATGGAGGAGCCAACGATCACATCAAAGAAAAAACACAATGACTCTACCAGTGGCTGGATCTGCAAGATTTGCTAGAAATACACTGTGGTTGAAGAGGGAGGGAGGGAGGGAGGGAGGGAGGGAGGGAGGGGAAAAAATGATAGTGGAACTACACTCCAAAATGTATGCAATTTAACACCACTTTAATTGCACTGGCTCAATCCTATGGAAGCCTGGCATTTGTAGTCTGTTGAGGCATCAACACTATGGCAGAGAAGGCTAAATATCTTGTAAAACTACAAATCCCAGGATTTCATAGCATCGAGCCTTTGCAATTGAAGTTGTGTCAAACTGCATTCATTCTACAATCTACGTCCATGTTTTGTGAAGTTTTCAATGGTCCTACATGGCCATGCTTAGGTTACTAAATGCACTACTCACTTGCTACTATTTTTGCAATCTTACCCACACCCAGACCTCCATGAACACAGAGAAACAGATTTTCTAGTAACCATGCTTTGCTTGTGCTGTAAGTTACTAGCTATGCCAATGAGGAGACAAATCAGGAACTGCTAGGTGGAAAGGCATGATGGATTGCTCCAATCAACCTATTGACTTGCCTTGCCCTCTCAACAGCTGGCTAGCTGTATATTAGGGTTCTGTTTCCTCTTTGCTGAACAGTCCTGCCCCCAATCCATCAGCACTGTTTTACTAAAAGACAGTAATTGCTGAACTTTCAACTTTAAGAGAAGATTTTCCTGGCGACACTCAGCAAGGATGCCATCTCTGTCTGGCACAGAACCTTTGAGTTCAAAAGGTTTTAAAAAGAGGTTAGAGTGGGCTTTCTGTGGTTGGTGGGTTGTCTCCTAAGACCATGAACATTATCACAATATCGTCTAGCTACCTTTCTATTTATCCATCTTTACAGAATCATACACGGTACAGCGCGGAGCAGAAAAAAGAGAAGCAGGATGGACTGAAGCCCCATCTACACTGCCATATAATTCATTTTCAGAATTAACTGGATTATCTTTAAGCACTCCAGAGTGTTACAGGGTTACAGCCTGTGCTAGATGGGGTTACACTTCCTGTGAAGGTGCAGGTTAGCAGCTTGGGAGTTCTCATGGAGTCATAGTTGAGCCTGAAACTCCAGGTTTCGGCAGTGGCCAGGGGAGCTTTTGCACAACTAAAACTTGTGTGCCAGTTGCACCCATACCTTGGGAAGTCAGACTTGGCCACAGTGTTCCATGCTCTGGTTGCATCCTGTATAGGTTACTGCAATGCACTCTACGTGGGGTTGTCTTTGAAGCTTCAATTGGTCCAACGGGTGGCAGCCAGGTTGCTCACTGGAACTGAGTATAGGGAGAATACAACCCCTTGTTATGTCAGCTCCACTGGTTGCCACTGGTTGCCAGTCTGCTACCGAGCACAATTCAAAGCACAATTCAAAGCCCTGAATGGTTCTGGACCATTTTACCTGTCCAAAAGTTTCTTCCCCTATGAACAATCTCAGAGATTAAGATCTTCTGGGGAAGCCCTGCTCTTGGCCCACCTTCTTCGCAAGCATGACTATTGGGAACGAGAGACAGGGCCTTCTCAGCGGTGGCCCCTCAGTTGTAGAACTCCTTCCTTAGAGATATTAGATCAGCCCCCTCCCTTCTAGCCTTCAGAAGAAGAGTAAAAATCTGGCTCTGGGACCAAGCCTTCAGAGAAGCACTGCAATAATATAATATATTTGGAACTAGCCATCCCCTGCCACGTGTTGGTGTCGCCCAGTCTGTGTATATGTGTTTTGTGTGTGTATATATAAGTATATGTGTGTATAGGTAAAGGTAAAGGTTTTCCCCTGACATTAAGTCCAGTCGTGTCTGACTCTGGGGTGTGGTGCTCCATTTCTAAGTGGAAGAGCTGGCATTGTCCATAGACACCTCCAAGGTCATGTGCCTGGCATGACTGCATGGAGCACCATTATATGTGTGCATATATTTGTGTATATGGGTATATATGTGTGCTTATGTATATATGTGGTTTTGCGCATGCATGCCGTGGCCCTGTCTGTGTATATGTGTTTTGTGTGTGTGTATATGTGTATATATGTTGTTTTGCTCATGTGTTGTAATGCAATTTTTTGGCTTTTTAAGTCTCTTCTGCTGTGTTTTTCAGTGCTTTTATGAGTGATGATCACTCGTTGGCCCGATAGGTGTCTTGTGTCCAAATTTGGTGGCAATTCGCCCAGTGGTTTTTGAGTTATGATAATCCCACAAACGAACATTATATTTTTATTTATATAGATATGTGCAGTGACTTCAGAACGACCTCAGACTAAGATTATTGGATGGTGTGATTTTAATATTGAGTGTAATTTTTAGATTTTCAATATGTATTAATTTTAATTCAATGGATTTTAAGCTTAATGTTGTATGCGTTTAAGACATTGAATAATTGCCATAGGTAAAGCCGCCTTGAGTCCCCTTGGGGTAGAGAAAGGTGGGGTATAAATAGAGTAAATAAATAAATAAAATAAATTATCTGGCAGTGTCAACGAATATAATCCAGTGCAGTTCAATCTGCATTATATGAGTCTATACTGACCATTATAATGCAGTTCAAACTGCTTTATATGGAGGTTTAGATGGGGTCTTCAAGCAGCCTTGAATTTGCAAGCGGAGCAAGGCTGTTGATGACCATGGTGGTCTTTCATTCATCAGTCATCATTAATTGAAGCCAACTTGACAGCCAATAATAGGAAACACCAGCTACGCATCTAATTACCCATCTTGCTGAAAAACCATGAGAATTGTTGTTTCTAGACACCTTCAGGAATCCAAATATATGTTTAGAATGTGAACTTGAAAACTTCCTTGAAGATCTGAACTTAGTAAATATAGGGCTTGGGGATGATGCTTTTTTACATTCCATGTATTAACTAAGCTGACATCAGCAAACATACCATGAACCAGCGTTGAGGAAACAATGGTTCTCCATATGCTGTTGAACCCAACTTCCTGAATGCCCTCCCCAGGGTGGTCTATGGAGAGCTATGATAAGTCAGTTCAACAACAGTTTCAAGGTCAAATGCTTTCTGCATAGAAAATTATGTTTGCTGCAAACAAAAACGTCACTTGCAAATTTTGTGCACGAAATGCCTTGAACTGTAAATAGTCCTTCAAAAACAAGTTTTCGAACACTTTTCTTCAGCAAGACATCAATTGCGAAAATTACTTGTTGCTTTCTTTGAGAAGAAAATTAGCAAGGGACGGCACCTCTGGGTCATTTCTGCAAGGATAATTTGCTGCTGCAGAACATGAAAAACCATAGAGCACAATGTTTTTGGCACGCTAAGTTGCCGTAACTAAACCAGTAATGTTTGTGGGGCTGAATGGAGAGAAAAGTGGAAGCAGAAGCTGTGTAATGGTTGTGAGGAAAGTCAGGGATTGTAGAAATTGGTTGTTTTTATTTGTCGTGTCAGGGCAACCAGTCAGTTATATTACATTTCTAACAGAACAAAGCAAACAAACATACAAAAGACACAGAGTTTGCAAGCTTGGCAGTTGATTAAATGTCCTTTGACCAGTATCTGGCCACTTGGAGTGCCTCTGGTGTTGCTGCAAGAAGGTCCTCCATGGTGCATGTGGCTGGGCTCAGGTTGCATTGCAGCAGGTGGTCAGTGGTTTGCTCCTCTCCACACTCACATGTCGTGGATTCCACTATGTAGCCCCATTTCTTGAGGTTGGCTCTGCATCTCGTGGCCAGAGCGCAGTCTGTTCAGCGCCTTCCAAGTTGCCCAGTTTTCTGTGTGCCCAGGGAAGAGTCTCTCATTGGGTATCAGCCATTGGTTGAGGTTCTGGGTTTGAGCCTGCCACTTTTGGACTCTCTTGCTAAGGTATTCCAGCGAGTGTCTCTGTAGATCTTAGAAAACTATTTCTAGATTTAAGTTGTTGACGTGCTGGCTGATACCCAAACAGGGGATCCCCAACCCATTTAAAACACAGACATGTGCCTTTCACCTTAAGAACAGACAAGCATCCCGAGCTCTGAGGATTACCTGGGAAGGAATACCACTGGAGCATTGCAGCACACCCAAATACCTGGGAGTCACTCTGGACTGTGCTCTGACTTACAAGAAACACTGCCTGAACATCAAGCAAAAAGTGGGTACTAGAAACAATATCATATGAAAGCCGACTGGCACAACCTGGGGATCACAGCCAGACACAGTGAAGACATCTGCCCTTGCGCTATGCTACTCTGCTGCTGAGTACGCATGCCCAGTGTGGAACACATCTCACCACACTAAAACAGTGGATGTGGCTCTTAATGAGACATGCCGCATTATCACGGGGTATCTGCGCCCTACACCACTGGAGAAATTACACTGCTTGGCCGGTATTGCACCACCTGACATCCGCCGGGAAATAGAAGCCAATAGTGAAAGGACCAAGGCAGAGACATCTCCAGCTCATCCCCTGTTTGGGTATCAGCCAATTGGCTGTTGAGAGCTTATAGCCAGAATTTATTTATTTATTTACGCCATTTTTATCCTGCCCATTTCAGCCCGAAGGCAACTCAGGGCAGCGTACAGACCGGCATAATTAGATGCCAAATTTGGACAGCATACACCTAACAACCCAATGTATTTCCTTTACTCAAAAAAAATGATTTTGTCATTTGGGAGTGGTAGTTGCTGGGATTTATAGTTAACTTACAATCAAAGAGCATTCTGAACCCCACCAAGGATGGAATTGAACCAAATGTGGCACACAGGACTCCCATGACCAGCAGAAAACTCCAGAAGGGTTTGGTGGGCATTTACCTTGAGTTTGGGAGTTGTAGTTCACCTATATCCAGAGAGCACTGTGGACTTAAACAATGATGGATCTGGATCACACTTGTCATGAATACTCCATATGCCCAAATATGAACACAGATGGAGTTTGGAGGAAATAGACCTTGACATTTGGGAGTTGTAGTTACTGGGATTTATAGTTCACCAATAATCAAAGAGCATTCTGAACCCCATGAACAACAGAATTGGAGCAAACATCCCACACAGAACCCCCATGACCAACAGAAAATACTTAAGCCCATCCAGTCCAACTCCCTTCACCAGGGCAAGAAAATATAATCAAAGCCCTCCTAACAAAGAGCCATCCAGCCATAGATATAGATAGATATATATGATTCACACACACACACACACACAGATATAGTATCCTAGATTTGAAAGGGACCCCTAAAGAAGGAGAATGATATGTTGCATATTCCAGAGAAGGCAAACCAGACAATCTCCACATCAACACTAACGTAGAAACAACAAGTAATACTGTTTACCCACAAGCATAAAGGAATTACATATATTAGAAACCAACACTTTCTCATTATTTTCCAGATCATCAGACTGGGCTACAGCAACCCGTGGCAAGGGACGGCTAGTCTATATAAATAAAAATGTTTGTTTGTGGGATTACCACAACTCAAAAACCACTGGACGAATTGACACCAAATTTGGACACATGACACCTATGAGTGACCATCACTCATATAAACACTGAAAAACACAGAAGAGACTTAAAAAGCTAAAAAAAAAAAATTACATTGCAACACATGCACTAGGGCTGGGCGGTTTCGTTTCGTAATTTCGTAATTCGTTAAAAAATTGTTATTTTTTTTATAACGAAGCGATAACGAACCATTCAGGAGCAACTAAAAAACGAAACAAATTTTTAAATTCGTTTCGTAATTGTTTCGAATTCGTTTTGTATTTGTTTTGTTATCGTTTTGAAATCGTTTCATTATTATTTCCGCATGTCTGGAGCAAGTTTTATAGTTGTTGTTTGTTTAATCAGTGAAATTTTTTTATAAATATCACACCAACAGTCAACAACAGAGGGAGAGGGAAGCTTCAGAAGTTCCCCCTGTCCCATTTGGAGGTTTTTTAGCGTATTTCGCGGTCGCGTCCGCCATTAACAAATCGATTCGTAATTGTTTCGTAATTGTTTTGTATTGTTTTGTAATTTTACGAAATTTCGTAAATATCGAACTTTTTAAAAGAAAAATTTCGGAATTCTTTTAAAAAACGAAACGCAAAAAACCCCTAAAAATGAATCGATTTTAGAAACAAATTTTTCCATGGTTGCCCAGCCCTAACATGCACAAAACCACATATATACACAAACACACTTATATACACATATACACAAACATACACACACTCATATACACATATACACACACACACAACACATATACACTGACTGAGCCACAGCAACGCGTGGCAGGGGATGGCTAGTGACCCATAAAAATGTGGATCTACGGGTAGAGCTTTTCCATAAGGTTATAGCCACTGACTTTTCTGATCTCCTAATAGGTGCAAACCACCATTCCATCCATGGGCTTCCAAGCTAACTGAGAGAGAAAACTGGAGTAGCAGACCCCTCTGAGCCACTGAGCATTGCTTATTGAAAAAGGCAAAAGAGATAAAAGGACATGATCAATGTGGAAAACAATCAACTTCCTTAGGAGAGCAACAAATCTAGAGCTAGCTGTGCAAGGATATGATGCTAATTTCTAGAAGGGGATGACTATTCTCTGGGGCAATGCTTCCTCTAATGCGCTGCAGGTGGTGGTGCATAATTGATACTCCCTGCTGTCACCAAAAGAGACTGCTCTTAACTGCCGAACAAAATGCTAATGCTCACAAAATGTGGATGCAAACGTCAAGAGAGTAGCAGTCAAGAGACCCAAGTCTCCTCTTTTTCTATCTTTGCGAGTCTCCTGATCACAAGTGGGAAAAGCAAACGTTTCTCAAACTTCATTTATCCCCAACTGGCACCCTCTGGAGGTTTCAGACTACAAAACCCATCATCCCCATACAGCATTGCCTTCTGGAAGACACCAATATTGGGAGGAGACTCCGGAAAGTTTGAACCTTTCCTATCCTCACAGTTACGACTAGCTATAGATTCAGCTAAAGCCGATTTACTACTTTCACACATCAATATTAACTGACTTTTGTAAAGTTCTGAAAGATCTTTATCACCTTATGTGACCCTTTGAACATTTAGCAAGGGTCATGATTTTCATCTCTCTGGACTGAATTACATTACATTCCCATTTCTACTAGGGCTGGGCAACCACGGAAAAATTTTGTTTCTAAACTCGATTCGTTTTTTGGGGGTTTTTGCGTTTCGATATTTAAAAGAATTCCGAAATTTTTCTTTAAAAAAGTTCGATATTTACGAAATTTCGTAAAATTACGAAACAATACGAAACGAATACGAAACGAATACGAAATGAATACGAAACGAATACGAAACGAATACGAAACGAATACGAAACGAATACAAAACGAATACAAAACAAATACGAATCGATTCGTTAATGGCAGACGCGACCGTGCAATACGCTAAAAAACCTCCATATGGGACAGGGGGAACTATTGAAGCTTCCCTCTCCCTCTGTTGTTGACTGTTGGTGTGATATTTATAATTTTTTTTCACTGATTAAACAAACAACAGTTATAAAACTTGCCCCAGACATGCGGAAATAATAACAAAACGATTTCGAAACAATTTCGAAACGAATACGAAACGAATACGAAGCAATTACGAAGCGAATTGAAAAATTCATTTCGTTTTTTAGATGCTCCTGAATGGTTTGTTATCGCTTCGTAACCAAAAAAAATAACAAATTTTTAATGAATTACGAAATTACGAAACGAAACCGCCCAGCCCTAATTTCTACATATACGAGGGTTATCTGGAAAATAAGGTTACAAGATTTTTTTAAAAAATACACAGAATGAATAAAATTTAATAAAACGTACATAGATTGCAGCATAGGTATTACATTATTTTTCTACATGATCACCATTCAGTTCAATACATTTTGTCACCTGTATGATGCCTGTGTCATAGAAGTTTCCCTCTGCCTTTTTCAGCCAGTTCGTCACTTTGATTTTCACCCTGTTGTCTTCCTAAAAGTGTTTTCCATCCAGGTGTTAATTTAGTAAACCGATGATAGTCACTGGGTGTGAGATTGCGGCTGTGAGAGGGGTGGCTTAAAACAGTGGTCCTCAAACTTTTTAAACAGGGGGCCAGATTACTGTCCCTCAGACATTTGGAGGGCCGGACCATCATGCAAGCTGGGCAAGGGAAACCGCACAGCAGATTTTGTGGGGTTTTCGGCCATGTATTCTGGGATATAGAGATGTATGAGGGGACCTGGGTGACCTTCCACACAGCTGTATAACCCAGAATATCAAGGCAGAAAATCCCACAATATCTGCTTTGAACTGGAATATATGGCGGTGTGGACTCAGATAACCCAGTTCAAAGCAGATATTGTGGGGTTTTCTGCCATGTATTCTGGGATATAGAGATGTGTATGAGGGGACCTGGGTGACACAGCTGTATAACCTAGAATATCAAGGCAGAAAATCCCACAATATCTGCTTTGAACTGGAATATATGGCAGTGTGGACTCGGAAAACCCAGTTCAAAGTAGATATTGTGGGATTTTCTGCCTTGATTTTCTAGGGGTCCTTCCACATAGCCATATAACCCAGAATATCAAGGCAGAAAATCCCACAATATTGGCTTTGAACTGGAATATATGGCAGTGTGGACTCAGAAAACCCAGTTCAAAGCCGATATTGTGGGATTTTCTGCCTTAATTTTCTGGGAGCCCTTCCACATAGTCATATAACCCAGAATACCAAGGCAGAAAATCCCACAATATCTGCTTTGAACTGGGTTATCTGAGTCCACACTGCCATATAATCCAGTTCAATGTGGATTTTATACAGATGTGTGCAAGGGGCTTGGGTTATCTGCTTACACACAGCTGAATAAAATCCCACATCACTTTCTTTGAACTGGAATTATTTGGACTAAGATAATCCAGTTCAGTGCTGATATTATGAATTATCTGCCTAGATATGGCTGTGTGGATGGGCCTATTGTGAAGTCCCTTCACTTTTTATTCCTGGTTTTAACGGAAACACCAGTTAATGCATTTTGATCCTGAACCTTTTAATCTGACATTTGCACATCCAAGGCCCTTCCACACAGCCCAATATCCCAGAATAGAAAGGCAGAAAATCCCACAATATCTTAGTTTGAGGACCCCTGGCTTAAAACATCCCAACCAAATGAAGTCAACAACTCGTGATGCATGAGTGGTGTGCGGACACGCATTGTCATGAAGGAGACAGGCTCCCGCTGTTAGCAACTCATGACATTTGTTTTGGATGGCTCTATAAAGTTTCTTCATGGTCTCACAATATATTCCGTACCCATTTTGTCACAAATGTTCTTGACATTACATCCTCTCCATAAACTGAAATGATTTTACGATGAATCGCAGTGGCATTCATGCACTTACAGTGCAAACTTCGCACTTGGAAGGAAACGGAATGAGGACGTTCATCTCTGAACTTCACCCAAATGCCAGTTGATGAGCTACTGACGACTGGCACTGCTCATTTGCTTCAGCTGTCTTCCCACTACATGGCAGTGATATCAACTTCCCCCAAGAAAATTCTCCATGAGAGCCACATGCCTTGTAACCTTATTTTCCAGATAGCCCTTGTATGATTCATACCTGAGCATTCACTATCACTCTGTACTTCACCCAAGCCTAAAAACTGATTGTTTCATATTCTGGTTTATATCCAGAAAAGCTCATGTGAATTTTTTTTTTAAAAAAAATCTTAAAGGTGCTTCTATATTTCTTTTCCTCTCCTCCCATTCTCTTTTTATTCCAGAGCAACTAATAACTCATTATCTCAAGGTTATGGAGCCCCCGGTGGCACAGTGGGTTAAACCCCTGTGCCAGCAGGATTGAAGACCGACAGGTCGCAGGTTCGAATCCAGGGAGAGTGTGGATGAGCTCCCTCTATCAGCTCCAGCTCTTCATGCGGGAACATGAGAGAAGCCTCCTACAAGGATGATAAAACATCAAAAACATCTAGGTGTCCCCTGGGCAACGTCCTTGCAGACAGCCAATTCTCTCACACCAGAAGCGACTTGCAGTTTCTCAAGTCGATCCTGACAAACAAACAAAAATCTCAAGCTTAATTTTTTTCCACAGAGCAACAGGCGAGGTAAATGTGTGAGGTGCTTTCTAAGGCCAAAATCCCTGAGAAATTATCAGGGAAGATAATGTGTTAAATTCAAATATTAGTTCCAGCTGAAGAAAATGGATTAAATTAACCAAGTTTATAAAAATATGGGTTTATTATTTGTTGTTTGATTCCATCAGGGAGGGGCCCTTCCACACAGCCATATAACCAAGAATATCAAGGCAGAAAATCCCACAATATCTGCTTTGAATCTGGGTCCACACTGCCATATATTCCAGTTCAAAGCAGATAACATGGGATTTTTTTTCAGCTCTGTGGAATGGGGCTGAGTCAACTCTCATTGGAACCAACAATTGGATGTTGGCGATGACAAATTTGGCAAGAATGATCGAATTTCTCCATAAGGGATTAACATAAAGACCATTGTATTGGCCACTAAATTCAGAATGGTTTGGGGAATTCCTGAGATTGGAGGGTATCTGAGGAACATTCAGGAAAAACGGAATATGCTTGAATAAGGTAGGAAAATATTTCCACGAGCACCAGGAAAATCAAATTCAAGACCAAATAAAATTTGGATGAGGTTGATGACAAATCAATAAAAGCTGATGTCATCAATCACCCAAAGAGACCATAGAAAAACATCCATGTCTACCAAAACAGCCAATAAGACAGGCAATAAGGGTCTTTGGATCATAATAAAAGTTTGTTGTTGTTGACAGACATTTAGTAGGGTTTTTTTTTACCATGATGCCACCAGTGAGCAGCACTCTATTATATTCTATTACTACCATTGGACAGGACATATTTCACATTTGGAAACAGCCTACATTCTGAAGATAAGAGTATCTCCAAAGGAGAAGTTCCATTTCAACAAGGTCGAGAAGGAAGGGTGAAGCAACCAATAATTTGGGACTTTAAAGTCAGAATCCCAACATCTTAAACTCAATTTGGGCTGTCTTCTGGGAGCCACATCCAACATCCCATCGTTCCAATACAGGTTGAAAACACCATATGCAAAATGCTTGGGACCAAAACTGTTTTAGATTCTCTCCCCCCCCCCCCACCAGATTTTGGAATATTTGCATATACATTATGAGGTATCTTGAAGGTGGGACCTAAGTCTAGACATGAATGTTGTACATCAGAGGAGGAATACCTCTGACATTAAACACCCCACCAGCTCAGTAAAATGAGCAAGCAGTTTATTGAACAATGTAAGTAGGCAAAGCAGTAAAATTAGCAAAGCCAGTAAAGTTCCAAAACAAAGGTTAGTCCATGAGCTTCAAGGCAAAAGAAGATCCATAGGTATAAAAATCCATGAAACAGGCACAAAAATCCATGAAACGGGGCAGTATGAAAAATTCAATACACAAATCAGGAGCTTGGCAAAGACTTGATACATGAAACTAAGAACGTTTGAAAGCAAGACCGTCATGAAATTCCAATGTTGATCCAACTGAGGCAACTCTTTCCTATGAATCAATATAAGGCTTTTCCAGATCCCAAAACCGAAAGGAAAGCATTTCTCTTGACCTTACCACCAAATAAAGGTTTCTTATATTTCTTTTCCTGTAAACAAACAGATCTTCTTTGTGCCTCAGCACTCTGTCTCTGTAACACAAAAGCCTTGCCTTCTGCCTGCACTCTCATTAACTTGACTCTCATCTGGCCAAAGTGGTCCATGTCTTAGTCACCTCTAGACTGGATTACTGCAATGCACTCTATGTGGGGCTGCCCTTGAAAACAGCCCAGAAATTTCAGATGATCCAACGGGTGGCAGCCAGGTTGTTAACTGGGGCTCCTTACAGGGAGCGGTCAACCCTCCTGTTCAAGGAGCTCCACTGGCTGCCATTCATCTACCGGACCCAATTCAAGGTGCAGGTTCTTACCTACAAAGCCCTGAATGGTTTGGGACCCGCCTACCTGCGTGGCCGCATCTCTGTATATGAACCCACACAATCTCTTCGATCATCTGGAGAGGCCCTGCTCTCAATCCCACCAGCCTCGCAGGCACGATTGGTGGGGCCGAGAGAGAGGGCCTTTTCAGTGGTGGCCCCTCGACTCTGGAACTCTCTCCCTAAAGATGTCAGACAGGCCCCAACTCTGGCAGTCTTTAAGAGGAGCTTGAAGACGTGGTTGTTCCAGTGTGCCTTCCCAGAATAATGATCCCATAGCACTTTGTCCTCCAAGCACTTTATACTTTTAGGTCTGCTCATATGCCCTTCTACAAACGCCACTATCACCTTTTCGTCCTTGTCCCAGCATTATTCCCCATTTTAACTTTACATTTGGCCTTCCCACTGTTTTTAATTGTGTGTTGTCTTACTGCTAATGTTGTATATTTTATTGTCTATGTTTTTTATTTAATTGCTTGTACTGTTGTTGTTGTTATGATTGCTTGTACTGTTGTATTTGGGCTCGGCCTCATGTAAGCCGCACGGGGAGATGGTAGCGGGGTATAAATAAAGTGTTATTATTATATTATTATTATTAATTTCTGCACCTGAAAAATCATCTTCAGACAGTTCCTCTGAGAAAGACTGTGCAGGGCCTCTCCAAGAATGTGACCTTGTGAATCTTCCTGAGACAGCTCGAGCTTCCTGTCTCAGCTTAACTCAGGCCCAGGCAAACCCTCATCCCCACTGCCAACAGACCCAGACCCATCATCAGGAATATCATCCCCATTTCCATCATTAACATCAGACACAATCACAGGCTGACATACAACACTGAAATTCATTGATGTTTCATATATGCCTTATACACATAGTCTGAAAGCCATTTTATACACATTCCTTTTAACAGTTTTGTGCAAGAAACAAAGTTTAATGAACTCTCAGAAAGTAAAGGTGCTGCTTTTTCATCCACCCATGTGGACAATTCAGACTTCCAGATACGGGAAACGCAATCTGCACCATTAATATTCATGGTACACCGTTGAGTGAGCAATAAAGTATGAATTTATACATGCAAAAGAAGGACAGCTTTCAGAGATGTCTGAGTATACCCTGGATTGCTGTCAGACCTGCCATTCTTGAAGAATAGATCTTCAAAGTGAAACTCCTGCCTGAAATTGAAACTGTGATTTAGAACTCATCAACAGGTTTGATTCTGTCTGTTTAGCCTTAAATAGAAACAATGGTTTTCTGTTCCATAAGACAAAGAAACTGATTTTGCAATAACCAGTGAAGCAAAACTTTTTGTAATCCAGCCTTCTTGGGTTTTGAGAAAAAAAGGTTACCTACTAAGCGCATCTACACTGCAGGATGAATGCTGCTTAACACCACTTTAAGTGCCGTGGCTCAGTGTATACAATGCTGGGAATTGTTGTTTGGTGACGCAGCCGCAGAGAAGGCTAAAGACCTTGCAAACTACAACTTCCATGATTCCATACCACTTGAACTGAGCCATGGCAGGTCAACTGTTTCAAACTGCATCAATTCTACATTGTAGATGGACCCAGAGTTATTTACTGGAGTTTGGTGTGCTCCTAAAGTCAGGGCCGTAGCTAGAAAATTTTTTAGGGAGGGGTTGAAAATTTCGGAGGGGGGGGGGTTGAAACCTGCCTCCTAGCTCATGCTGAAGCAAAGAGCACAGCAGGGAGAAGAGTAGCCTTCAATAGCCTGCAGCTCCGTCCCGTCAACCACCTCCACCAAGTCTGGCTTCCTTAATGAGAGCATTCAACACCCCCCCCCCCCCCCCAACCTGGTTGCTTCGCTACATCGGCTCTTGCTGCAAGTAATGACAGTGTGAATAAATTGTCAATATTTGCAGTTCCGGAGGGACTCATTTTTTTGCGTCTCATAGACTTAGCATGGGGATTTGGTTAACCAGTTAAAATTCATGAGTAAACCAGGTTTTTTTTTAACCTGAAAAATTTCAGGGGGTGGGGGGTTAAACAGGACATACACTTTGTGCCCAGTGGGAAGCCAGGGTGCCTTGATAGAGAGGCCCTAAGGATTTTCCTCTGGAAGAGTCTTTAGAGGCTTGAAAGGTTTAACAAAGTCCTTTATTATTGAACAAATTAAACAAATACTTCTTCAATCTTCAATGACAATCATACAAATGGCTGGTGGCTTTATCTTGTCCACAAGGGACAGGCAACTGGCTTTGAGAACTGTTTCTTTTCTTTTGAAAGGAAAACCCTTTTTTAACCTCTCCCAGGCAATCTACTATCTAGGCTTTGCTGATGTGGGTCCTACTACCGGTTCCATACTACGTCTTGGGTCCCGAGTAGACCTACCAGTCAAGGCTTTGTAGATTCTCCAGCTGGAGTTCTTTGGGTCTGCAAAACTGTTTCCCCCGAATGCTGTAAGGCTGAGAGGCTGTGTGTTCCCAGCCAGAGTTTTAGGTCTATTTCTCCCCGGAAGCTGTTTCCCCCGAAGATGTAGGAAATGAAGCTTTTCTGCAGGCGGAGCTGGTCCACGTCATGTAGCTAAATTTCCTTCTGTAAGACTTAACTAAAAATGGCTCCCTCTCCTCCCAGGGCCCTGAGGAACGGGGCGGAACCAAAACTTAACAATGATTGATGGGTCATTGGCCCTATAATTGCAAACCAAGGGAAATCACCTTTGCAGAATGCCTGAAACCTTGGAATGCATGCAGACATTTAATAGAAAGAAAATGAAGTTGGAGCTCCTGGTACAGCCGTACCAGCACACAAAACTTGTGGACTGTTTATTGTGGCGTAATGTAAAAATAAACCATGTGCAGTTTATTTTTAAACTACATGTGGTTTGATCGGCTCACACGCTACCTTGCCAGAGAAAGAAAACATGCCATGCATATGAACAATAAAGAACAAGTAGTTCTTCATAGTTCAAAACAACATATGTACAATGAGGTCAGTTGCATCAACTCCCATAATATCCTTTATGAGATATTTAAAATGGTCTTTCTTTGTCCATGTGGATAAACTCCTTCAGCAGCTCAATGAAGCAAGAGCACACTCCAAACTCTGTCTCTCTCTGCTTCACTCTAAGAACCTGCATAGCTGGAGCCTAAACAAAAATGTAACAGTATCCAAAAGTCCCAGGCTCACCCTGCTCCCTGGGCATAGCTTGGCCAATCAGCTTCATGCATCTTATTTTACAATTGACACACACATACACATTCACTGATTCCTTACATGCTCCAACATTTATTTCCTGCTCTCATTTTACATGGAGATCAAAGGAAAACA
This sequence comes from Anolis sagrei, assembly GCF_037176765.1. Classification (NCBI taxonomy): domain Eukaryota; kingdom Metazoa; phylum Chordata; class Lepidosauria; order Squamata; family Anolidae; genus Anolis; species Anolis sagrei. The sequence goes on from NC_090034.1 coordinate 67,733,018, forward strand.
GAAGGGGAAAACTCATAGGGCTCCACTCCAGATGAAATTATGAACAGAACAATAGACCTTATGTTTTACATCGACTGCACCAATCCATCATTAGATGTACAGTATTTCATGCTATTTCACACATACACAAGAAAATAGCATTTGTCATCTGCTTCTCATAAAATGGCTTTCCAGGCAAATGTCAACTGCTAGCTATGTGAAGAATGGAAAATTGCAGAAAGGATGACACCTATTTGCAAATATTGCTTCTTTTGACACTTTGTCTTTTTAATAAAATAAATTAAAAGGTGTCATTTAAACACAAATAACATGCTAAAACAGCATATGTTTGTGGGGAAAGCCTCCTCAAAGCAAGGAAGGATGTGAAAATCTGTCAGTCTCCCTTCAGATTCTCAAGATCTTTTTCATCCTAATTGCTTCACTGGAACTTCTGTATAATTTTGTGTTCAATTCCTTATGCACGACCAGGGCGCAGTGCTTGTAGTTTTGCAAGGTCTTTTGCCTTCTCTGCAATGAGGGATGGTGTCTCGCCCAACTACAATTCCCATGGTTCCACAGCTTTGAGCCATAGAGGTTAAAATGGTGTCAAACTGGATTAATTCTACAGTGTAGATGCACCTTGAGTCTCTGGAGCCACAGAAAACAAGCTCGCTCCCGCCTGTTAAGGATGGCATATTTGCAGCCTGGACCACAGATTGGGCAGGAGGATAAAATACCAAGAACAAGCCACGAGAGTAAAGATGAAGATCCACCCAGAGGAAAAGTGTTCCTGCCATACATCAAGGGAACCACTGACCGCATAGGGAAGCTGATGAGGAAACACAACATACAAACAATCTACAAACCCACCAAGAAAATCCAACAAATGCTCCGTTCAGCAAAGGACAAGAGGGATCCTCTCACCTCTGCAGGAGTCTACCGTATACCATGCAGCTGTGGACAAGTCTACATAGGGACCACCAAACGCAGCGCCCAGACACGCATCAAGGAACATGAAAGGCACTGCAGACTACTTCAACCAGAGAAGTCAGCCATAGCAGAGCACCTGATGAACCAGCCTGGACACAGCATATTATTTGAGAACACAGAAATGCTGGACCACACCAACAACCACCATGTCAGACTACACAGAGAAGCCATTGAAATCCACAAGCATGTGGACAATTTCAACAGAAAGGAAGAGACCATGAAAATGAACAAAATCTGGCTACCAGTATTAAACAAACTCTAAAATTACAACAGCAAAACAACAGAGAGGAAACAACCAGGCACAGATTAACACCTCCCAGCAACAGATTTTCCCAGGCTCAGGCAGGCCTTCAAATGCTAATGAAGGTGATCAGTTGAAACATGCACACCTAGCTGCAGCAGGGAAGAGGTCCTTGCCCCACCCCAGCCATTCCACAGATATATAAACCCATTGTCCTAATTCCAACAGAGCTCACTACCTCTGAGGATGCTTGCCATAGATGCAGGTGAAACGTCAGGAGAAATGCCTCTAGAACATGGCTCTATAGCCCGAAAAAACCCACAACAACCTAGTGATTCCAGCCATGAAAGCCTTCTACAATACATAAAATACATGGTTTCCATAGATTGTCCCTTTCAACTTTGCATTTTGAGATGGCCATGTTTCTTGGTGCAGGAAAAAACAAGAGAAGGAATCTTTCTTTCCGCCAGAATAACGTAGGCCAACCCAGCAAAGCAGCACAAAGAGGGGTCTACAGTGCATGCATAATTCAAGATCAAGCTGCACTGCGAAATGATTAATGACTCTCCAGGTTTCCAGGGCTCGGAATCTGCTGGGTCAAAGGGTACCCACCTCCAAAGCTTTAGCACCATCACACTGCAATGAAGGAATTAAATAGGAAGCTGCCTTGAATGAATTTCCCATCTAGCATTTTCCACCCAAGCTAGACAAAGCTCTCCAAAAGTTGAGAAGGAGATGTTTCCTGTCACCTACTACCTGATCCTCTTAAATGTGAGACAGCAGAAATTGACTAGAGAACTACAGAAGGCAGGAGGATTGCCTATAGTGGGGCAAAAGTAGCATCAATGAAGATTGTACAATTAGATTGTATACTTATTTATATGAAGTATTTATTAGGGCTGGGTAACAACGGAAAAAATTGTTTCTAAACTCATTTCGTTTTTAGGTGGTCCTTGTGTTTGGTATTTTGTAATAATTCCGAAATTTTCCCTTTTAAAAATTTCAAAATTTCCAAAATTTCGTAAATTTCGAATTGATTCGTTAATGGCGGACGCAATTGCGCAATACGCTAAAAAAACCTCCAAATGGGACAGGGGGAACTTCTGAAGCTTCCCTCTCCCTCTGTTGTTGACTGTTGGTGTGATAATGTATTTTTTTATCACTGATAAAACAAACAACTATCAAAATTGCACTGGACATACGGAAATAATAACGAAACGATTTCGAAACGATTTCGAACCAATTACGAACCAATTACGAAACAATTACGAAATAAATTGAAAAATTTGTTTCGATTTTTAGTTGCTCCTGCATGGCTCAATATCGCATCGTAAGCTAATTTAAATACGAATCAATAACGAATTACGAAATTACAAACGAAACCGCCCAGCCCTAGTATTTATGTCTTGCTCTTCCAAAAGCTGACACCAGGGGTTACGATCAATGGAGTCCACTGCTGTCTCTAGATTGAGGAATTCAGGAGTACAGTCACCCCTCCACATTCAGGTATTCATGGAATTGATTTAAAATATTTTCTCTAGGAATCTCCCAGTTGCCCAGTGTGACACTACGATCAACTCCCACTGGTTCAGATGGAGGTCCTAGAGATTTCCAGAGGGAACATTTCTCTAGAAATCAGAAATTAAAATGAATGAAATTGATGTTGAGACACTACCTTACTATCTAACATTACTATCTAACATTAGCATCCATTAATGTATGGCATGAGGGAATGCAAGTATTTCAGATTGATGTTGCTGTCACCACTGAGAAGCAATAAAAGGTAAAGGTTTCCCCTGATGTAAACTCTAGTAGTATCTGACTGGGGGGGGGGGGGGGGGTGCTCATCTCCATTTCTAAGCTGAAGAGTCAGCGTTGTCCATAGACACCTCCAAGGTCATGTGGCTGGCATGACTGCATGGAGCACCGTTACCTTCCCGTCAGAGCAGTACCTAGTGAGCTACTCACATTTGTGATGAAATTAAAATCATGCTTTGTTCACGTTTGACTCTGTCTTACCAGATAAAAGATATGCCACACAGATGATCAATAAAGAACAAGAGGTTACTCTTTGTAATGCAGAACAACATATGTACATTCATTTGAACAGTTGCACTGGCTTACACAATGTCCCTGTTAGAGAGATTCAAAATGGTCCTTTCTGTGTCCATATGAGAGACCTTCTTCCAGCAGCTCAAAATCAAATGAATCTGTGTTTATCTCAGCAAACTCCTGCACAGCTAGCAGTCTGAATATGCAACTGTTGCCAAAAGTCTGAGGCTCAATGGCTGATTGGCCCAACCAATCAGCCATTACCGTTCAAGCAGGGATCTTTGAGATGGTAGAACAGAAGCTCTCCGAATCTCTAGGTGCTCTTACTGCCTATTACAGGGAAAACCAGCTGATCCCTAACCCATCTAAAACACAGACATGTGCCTTTCACCTTAAGAACAGACAAGCATCCCGAGCTCTGAGGATTACCTGGGAAGGAATACCGCTGAAGCATTGCAGCACACCCAAATACCTGGGAGTCACTCTGGACCGTGCTCTGACCTACAAGAAGCACTGCCTGAATATCAAGCAAAAAGCGGGTGCTAGAAACAATATCATACAAAAGCTGACTGGCACAACCCGGGGATCACAACCAGACACAGTGAAGACATCTGCCCTTGCGCTATGTTACTCTGCTGCTGAGTATGCATGCCCAGTGTGGAACACATCTCACCACACTAAAACAGTGGATGTGGCTCTTAATGAGACATGCCGCATTATCACGGGGTGTCTGCGCCCTACACCACTGGAGAAATTACACTGCTTAGCCAGTATTGCACCACCTGACATCTGCCAGGAAGTAGCAGCCAATAGTGAAAGGACCAAGGCAGAGACATCACCAGCTCATCCCCTGTTTAGGTATCAGCCAGCACGTCAACGACTTAAATCTAGAAATAGTTTTCTAAGATCTACAGAGACACTCGCTGGAACACCTCAGCAAGCGAGAGTCCAAAAGTGGCAGGCTCAAACCCAGAACCTCAACCAATGGCTGATACCAAATGAGAGACTCCCCCCTGGGCACACAGAAGACTGGGCGACTTGGAAGGCGCTGAACAGACTGCGCTCTGGCACCACGAGATGCAGAGCCAATCTTAAGAAATGGGGCCACAAAGTGGAATCCACGACATGCGAGTGTGGAGAAGAGCAAACTATAGCCACCTGCTGCAATGCAACCTGAGCCCTGCTACATGCACAATGGAGGACCTTCTTGCAGCAACACCAGAGGCACTCCAAGTGGCCAGATACTGGTCAAAGGACATTTAATCAACTGCCAAGCTTGCAAACTCTGTGTCTTTTGTATGTTTGTTTGTTTGTTTGTTCTGTTAAAAATGTAATACAACTGTTCAGTTGCCTGACACGATAAATAAATACATAATAATAATAATAACAACAATAACAATAATAACAACTTTATTCGAATCAAGGAACATGAAAGGCACTGCAGACTACTCCAACCAGAGAAATCAACCATAGCAGAGCACCTGATGAACCAACCTGGACACAGCATTTTATTTGAGAACACAAAAATGCTGGACCACTCTCACAACCACCATGTCAGACTACACAGAGAAGCCATTGAAATCCACAAACATGTGGACAATTTCAACAGAAAGGAAGAAACCATGAAAATGAACAAAATCTGGCTACCAGTATTAAAAAATTCTAAAATTGCAACAGCAAAAACAGCAGAGAGAAAAACAGGCAGGGACATCTAATCACCTTTCAAGAAGAGTTTGCTCCAGGCACAGTCAGCCCATTGTATGCTAATCAAGGTGGTCAGTTGAAAGATTCACACCTAGCCCAACTTACAAAAGCCCTTTGTCTCACCCTGGTCATTCCACAGATATATAAACCCCTTTTTTCCCAGTTCCAGCAGACCTCACCTCTGAGGATGCTTGCCATAGATGCAGACGAAACGTCAGGAGAAATGCCTCTAGAACATGGCCATATAGCCCGAAAAAACCCACAAGAACTGAACTTTATTCTTATATCCCACCACCATCTTCCCAAAGGGACTCGGGGTGGCTTACATGAGGTCCAAGCTCAGCAAAAACAAAAATAAAATATAGCACAAATAAAATACGTTGCGTTTCAAAAATTAAAACAATAAAACCAAACAAGAGACATCATAAAACCAACAATAACCATCAACCAGTAGCTGAGAACAGTGGGTGTGTTAGATCTAGGAGGGCGGGGTAAGGGTTCGTGCAATACAGCTATAAGGGCAGCGGGTGGTGTGGGGTGGGAGATCCAACTAGTCCAGCGAGCAGTAGCCAGGTTGCTCACTGGAGCGGCGCTCAGGAAGCACACAACCCCCCTGTTGCATCAGCTTCACAGGCTGCCAATTTGTTACTGAGCACAATTCAAAGGGCTGGCTTTAGCCTATAAAGCCCTAAATGGTTCTGGCCCAGGATACCTATCCAAACGTATCACCCCCTACGAACCAGCACGGAGACTAAGATCATCTGGGGAGGACCTGCTCTTGGTCCCACTGACCTCACAAGTGCGGCTGGCGGGGACGAGAGACAAGGCCTTCTCAGTGGTGCCCCCTCGGTTGTGGAACAACCCCCCCTTAGTGACATCGGAGCAGCCCCCTCCCTTATTAGCCTTTAGGAAAAGACAAAACCTGGCTCTGGGAGCAGGCTTTTGGAAACCAGGACAATGCAGTATTCTGAATTGAAACCTTGTGCAATTTGACCTTGGAATGGACTCAGACCATGAACTTTGGATGACGTGTTTTGTTTTTAACATCAAATCTGTTTTAACTTTATTTAATATGTTGCAATTTTAAAAAATGTTTAGGTAATTGTGGCAGAGGTACAATGTAAGTGCCACTGCAAGCCACCTTGTGTCCCCCTGTATGGGGTAAAGAAGGAGCGGGGTATAAGTATGGCAAATAAATAAATAAACAAATAATAAAGTGCTACAAGGCCAGACAATAAGTTAGGGTTAGGGGGGCCTAGTAAATAGATGAACCGATTAATCAAAGGCAGGTTGAAACATCCAAGGTTTTAGGTCTTTACAGAAGGTGAACAGGGTGGGCGCTAATCTAATCTCCCTAACAAGAGAGTTCCAGAGCCAGGGGGCCATCACCAAGAAGACCATCTTCCTCATCTCCACCAAGACCCAAATCGTTTAGGGCTTTGTAGGTGATAACTTGCACCTTGAATTGGGACCAGAAACTTATTGGCAGCCTGTGGAGCTGTTTTAATAAGGGGGGGGGGGGGGGTTGTAAACAATCCAATCTGGAAGTAACTAAGGCGTGGGCCACCATGGCCAAGTCTGACTTCTCGAGGTACGGTCACAGCTGGCACACGATCTTTAACTGAGCAAAGGCTCCTCCCGGCCACCACCAACACCTGAGCATCAAGTGTCAGTGCTGAATCCAGGAGGACGTCCAGACTGTAGAACTGTGTCCTCAGGGGGAGTGTAACCCCGTTGAGCACAGGTTGCCACACAACTGACCAGGAGGGCCTCTGTCTCAGGCATGTAGCCAGGGGGGGGGGGGGGCTCAGGGGGCTTCAGCCCCCCTCCCGAAATTCTCATGGTGGTTCGCGAAAAGGCCTTACTGGTGCATTATTTAAACTGTTATGTTTATTCATATCATGATCTGATCACCATACTCAATATATCCCATATGCATGGGGGTATTGGGGTAATGATACAAAAGGTTTGCTAGGCTAGACCCTCTTTCACTCAGACTCAGCCCCCCCCCCCGAAACTCAGCCCCCCCGAAACCACCCCCTGAAAAAAATTCAGCCCCCCCCCCCCCCCCGAAACGAAATCCTGGCTACGGGCCTGCTCTGTCTTGTCTGGATTAAGCTTCAGCTTGTTAGCCCTTATCCAGTCCGTCACGGTAGCCAAGCACTGGTCGAGGATCTGGAGGGCTTCCTTGGAATTTGGTGGAAAGGAGTAGTAGAATTGAGTGTCATCTGTGTAGAGATGGCACCGAACTCCAAACACAGTGCTGGCTAATGAGTGCCATACAATTTCAATTTATTTATCGTGTCACGAGCAAACCAAACAGTTGTACTGTATTTTAAAACACACATGCACAAAGTTTGCAAACTTGGCATTCTATTAAAAGTCTTTTGACCAGAAGCTGGCCACTTGGAGTGCCTCTGGTGTTGCTATAAGAAGGTCTTCCATTGCGCATTTGGCAGGGCTCAGGTTGCATTGTAGTAGGTGGTCTGTGGTTTGTTCTGCTCCACACTCCCATGGGGACATGAGAGAAGCCTCCCCGCAGGATTGCAAGACATCCGGGTGTCCCCTGGGCAACGTCTTCGTAGGTGGCTGATTCTCTCACTCCAGAAGTGACCAGAAGCGACTTGCAGCATGCAACCGAACAATTTCAATAAAAATGGTATTTCCCCTTCCCCTCTAAGTGCCAGAAAGATGCATGAAAATTAGAACATACCTTTGACTCAGTTCAACATGCAACATTGGTTTTGCTAGTGTAGTTCCTTCTCTCTTTACTTTCGCAGAGGGGGAAAAATGCATTAAAATAAAACAAATCCTCAATCCAGTGCTGAGCCCCGAGATGAAATGATTATTTCTTACAGCTGAGTTGAAAAATAAGGTTTCTTGGTGGAAGCACCAACTCAGCATGAAGTTCCGCTAAGGAGTTAAGATGGATGATGCTAACTTAAGCGATGAAAAATGGAGGAGGTGGAACAATTGGCGCCTCTCCGCTACCAATTCAGCTACATCAGCCCTACTCTTATATTCAGGACACTGGTAAGAGAAGTGGGTAGGAACTGATAAGCACAAGATAAAAACCCAGCCAGCCACATAGATCATAGTTGTGTGACTCTGTGCAGGGAAAAAGTACTAAGAATTATGCGTCACCACCTTTGCTCGATTTTAATGCAAGATCTATGCAGCGCTGCAAGATTGCAAATCGATTGCCTGAACCGAGTGTCAATAAAAGGGATCAATATAAGATACTTGATTGAAGGACATCGAGGATGAACAGTGGGAGGGCTGGGATTCCTCCGATTGTTGTAGGTAATGGATATAAAATGTTTTACTCTTCAGTGAATTGACTGATTGGCTAGTCCCATGAGGGAGAAGGAAAGCTGCGGCAACAAAGAAGCTTTTTCTATGGGTCCTTAAAAAAAATGGAAACTGTCTCCATGGCATCTTATGCAGACTGCACTTGTATGCAATAACTGCTTGGAAATGTAGGTAAAAGTGTGCTAAATCAAGGACATGAAAAATGCTCACTCTAAATTTTGTTCCATTTCTTTGAAGGCCAACTTCATTCGAGTCTCAATCTTGGTTTGCATCAGGTTAACATTCATGCCTTTTTGTGTATGCTTTGATCAGACACCTGTTGGTGAATTATGCATGTGTGTAAGATTTCTTTGAGATGGTAGGCATGTAGCTTCTGGTGCCACATCCAAAACCTTGCGCTTTGCTACTCTGTTGCTAAGTATGCATGCCCAGTGTGGAACACATCTCACCACATTAAAACTGTGGATGTGGTTTTTCATGAGACATGCCACATTATCACAGGATATCTACGCCCTACACCACTGGAGAAATTATACTGTTTAGGCCAGGGGTCCTCAAACTAAGGCCCGGGGCCAGATACGGCCCTCCAAGGTCATTTACCCGGCCCTCGCTCAGGGTCAACCTAAGTCTGAAATGACTTGAAAGCACACAATAATAACAACGATCCTATCTCATCAGGCAGAAACAGGTCCACACTTCCCACTGAATACTAATAAGTTTATATTTGTTAAAATTATTCATCATTTTAATTATTCTATTGTTTTTAAGTGTTTTTGCACTACAAATAATATGTGCGATATGCATAGGAATTCATTCATGTTTTTTCAAATTATGATCCGGCTCTCCAACAGTTTGAGGGACTGTGACCTGGCCCTCTGTTTTAAAAGTTTGTGGACCCTTGGTTTAGGTGGTATTGCACCACCTGACATCCATCGGAAAGTAGCAGCCAATAATGAAAGGACCAAGGACCAAAGGCCATTGATGTGTTTGGTTATAAGCCAGCACATCAATGCCTTATATCAAGATGTACAGAGATACTCACAGGAACACCTCAGCAAGCAAGAGTCCAGAAGTGGCAGGCTAAAACCCGGAATGTCAAGCTATGACTGATATCGAATGAGGGACTCCTCCTTGGACACAGAGGAGACTGGGCAACTTGGAAGGCGCTGAACAGACTGCACTCTGGCACCACGAGATGCAGAGCCAACCTTAAGCAATGAGGCTACAAAGTGGAATCCACAATATGTGGGTGAGGAGAAGAGCAAACCACAGACTACCTATAGCAATGCATCCTGAGCCCTGCCACACGCACAATAAAGGACCTTCTTATCGCAACACCAGAGGCATTCCAATTGGCCAGCTACTGGTCAAAGGTCATTTAGTATAATGCCAAGTTTTTTAAACTTTATGTTTCTTAAATACATTACAACTGAACCCTTGGTTCGCTCCTGATACGATACATATCCAAAACCTTTCCCAGATATCTGCTAAGGACTGGGGGCAAGAGAGTCATTGCTGCTGCTCTTCACTGGCAAGAAGGAGGGATTGGGGTAGTAACTCAGAAAGTGAACAAGTGCAGGTCTTCACTGTGATAGGAAAGTGTGTAATATGTCAAATTTCCCTATCTCTTGCAGCTCAGATCAACTACAGTTAACTCTCCACATTTGTAGGTTTAACTTTTGCTTATTCACAAATTTGATTAATATGTTTTTACTAGGAATATGTGTTTTTGTTTGTTTGTTTTATGGTCAACTTTCACCAAATATTATGCATAAAATTGTGGCCAACTTCCACCAAATTTATAGAGTCACTAGCTGTGCCCTGCCACGCGTTGCTGTGGCCTATAGTAAAACTTATCAAAGTTGAGGTAGATATCTGGACTATTATGAAAGAGAGGTACCTACCTATTCCTTCCCCCTTTTCCTCCCCCTTTCTCTCCTTTCTTCCTTCTCTACCTCTTTCTTTCTTTCCTTCTTTCACTACTTGGTTTCATCCTTCTCTCTTTCCTTCATTCCCTCCCCCTTTCTTCCTTTGCCTTTCTTCCCTCCCTGTTTGCTTCCTTCTTTCGCTTTTTATTTCCTTTTATTTCACCACCATCATAACAATAACAATAATGCAACGCATTGCCTCCGGGACCTGACACCTCTCCCATTCCCCCTAAAAGGGTCTCATAGGAATAATAGCATCATAATAATCATAGAAATAACAACCTTTACCCGCCACGCATTGCTGTGACCAACCTTCCCTCTTTCTCTCCTTCTTTCCCTCCTTCCTTCCTTCCCTCCCATCTTTCCTTCTCCTCTTCCTTCTCTATCTCCTTCCTTCCCCCTTTTTCTTTCTCTTCTGGCCTCTTTCCTTCCTTCTCTCTTTCCTTCTTTCCTTCCCTCCCTCTTTCTCTACATCTTCCCCCTTCCTTCACTCCCTCTTTCCTTCCTTCATTCCCTTTTTTCTTTCCTTCTCTCCTTCCTTCCTTCCCCCTTTTTCTTTCTCTTCTAGTCTCTTCTCTTCCTTCTCTCTTTCCTTCTTTCCTTCCCTCCCTCTTTCTCTACATCTTCCCCCTTCCTTCACTCCCTCTTTCCTTCTTTCATTCCCTTTTTTCTTTCCTTCTCTCCTTCCTTCCTTCCCCCTTTTTCTTTCCCTCCCTCTGTCTCTCATTTCTTCCTTCTCTAGTTCTTGTGAGTGTGTTATTGTGTTGTTTTTCATTTTGAGTAGATATGTTTGTACCTTGTGGGTTGTGTTATGGGCATGGCAATTTTGGTTAAGTTTCGTTGGGTTTTTTTTTAGTTTTGTTGTTTTGCCGTTTTGTGAGTGTGTTGTTGTGTTGTTTTTCATTTTGAGTAGATACGTTTGTACCTTGTGAGTTGTGTTATGGGCATGGCAATTTTGGTTAAGTTTCGTTGGGGGTTTTTGAGTTTTGTTGTTTTGCCGTTTTGTGAGTGTGTTGTTGTGTTGTTTTTCATTTTGAGTAGATATGTTTGTACCTTGTGGGTTGTGTTATGGGCATGGCAATTTTGGTACAGTTTCGTTGGGGGTTTTTTGAGTTTTGTTTCCTCGTTGGATGCCCCTAACAAATTTATATATATAGATTATTTATTTGTTTACTGCATTTATATTTCACCCTTCTCACCTCGAAGGGGACTCAGGGCGGATCACTGAAACTTACACTTCAAACATTCAATGCTGTTAGACATACAGGACAGACAGATAGATAAAGGTATGTGTTGGCATTTTTCCAACTTCGGCGTCCTGGCGGTTATGCTTGCTTCCAGCCACAGGGGAGTGCTGTCACTCCATCCTCTATAACAGTGGTTCTCAACCTGTGGGTCCCCAGATGTTTTGGCCTTCAACTCCCAGAAATCCTAACAGATGGTAAACTAGCTGGGATTTTTGCGAGTTGTAGAGGTTGAGAACCACTGCTCTATGATGATAAGCCTTTTTGATCACAGACTTTCCTTCCTATTCTTTGATCGCTGGCTTTTTGATGGTGCCGTAAAATACCTCTCCACTTAAGCAATGCCTAATTTCTCTACTCACAGCTCACAGCTGTTTTCGAACTGCTTAGGTGGACAGTAAGTTAGGCTGAAGGTGAGGTGCTCAACCCTATTAATAGGCTTGAATTGCCAAACTTTCGGCTGGGAAAGATCTATTGCTGCTGGTGATTAACCAGCTGTACTAAAGCCCAGCCCAAGCACAGTTATGGCCAACTTCCACCAAATATTAGCCATAGAGTCATGGCCAACTTCCACCAGATGTTAGCCATAGTCTATGGTAAACATCCATTAGATGCTGGCCATAGACTTTATGGCCCAACTCCACCAGATGTGAACTACAGAACTGTGCAGGAGGATTTAGAGGTTTCTACAGAGTACATTTCTCTGGGAATTTCTAGGTCCTCTAGCACAATTCTATGCTCAACTTCTGGCAGTGTTATGCTTGAGGGCTTAGAGCACATCTGCACTCACTGACCGTTTAATGCAGTTTCAAACTGGTTTTGAAGAAAGTGGTGATTACATAGGAACTTCTGGAACCATTTTGAGACCTGGATGGTGACTATACAAACTACAGAGCATTGATGCACACTAAGAGTGTTCTTTCGCGTGTTTTTGTGGGAGTTGGTTGTCTGGCTGCTGTAGTTTCAAGCAGCTTCAAACTGTATTGAATGGTTAGTGTAGAAGCGACCTTAGAGATGCTCTCTCAGGTTCAGAAAAGTAGTGTTTTTCTACTTTCATGGGGATCCTGGGCTATCCCTAAACATAGGTTCCAGTCGCCAGCAAACCTCAACTACATAATATTACTGAATGGTAGATCACAAAAGTGTATTTTAGCAACAGGGGCTCTGAGGAAGAGAAAAGATTAAGCATTTATATATTTCTGTATGGTAATTACAAAATCTGCCTTAGGGCATCACAAGGAGCCCCCGGTGGCACAATAGGTTAAACCCTTGTGCCGGCAGGACTGAAGACTGACAGGTCAGAGGTTCGAATCCAGGAGAGTGCAGGTGAGCTCCCTTGTCAGCTCCAGCTCCTCATGTGGGGACATGAGAGAAGTCTCCCACAAGGATGGTCAAATATCAAAGATCCGGGCGTCCCCTGGGCAACGTCATTGCAGATGGCCAATTTCTCACACCAGAAGTGACTTGTAGTTTCTCAAGTCACTCATGACAAATACACAAAAAAGGACATCACAGCCATATCACTACATAATAGATTACATTTCTTGGCACATACATACTTGGCATGCGCCACAGGCATATTCTTCTATGTAGGCCATAGGAGTGAAGCATAATAATAATAATAATAATAATAATAATAATAATAATAATAATAATAATAATAACACTTTATTTGTACCCCGCTACCATCTCCCCAAGGGACTCGGTGCGGCTTACATGAGGCCGAGCTCAAATACTACAATACATGCAATAATAACAACAATACAAGCAATTAAAAAAAATGGGCAATAAGATATGCAACATTAACAATAAGACAACACACAGTTAAAACTGTGGGAAGGCCAAATGTAAAATTAAAATTGAAAATAATGCTGGTGCATGGGCGAAAAGGTGGTAGTGGCGTTTGTGGAAACATACAAGCAGACCTAAAATGTAAAGTGCTTCGGAGGACAAAGTGCTGTGGGATCATTATTCTGGGAAGGCACACTGGAACAACCACGTCTTCAAGCTCCTCCTAAAGACTGCCAGAGTTGGGGCCTGCCTGATGTCCCTAGGGAGTGAGTTCCAGAGTCGAGGGGCCACCACCGAAAAGGCCCTTTCTCTCGTCCCCACCAATCGTGCCTGTAATGCTGGTGGAATCGAGAGCAGGGCCTCTCCAGATGATCGAAGAGATCGCGTGGGTTCGTATACAGAGATGCGGTCACGCAGGTAAGCGGGTCCCAAACTGTTCAGGGCTTTGTAGGTAAGAACCTGCACCTTAAATTGGGTCCAGAAAATGAATGGCAGTCAGTGGAGCTCCTTGAACAGGAGGGTTGACTGCTCCCTGTAAGAGCCCCAGTTAACAACCTGGCTGCCGCCCGTTGGACCATCTGAGATTTTCGAGCCGTTTTCAAGGGCAGCCCCACGTAGAGTGCATTGCAGCAATGCAGTCTAGAGGTGACTAAGGCGTGGACCACCTTGGCCAGATCCGCCTTCCCAACTCTTTATGTTAGCACTCCGAACCAGAAAAAGAAATCCCAGTTCCTCCCAGTTTGCCTTATCACTGAACCCTAATCCCCCAAAAAACATTAGCTGAGCACCTCCTAGGGAAGGATGAGGACACAAAACGGCACAGGCACTATAGAAATGTATGTATTTCATATATATCTTCCCACTGTCTAAAGACACATATTTTTAGTGCTCATGTGTATTTTTCTCTCTCCAAGAGGTGTAACAAATCTTGTGGGTTTCCAAGGTACAATGTGCTTTGCTTCCCAACTTGTCTCGAGAGCTGTGTGGTGGGTGCTTGGAAACGAAAAGAGGTGTAAAACCTGTGCCAAGCATGTTATTTTTATTTGTCAAAGCCATAGCTTTTATTTTTAAAGTATGGAGCTAGCCCTTATGGCTGATGATATATATCTGAAAAAATGTTCCCAGTATCTGCTGATCATACAGAAGTGAATCGAGAAAATGAATAGCTTTGCTAATTGTTTGAGGCAGGGCTTACTCCCTCCCTCTAGAATTGACAAAAAGAGGATAAATCATGCCAGATAATTGCTCCGTTGTAACAAGATAGAGTCTCAAGGGTGATTAATCCGCAGGAAAACCCAGGGAACCTCCCTCTAGCATGAGACAGAAGGCTTTTCCAGACTAGTCAAAAGAAATATTCACATTATACAGCTTTTGGGTGTTTGTTGGGATGCCCATGTTTTTGTGACCTCTGCATCCACATCCTATGTTCCTTTGGAGGGCTATGGATAATGATTTCTTGGATCTACATGAAGGGTGCAACTACACTGTAGAATTAATGCAGTTTGACAGCACTTTAATGGCCATAGTTCAATATTGTGAGATCATGGGAGTTGTAGTTTGCAATTTCTGCCAAAGAGTGCTACAAAACTCAGGATTCCATAGCGCTGAACCATGACAGTGAAAGTGGCATCAAATTGCACTGATTCTACAATGTAGGTACACTCTAAGACACTTTTCCAAAAGAAAGGAATGTTTTCCCATGGTCTGAAGGAGAAATGCTCTTCTCTCTCATATCAGATCTATAGAATTATAGTGCAAAAAGTGGCATTTCACTGATAATCTATAGTACTGTTGTGTGCCTTCTGACTTATGGAGGCCATTAAGCGAACCTGTGGTAGGATTTTTTGGCAAGATTTGTTCAATGGGATTTGCCTTTGTATTTCTCTGAGGCTGAGATAATGTGACTTGGCCAAGGTAAGTTTCCAGGGTCTTTGTCCAGCACTCAAATCACTATATCAGTGTTTCTCAACCTTCCTAATGTGGTGGCCTCTTAATACCGTTCCTCATGTTGTGGTGACCCCCAACCATAACATTATTTTTGTTGCTACTTCCCAACTGTAATTTTGCTACTGTTATGAACCTAAAGTAAATATCTGACATGCAGGATGTATTTTCAATCACTGGACCAAATTTGGCACAAATACCCGATATGCCCAAATTTGAAGACTGTTGGGGTTGAGGGGGGATTGTTTTTGTCATTTGGGAGTTGTAGCTGCTGGGATTTATAGTTCACCTACAATCAAAGAGCATTCCAAACTCCATCAACGATGGAACGGAACCAAACTTGGCACACAGAACTCCCATGATCAACAGAAAAAACTGGAAGGGTTTGGTGAGCATTGACCATGAGTGTTGGAGTTGTAGTTTACCTACATCCAGAGAGCACTGTGGTCTCAAACAATGACGGATTGGACCAAACTTGGCACAAATACTCAATATGCCCAAATGTGAACACTGGTGGATTTTGGGGGAAATAGACCTTGTCATTTGGGAATTGTAGTTGCTGGGACTGATAGTCCACCTACAATCAAAGAACATTCTGAATCCCACCAAATATTCCACACAGAATCCCCATGACCAACAGAAAATACTGTGTTTTCTGATGGTTTTTGGTGACACCTCTGACAACCCCTCATGAGCCCCCCAGGGGTCCTGACCTCCAAATTGAGAAATGCTGCACTGTAACGTTGTTGTGTACCTTCTGACTAATAGAGGCCCTTGGGCAGTAGTTCTCAACTTTTCTAATGCGGTGACCCCTAAATTAAGTTCCTCGTGTTGTGGTGATCCCCAACCATATTTTCGTTGCTACTTCATAAATAATTTTGCTGCTCTTATGAATTCTAATGCAAATATCTAATATGCAAGATGTATTTTCATTGTTACAATTTGAACCTAATTAAAGCATAGTGATTAATCACAAAAACAATATGTTTAGGGGAGTATGGACAATGGATGATGGGATTTGCAGTACTTTCAACCAATTGTGAGAGGAAGCCACAGGGAGGAGGGAGCAAGCTTGTTTTCTGCTTCCTTGGAGACTAGGACGCGGAACAATGGCTTCAAACTACAAGAGAGGAGATTCCATCTGAACATTAGGAAGAACTTCCTGACTGTGAGAGCCGTTCAGCAGTGGAACTCTCTGCCCCGGAGTGTGGTGGAGGCTCCTTCTTTGGAAGCTTTTAAGCAGAGGCTGGATGGCCATTTGTCAGGGGTGATTTGAATGCAATATTCCTGCTTCTTGGCAGGGGGTTGGACTGGATGGCCCATGAGGTCTCTTCCAACTCTTTGATTCTATGATTCTATGATTCTATGAATTCAGCTCCGACTTCCACAGACCACTGAGACCCCCCACAAATTACAGACCTGGACCAAACTTGGCACATAGAACTCCCATGACCAACAGAAAATACTGGAGAGGTCTGGGGTACATAGACCTTGGCAGTTTGGAGCTGCTGGGATATATAGTCCTCTCCCATCCAAAACCATTCTGAACTCATGCAACCATGGAATGCACTCAAACTTGGCACAGAGAACTGCCATGGTGAACAGAAAATACTGGAGAGGACTGGGGTACATAGACCTTGGCATTTTGGAGCTACTGGGATATATAGTCCTGTCCCATCCAAAAGCATTCTGAACTCATGCAACCATGGAATGCACTCAAACTTGGAACAGAGAACTCTCTCCGCCCCTCCCTCACTCCCTTCTGAGCTCGGAAGGAGGCAAAGGCTCCACGGATGGCCAGGCATGAGGACGGCAGGAAGAGGTTTACTGACCTTGCGTGCCTTAACAAAGGGTGAGTCTTCTTCCCCCGTGCCTTTGCCTCCAAAGCTCCTCCTGCTGACTACCCACAGGTCTGTGAGAAGAGCAGGAGGAGGAGTCTGCCAGGAGTGCCATGTGGCTGGCTCCAGGGGTCGGCAGCCATTTTGGAGGGGGCAGTGATGTCGAGCACCCCCCCCCCCAAATAAGGGATAGTGACTTATAGTTCTGCAAAGGACAAAGGTACCAGACTGTGCAATAGGGGTTAAGTCTTGGTCACATTGCCAAGGCATTGACAACAACAAGGACCCCACGAGGCTTTTGGGAAACGGCTGGATCTTGGGACTTCTGCCCTTCGTGAGAGTTGTAGTTTCCCAAGGACCAAAGTGTGAATCAGTTGCAGCACAGCTGGGGTTTCATCTGCCAGCCTTCCAGATGAAATGATCATGGACTCTCTGCCTGCATGTCTTGGACTTCAGTACATACTATCTCCTCGTGAACTTTCCTCAAAGACCTTTTAAAACATTGGACTTCAGGCTTCTTCATAAAAATTAATCCTCTTATTAAATATACTTGGGATGTGGGACAAAGATGGGGTTTTGTTGCTATGAAATGCTTATGATTTGAATGTATGTATCTTGCTATGAAATATTGCTTGCCCCTTGTCTTGCCCCCCCCCCCCCCCCGACTTTTGCCCTAGAAAAATGGTACCAAGGACTGTTACAATGCCTGAGGGAGAGCCAAGCTTCCTCGAAACCAACCAAATCATCAACCATTTTACAATAGCAAGCTAAAACATCCTCTTGTTTTCTCTTTGTCTGGCAGGCAAAGGAAGTCTCTTTGGACACTTTGATTGAATCACGAAGGGACAAGGACAACCCCCGGGGTCCCCTGTCCTGGCTCTGTTTACTTCTTTTGCCAAAGCCCATCAAGGACACTCCTTATCTGATCTAAGGCAGGAAAACCTTTCTTAATGAAATCAACCTTTGCTGGCCAAAACAATGTCTAACCAATCAGCAAGAAGCCGGGCGGAGAGGGGCGGGCAGAAAAATTTGAAATGTTTTTCTGTAAAATGCCTATAAATATGCCTGTAAATTCTGTATTGGTATGCTTGTAGTGGAACTATTTCTGCAATGCATCCGATCTCAGCTGAATCGCTAATAAAGACACCTCAGTCGTCAGCTTCTTCCTCTTTGGTGGGGATTTATTTTAATATTTTTGCTACTGGAATTGGCTTCGCTGCCCTCACCAAGGTTCCAGGACCCTCTTTGGTGCGGTCCTCGTGATCTCCTCGGCTGGGGAGATCCTCCTAAAAGTGGCTCCATATCAGCAGGGCCAGCCAAAGCAGCTTGGCAACCCCCAGAAAATGGCCTAACGACCCACCTTTGGGCTGCGACCCCCAGGTTGAGAAGCGTTGCCCTAGGGTGAACCTCTGGTATGATTTTCTGGCAAGATTTGTTTAACTGGATTCGCCTTTGTTTTTCTCTAAGGCTGAGATAATGTGACTTGGGACGCATCCAGACAGCCTCTTTACTGTGTTAACTCCCGCAATAAAGATGGGATTGTCCAAATGATGTCCTGAACAATCCCAAATTAATTTGCTACAAACCAGAAAAACCAGAAAGAATAAAAGAAAACAAAGGATGCCTACCTCGACAGAAGGGCAGAGGGAAGTCCCAGGAGGCTGTGTTTTCGGTGCTGGCGTGGCAAGTGAGCAGCGCATGTCCCTCCAGAAAAAAACCTGGGTTGCAGCTGTAGCGCACTTTGTCCCCGATGCTGAAGGTCGTCCCCTGCTGGATCCCATTTTGGAGCCTTCCTGGATTTCCACAAGTGTGGCTTGGAAGAACTGTGCAGGACAAGAAGTGAAGAAGATTAGCACCCCATTAGTCTAGAGCAGGTGTTCTCAAACAGTTTCAGCCACGAAGCCCTTTTTGAAGCAAAAGTTTCTTGTGGAGCCCAAGAAATATGGCATGGAACTAATTCACACAGTGCAACATAAACTTAACAGTATTTCAGTGGAAGAACCCTAGGGGCCATCTAGTCCAATCTCCTTCTGCCATGCAGGGAAAGCATAATCAAAGCATCCCTAGGAGATGGCCGTCTAGCCTTTGTAATGATAATGATAATGTTAATTAATTAATTAATTAATTAATTTACTTTGCTTGTATACCGCAGTTTCTCAGCCCGTAGGCGACTCAATGCGGTTCACAACAAGAGCAAAAAGTCAATCCAACAACATACAAAATTTAAAAAACCATTAACAACATAGTATACATGGTAATAACACATCAATACCAACACATTAACAAATCGTGATCCAAATTCGTCATCCATAGTTCCGTTCCTATATTCCTATATCCTATATTCATCGTGTACATTGCACTGTTTATCCGAACGCCTATTCAAACAGCCAGGTTTTTAGTTTTCTACGAAAGACCATTAACGAAGGGGCTGATCTAATGTCCATGGGAAGGGCGTTCCACAGCCGAGGGGCCACCACAGAGAAGGCCCTGTCCCTCGTCCCCGCCAGCCGTGCTTGTGACGCAGGCGGGATCGAGAGCAGGGCCTCCCCAGAAGATCTTAGAGTCCTGGTGGGTTCATAGACAGAGATACGTTCGGATAGGTAGCTTGGGCCAGAACCGTTTAGGGCTTTATAGGCCAACGCCAGCACTTTGAATTGAGCCCGGTAGCAAATCGGCAGCCAGTGGAGATGGAGCAGCAAAGGAGTTGTATGCTCCCTGCGCTTTGCTCCTGTTAATATCATGGCTGCCGAGCGTTGGACTAGTTGGAGCTTCTGAGCCGTCTTCAAAAGCAACCCCACGTAGAGAGCGTTGCAGTAGTCTAAACGGGATGTAACCAGAGCGTGGACTACCGTGGCCAAGTCAGACTTCCCAAGGTACGGGCGCAGCTGGCGCACAAGTTTTAACTGTGTAAATGCTCCCCTGGTCACCACCGAAACCTGGGGTTCCAGGCTCAGCGATGAATCGAGGGTCACACCCAAGCTGCGAACCTGCGTCTTCAGGGGGAGTGCGACCCCATCCAACACAGGCTGTAACCCTATACCCTGTTCGGCCTTGCGACTAACCAGGAGTACCTCTGTCTTGTCTGGATTCAATTTCAATTTGTTCGCCCTCATCCAGACCGTTACAGCGGCCAAGCACCGGTTCAGGACCTCGACAGCCTCCTTAGTAGCAGGTGGGAAGGAGTGACAGAGTTGGACATCATCTCCGTACAGATGACACCGCACCCCGAAACTCCGGATGATCTCTCCCAGTGGCTTCATGTAGATGTTAAACAACATGAAAATGATAATGATAACGATAATAATAGCAGAAACTTAGGGTTCATCCAGTCCAACCCCCTTCTTCCATGCAGGATAAACATAATCAAAACACCCTCAACAGATGACTACTCAGCCCTTGTAATAAGGATAGTAACAACAACAACAACCACAACAACAACAACAGAAACCCCAAGGGCTATCCCTTCCGACATGCAGGAAAAACACAATCAAAGCACCCCCTCAATGTCTCCTTACTGAAATCACTATTCAATTGCATCGTCAGTCATTCCGTGGTCTATCATTGCCTGTTACATTGCATTTGCAAATGCCGGCTCAAAAAGCCAGGTTCTAACCTTTTTGCGAAATGTTAAGAGGGAAGGGGGGCAATCTAATGTCCCTAGGAAGGGCGTTCCACAGCTGAGGGGCCACCACTGAAAAAGCCCTGTCTCTCATTCCCACCAAGCGCATCTGAGATGGAGGTGGGACCGAGAGCAGGGCCTTCTCAAACGATCTTAAAGTCCTAGATGGTTAATAAGGGGAGATCATACATTCAGAGTTAAACACATAATCCACAAGAGTAATCCGGGCCGTTCCAAACGTCATTGCACATTGTTCTAAGTCTACCAATTTCACAAGTTCTCTAAAGGCTTGGTCACAAAGCCATGAGAGAAGGGCCTTCCCAGATGATCTTAAACTCCACAGTGGATCAGAGGGAGATATGTTTGGACAGATAAGCTAGGCCAGAACTGTTGTTAGCCTTCTCTGAAAAAAAGTTGTTAGCCTTCTCTGAAAAATAGTGCAGGTACCTCATCAAACTACAAATCCCAGGATTATTTATTTATTATTATTTATTTAGAGGTTTTCTATACCGGCCTTCTCAACCTCGACGAGGGACTCAGGTTGCTTTACAGTGCATATCAAATACAATAATATAAAAACAGCAAATACAAATCATTACATATTAAAATAGTACAACTCAGTACAATAAAAACATCATCATTACATCATTACAGTTTCCTACGCCAAATCGTCAATCCAGTCATGGTCATAATCATATTCATTGTCACAGTTTATCATAATTCATCACAGGGAAGGTTCTAGGTTCAGTCCTCAAATGCCGCATTCCAGAGCCATGTTTTTAGCGATTTCCTGAACGTCAGGAGGGAGGGGGCAGATCTAACCTCTAGTGGGAGGGAGTTCCAAAGCCGGGGAGCCACCACCGAGAAGGCCCTGTCTCTCGTTCTCACCAGCCGTGATTGTGAGGGTGGTGGGACAGAGAGCAGCCCCCCCCCCCCGGAAGATCTTAGTAGCCTTGATGGTTCATAGGGGAGAATCCGTTCAAACAGGTAAACTGGGCCAGAGCCGTTTAGGGCTTTATAGGTCAACACCAGCACTTTGAATTGTGCCCGGAAGCTGATCAGCAGCCAGTGGAGCTGGCGTAACAGAGGGGTCGTATGGTCTCTGTACCCTGCTCCTGTTAGCAATCTAGCTGCCGCGCGTTGGACTGATTGAAGCTTCTGGGCAGTCTTCAGAGGCAACCCCACGTAGAGAGCGTTGCAGTAGTCTAAACGGGATGTAACCAGAGCGTGGACTACCGTGGCCAAGTCAGACTTCCCAAGGTACGGGCGCAGCTGGCGCACAAGTTTTAATTGTGCAAAAGCTCCCCTGACCACCGCCGAGACCTGGGGTTCCAGGCTCAGCGATGAGTCCAGGATCCCTCTCAAGCTGCGAACGTGCGCCTTCTGGGGGAGTGTAAGCCCATCAAACACAGGCTGTAACCCTATACCCTGTTCGGCCTTTCGACTGACCAGGAGTACCTCTGTCTTGTCTGGATTTAGTTTCAATCTGTTGTCCCTCATCCAGGATTCCAGTAGAACTGAGCCATGGCAATTAAAGTGGCGTCAGACTGCAATAATTTTACACCGCAAATGCACCCTGATGCCATCTGAGCATGTTATTTTCTCCACTGACACTCCCAAACACAATTTAATTATATCACCGATGTCATGGGGGGGGGGGGAGCAGCCATCACAAACTCTGAAACTATTCCCAGCTTTTGAGCCTTCTCTTTTTTTTTACATTAATAACTAGAATTTATTCCAAGGAAAACAATCTATCATTTTTAAAGTCATCATCTAACAGTTGCTGCTCTTTATTTAATGAGCTGCTAAGATAGACACAGGTTGAGGCCATTGGCTTCTTACGCATCATATTTGTCAAAACCAGAATCTCCGATAGAGATTCTGCTTCATTTGGCTGTGTTAGAAAATGTGACATGCAGGCTGAGACGACAGGCAAAGATTTGGGTGCGTGTGAGAACAACGCAACATCACCTTGGTGTAGACTTGTGATAATGGGGAACAAACTGCAAATTATGGGATTTTTAAAAAGAGTGGGTAAAGCAAGAAAGAGGCACTTGAAGATAAACATTGAGATAAGCATGGAACCATCACAGCCGACTTTGTCAGATTTATAAATTTGAGCCATTTACAAGCTAGGGAGCCCCCGATGGCACAGTAGGTTAAACTGCTGAACTGTTAAACTTGCTAACCGAAAGGTCGCAGATTCGAATCCGGGGAGCGGCATGAGCTCCCACTGTTAGCCCCAGCTTCTGCCAACCTAGCAGTTCGAAAACATGCAAATGTGAGTAGACCAATAGGTACCACTTTGGTGGGAAGGTAAGGGCACTCCATGCAGTCAATTAAAACTTGTGCGCCAGCTGCGCCCGTACCTTGGGAAGTCAGACTTGGCCACGGTGGTCCATGCTCTCGTTACATCTAGAATAGACTACTGCAATGCACTCTACGTGGGGTTGCCTTTGAAGACTGCTCGGAAGCTTCAAATAGTCCAACGAAAGGCAGCCAGGTTAATAACTGGGGCGGCATATAGGGAGCATACAACTCCCATGTTACGTCGGCTCCACTGGCTGCCAGTTTGCTACCGGGCACAATTCAAAGTGCTGGCTTTGGCCTATAAAGCCCTAAACGGCCCGGCCCAAATTACCTGTCCAAACAGATCTCCCTCTATGTACCATCATGGAGATTAAGATCCTCCGGGGAGGCCCTGCTTTCTGTCCCGCCATTGTCACAGGCACAATTGGTGGGGACGAGAGACAGGGCCTTCTCGGTGATTGCTCCCCGGCTATGGAACTCCCTTCCTGGTGAGATCAGGTCGGCTCCCTCCCTCCTGTCCTTTAGAAGGATGGTAAAAACATGGCTGTGGGACCAAGCTTTCGGGACAGGGCAATGAAGCAACAATGGGAAAGATGACAAGGCCAATTGGATTTGATGCGGATGGCTAGGACAGTTTTAAATTGTGCTATTTTAAATGGTGTATTTTAATATTTAGATAAATGTTTTTAATGTTTATGTATTGTATCCAGGCATTGAATGTTTGCCATGTATATGTTGTGCTCCGCTCTGAGTTCCCTTCGGGGTGAGACAGGCGGAATATAAGTGTTTTAAATAAATAATAAATAAATAATGCTGGCCACATGACCTAGGAGGTGTGTACGGACAATGCTGGCTCTTCAGCTTAGAAATAGAGATGAGCACCAACTCCCAGTCAGAAATGACTGGACTAAATGTCAGAGAAAAACCTTGACCTTGACCTACAAGCTAAAGCTGGTGGGGAGTTAAGGGAGATGAAAGTAGATGCCGATCTTTGTTAATTTAATTCTCAAAGGATGCAATAAGTAAATTTAACATTCTGCCCATGCCTGATTCTGCACACAATTGGCACACAAAATAATAGAGGAAGACCATCAAATCTTCTACATGCAGGAAGACATGATCCAGCCCTCCTAGTGGATGACCATCCATCCTCTGTTGAAAAACCTCAAGAGAAGGAGACTCCAACACAATTCCAGGTAGGATTCTATTGTCAACTAGCCGTCTCCTGCCATGCATTGCTGTGGCCCACATCGGGGTTCTGTGTGTATGGAGGGGTGTGTGTGTGGGTGGCCCAATTCTATCGTTGGTGAGATTCAGAATGCTCTTTGATTGTAGATGAACTATAAATCCCAGCAACTACAACTCCTGAATGTCAAGATTCTATTTTCCCCAAACTCTACCAGTGCTCACATTTGGGCATATTGAGTATTCGTGTAGAGTTTGGTCCAGATCCATCGTTGTTTGAGTCAACAGTGATCTCTGGATGTAGGTGAACTACAAATCCAAAACCAAAGGACACTGCTCACCAAACCCTTCCAGTTTTTTCTGTTGGTCATGGGAGAACTGTGTGCCAAGTTTGGTTCAATTCCATTGTTGGTGGGGTTTGGAAAGCTCTTTGATTGTAGGTGAACTATAAATCCCAGCAACTACAACTCCTGAATGTCAAGATTCTATTTTCCCCAAACTCTACCAGTGTTCACATTTGGGCATATTGAGTATTTGTGTAGAGTTTGGTCCAGATCCATCATTGTTTGAGTCAACAGTGATCTCTGGATGTAGGTGAACTACAAATCCAAAACCAATGGACACTGCCCAACAAACCCTTCCATTTTTTTTCTGTTGGTCATGAGAGAACTGTGTGCCAACTTTGGTTCAATTCCATCATTGGTGGGGTTCAGAATGCTCTTTGATTGTAGGTGAACTATAAATCCTAGTGCCTTGCACCGTGATCCCCTCGCCTGCCTTGCGCCCACGCCGGATGGTGAGAGTGCAGCAGGTGAGGCGGGCTTTGCACAAGGGCAGGCCTCACACAAAGGAGCCCTCGCCTGGCCCATGCCCTTGGGGCAGGGCCAACGGAGGCAGCCTCACAACCCCTCCGAAATAGCCAGGTGACCCCCCTGGGGGTCACGGCCCCCAGTTTGAGAACCAGTGCTATAAGGAGTAGCTTAAAGAGCTGAGTATGGAGCAAAAAAAGCTAAGAGGGGACAAGGTAAAATGGTAAAGGTTTCCCTTTACATTAAGTCTAGTCATGTCTGACTCTGGGGTGGTGCTCATTTCCATTTCTAAGCTGGAGAGCTGGTGTAGACACCTCCAAGGACATGCTGCCAGCATGAGTGGATGGAGCACCATTATCTTCCCATAGAAGCAGTACCTATTGATCTACTCATATTTTTAACTGCTAGGTTTGCAGAAGCTGGGGCTAACAGTGGGAGCTCACCATGCTCTCTGGATTTGAACCACCGACCTTTCAGTCAGCAAGTTCAGCAGCTCAGCAGTTTAACCCACTGCACCACCGGGGACTCTTGGAAAGCATGTCATACTAAAGATGGGACAAGGCTCTTTTTCTGCTGCTCTAAAGAACATGAACCAGTAAATTCAGTGGGATAGAAAATCCACCTAAATATTAGGAAGGTCTTCCTGATGGTCAGAGTTCTGTGTCAGTGGGATATAATGCCACTGTGTCTGGCAAAGTCTCCTTCTCTGGAGGTTTTCAAACAGAGTGTGGATGGCCATCCATAGGGAGAGGGTTGTTGTTGTTGTTGTTGTTGTTTTTTGCTGTATTATTGTTGTTGTTGTTTATTGTTGTATTTTGGGCTCGGCCTTGTGTAAGCCGCACCGAGTCCTTCGGGAGATGGTAGCGGGGTACAAATAAAGGTTTATTATATTATTATTATTATTATTATTATTATTATTATTATTATTATTAGATTTTCCTGCAAGATGAAACTTTCCCACCCTTGTGCAGCTCAGTTGGGAGAGAAATTTGCCTCCACCCACAAAGAGAGACAGATATACTACCAGTTGGAACTACTTGGAGGGGGGCGGAGCCAGGCTCTCGGCTCTGGCCTGCCCCCTTCCCCAGTCTGCTGCTGAGCATTGACCCACCACTCCCACCCTTTAAACAGTATATTAGGGTTGCCATTAGGGGGCTGGGTAGGATTTTTCCCCCTCCTATATTCTAGGAGCCCCCGGTGGCGCAGTGGGTTAAAGCACTGAGCTGCTGAGCTTGTTGATCGAAAGGTCGCAGGTTCAATTCCGGGGAGCGGCGTGAGCTTCCGCTGTCAGCCCTAGCTTCTGCCAACCTAGCAGTTCAAAAACATGCAAATGTGAGTAGATTAATAGGTACCGCTCCGGCGGGAAGGTAACAGCGCTCCATGCAGTCATGCCGGCCACATGACCTTGGAGGTGTCTACGGACAACGTTGGCTCTTCGGCTTAGAAATGGAGATGAGGACCACACCCCAGAGTTAGACATGACGGGACTTAATGTCAGGGGACTACCTTTACCTACCTTATGTTCTAGGAGGGTTTTTTGCCCACCCTATACTGTTGCAAGGCAAATTGGGATGGTGTGGCGTTAAATAGGTGGTCACAGTAAACAGTTAGAAAAAGCTAAAATTTGGTATACGCCCAAGGCAGGGGTGAAGGCCATTAACTAAAACACTCACCTAAGGTTCAATTTGATGAGGTGAGGGGAATTATAATGGCCTAGAAATGGGGAGAATAGGGTCTCAGATATACTGAGAGAGACTTCTCTCGGTATACCTATAGTGAAGTAATGCTACCCCTCTATTCCGCTTTGGTTAGACCACACCTGGAATATTGTGTCCAATTGAAGAGAGATATTGACAAGCTGGAATGTGTCCAGAGGAGGGCGACTAAAATGATCAAGGATCTGGAGAACAAGCCCTATGAGGAGCGGCTTAAGGAGATGGGCATGTTTAGCCTGAATAAGAGAAGGCTGAGAGGAGATATGATAGCCATGTATAAATATGTGAGAGGAAGCCACAGGGAGGAGGGAGCAAGCTTGTTTTCTGCTTTCTTGGAGACTAGGATGCAGAACAATGGCTTCAAACTACAAGAGAGGAGATTCCATCTGAACATGAGGAAGAACTTCCTGACTGTGAGAGCCGTTCAGCAGTGGAACTCTCTGCCCTGGAGTGTGGTGGAAGCTTTTAAACAGAGGCTGGATGGCCATCTGTCAGGGGTGATTTGAATGCAATATTCCTGCTTCTTGGCAGGGGGTTGGACTGGATGGCCCATGAGGTCTCTTCCAACTCTTTGATTCCTTGATTCTATGATTCTATGACACATTTCCTTCAGAGGTTGCCCGGGCTGGGTGTCCAAGGGACCTGGGTGTTTCGCCCAACTAGCCAAGGAGTAGGCCAGACAGGAACACTACCTCGGCTTTGCAACCAAGTTCAGGATCCATAGATTTAGATCCAGTCAAAGTTAAACGGATAACAGTTAATAAACGTTGCCCATATTTTAACCCAAATATTGTTGGGTGGTCTCATTATTTCAGGGGTTGGCAGGCAAATAATGGGGTTGGACTGGGTCGCCTTTGGTGTTTCTTCCAACTCTATGATTCTATGAAATCTATCGAATTCTCAATTGGTAGCAGACAAAAGGCTTCATTCCCATAGTACTTCTACAACGTATACTCAACAAGGAGACATCCATTTGGGTGAGCTTGAATTGTGCATTTCTGCGTTTCAATATACGGTTGGATTGGGTGGTTTTTGGAGGTCTCTTCCAACTCTATAATTATTTGATGCTATGATTCTATCCATGGGCATTTTGGAAAGGATTTTTGCTCAAGCTTGTTTGAAATACATGTAGAATGCCATCCCGCTACAGTGGCTTGCTTGGCACACAGGTGAACAAATGCACCTCTTTGTAATCGTGCACCGGGGAAAACAAAAGACAATTTAGCTTTGTGTTTCTCTTTTTCCTCCCTCCACTCATAATTCTACATGTTCACTGGCAGAATGCCTTTGGACCAAGGAATGGTATATTCTCATGTTTTATAATGCAGTGTAAATCACACCCTGTTCTCCTGGGACACAGCAGCATATAAATCTAAATACGTAAACATTCAACCACAAAACTCCGCTGAACTAATATTATTACTTACATTTGTCTGGTCATTAGTATTATCTCCCTTTTCCCCCTCTGGAGCTACAAGAGATTAATGCATCTGTATTATTTATTATATCAGATGCTAAGCAGTGTAATAATCGTATCAGTCTTTCCACCAAGCCATTTTTCACTTTTCTATAGACTTTGGAATTGTTTTTTCCCACCCTGATCCCCATAAAACTTTTCCTCCTGACCGCCCCCGTGATTTTTCTCTCTCCTTTCCTGATTATCATGTTTAAATTGATGCAAGCAGAAGTCAGAGGTAGTTTTAGCTGTGTGAAAGCCCTATGTATCATCCTGCAAATAAAATTTTCATTTTTCAGCTTGCATGTAAACTTTCCTTGACAAATACATCAAATTAACAGATGCACAAAAGAAAAAAAGCTCTGGGCATTGTTATAAGATCCACTGCATGCTTTAAGATTTGCTGAACTTTTTAAAAACAGGGTGCACTGGGATATGTATAGAAGTGTTTGTTCAGCAGTGTCTCCATAAACATCTCCCTGTCCCTCTGTAATCATTTCTGAGATTGGAAATGCAGGTATAAGTATGTTTGAGAGGTGGAAGAGCTTCCACACGAGCCTATGTAATCTGCACGTTGTTGTTGTGGTTGACTGCTGCAAGGTAGACTTTGACTTATGGAGAACTCATATATGAAAGACCTCCATGACAGATACATGAGTCTGCAAGACTGTCCTTAAGTCTTGCAGACTCAGGGCCACAGCTTCCTTGATGGAGTCCATCAGGAATGTGGTCTTCCTTTTTTCCTGATACTTCTACCTTGTTGTTAGGAGCCCCCGGTGGTGCAGTGAGTTAAACCCCTGTGCCGGCAGGACTGAAGACCGACAGGTTGCATATTCGAATCCGGGGAGAGTATGGATGAGCTCACTCTATCAGCTCCTGCCACATGACATTGTTGGCTCATGTTTAACTTGTTGTCCATGAGGACTCCAAGATCTTTTTCACACATACTGCTCTCGAGCTACGTGTCCCCCATTCTGTATCTTTGCATTTCATTTTTTCTGCCTAAGTGGAGTATCTTGCTTTTGTCCCTATTGAACTTCATTTTGTTAGTTTTGGCCCATGTTTCTAATCTGTCAAGATCGTTTTGAATTCTGCTCATGTTTTCTGGGATATTGGCGATCCCTCCCAATTTGTTGTCATCTGTAAACTTGATGATCATGCCTTCTAACCCTTTATCGAAGTCATTAATCAAGATCCTGAACAGGACCGGGCCTAGGACGGAACCCTGCTGATGGTACTCCACTCATCACTTCTTTCCAGGATGAAGTGGAAGCATTGGGGAGCATCCTCTGGGTTCATTCACTTAACCAATTCACTTAACAGATCCACCTAACCATAGTTTGAACTTATTTCAGAAGAGTTGATTTTCTTTTTGTTAGATTTTTTTCACTGTCCAACTTTCATAACCATATATAGAAATGGTGAATATGATGAAGTTATTTCCCCCATTTTTTCAGATCCATCTCTTTTCTTGCTTCCTTCCTACAGCTTGCATATAAAGTAAGGAGCGATATTTAATATATATTGGTACTTGAGCCTTACCTATTGCCTTATTTCCATGCCTAAAAGAAACATTTTATTGTTGGAATTACTTGCAGCCCATGACAGCTATATTTTAACCTCAGCACGGCTGTAACCTTGAAGCCTTATCAATGACAGTAACCTCTTTAGTGGTTAGGAAATGAAGCTTCCATGCAACCTCTTTAGCAGGCAGTCAATTCGCGTTTTCAGAAAATGCCTCTTCAGATTTCTGGATTGATGCAACCAGTTTACCTGGCCAAGAGACTCATTTAATATAAAATGGAAGGCAGGAATTCAGTTAATTTAAGAAAATAAAAATAGCCAGTGTGGTATAAAATCCCCCTAATACCATGTAGGTTTAAGGTTTGATTAAGAATATAAATAATCAAGAACAACAAAAGATGAATGACTGCCACAGAAGGTTAAAGGAAGGTTGTTATCTTGGCTTATGCAGCCAAAGTAAGAGATTTTATAAGGTACTAGCTATGCCCTGCCACGCGTTGCTGTGGCCTATAGTAAAACTTATCAAAGTTGAGGTAGATATCTGGACTATTATGAAAGAGAGGTCCCTACCTATTCCTTCCCCCTTTTCCTCCCCCTTTCTCTCCTTTCTTCCTTCTCCACCTCTTTCTTTCTTTCCTTCTTTCACTACTTGGTTTCATCCTTCTCTCTTTCCTTCATTCACTCCCCCTTTCTTCCTTTGCCTTTCTTCCCTCCCTGTTTGCTTCCTTCTTTCTCTTTTTATTTCCTTTTATTTCACCACCATCATAACAATAACAATAATGCAATGCATTGCCTCTGAGACCTGACACCTCTCCCATTCCCCCTAAAAGGGTCTCATAGGAACAATAGCATAATAATAATAATAGAAATAACAACCTTTACCCGCCACGTGTTGCTGTGGCCAATCTTCCCTCTTTCCCTCCTTCTTTCCCTCCCTCCCTCCCTCCCTCCCTCCCTCCCTCCTTCCTTCCTTCCTTCCTTCCTTCCTTCCTTCCTTCCTTCCCATCTTTCCTTCTCCTCTTCTTTCTCTATCTCTTTCCTTCCTTCCCCCTTTTTTGTTCTCTTCTGCTGTCTCTTTTCTTTCCTTCCATCTTTCCTTTTCTTTCCTTTTCTTCTTCCTCTAACTTTCCTTCCTTCCCCCTTTTTCTTTACCTCCCTTTCTCTTTCTTCCTTCTTTCCTTCCTTCCTGTCTTTCCTAGATTTTGACAGGGCGGGAAGGGGCGGGGTGGGGTTTGGAGGTGGTGTGAAGTAAAAGGAGGTAAGATTGGGGCAGGGGAGTGATGGAGCGTGGGGTTGCGTGTGTGTGTGCGGCAGCGAGGGGAGTCATGGAGCGTGGGGTTGCGTGTGTGTGTGCGGCGGCGGGGGGAGTGGGGTTGCGTGTGTGTGCGCGGCGGCAGGGGTAGTGATAGAGCGTGGGGTTGCGTGTGTGTGTGCGGCGGCAGGGGGAGTGGGGTTGCGTGTGTGTGTGCGGCAGCGGGGGGAGTGATGGAGCGTGGGGTTGTGTGTGTGTGTGTGCGGCGGCGGGGGGAGTGATGGAGCGTGGGGTTGCGTGTGTGTGTGCGGCAGGGTGTGTGTGTGTGTGGGAAGCGGCGCGGCGGGGCTTGGAGTGGGCATGGTTTCCACAGAGGGAACGTTGGCCGGAAGGCCATGTGCGCGCACCAGGGAACTTGCGGCTGGGCGCCAATGCGCATGCTCAGTTGTTTTGCCGTTTTGTGAGTGTGTTGTTGTTTTTCATTTTGAGTAGATATGTTTGTACCTTGTGGGTTGTGTTATGGGCATGGGAATTTTGGTTAAGTTTTGTTGTTTTTTTTTAGTTTTGTTCTTTTGCTGTTTTGTGAGTGTGTTGTTGTGTTGTTTTTCATTTTGAGTAGATATGTTTGTACCTTGTGGGTTGTGTTATGGGCACGGGGATTTTAGTTAAGTTTTGTTGGGGTTTTTTTGAGTTTTGTTCTTTTGCCGTTTTGTGAGTGTGTTGCTGTTTTGTTTTTCATTTTGAGTAGATATGTTTGTACCTTGTGGGTTGTGTTATGGGCACGGGGATTTTGGTTAAGTTTCGTTGGGGGATTTTTGAGTTTTGTTCTTTTGCCGTTTTGTGAGTGTGTTGTTGTGTTGTTTTTCATTTTGAGTAGATATGTTTGTACCTTGTGGATTGTGTTATGGGCACGGGGATTTTAGTTAAGTTTCATTGAGGGATTTTTGAGTTTTGTTGTTTTGCCATTTTGTGAGTGTGTTGTTGTGTTGTTTTTCATTTTGAGTAGATATGTTTGTACCTTGTGGGTTGTGTTATGGGCATGGGAATTTTGGTTAAGTTTCGTTGGGGGGTTTTTGAGTTTTGTTTCCTCATTGGATGCCCCTAACAAATTTATATATATAGACTGATAAATTCTGATATTGTCCCGTGACTTTAAGGAGAGTCCAAAATGAACACCACTCTCTCAATCCATATCAACTAAGAAACCAAATTAGAACTTTTAAAATCTCCATCAATGTGTAATGAAGCTAATAGGTTTTCATTGTCCATTGAAGAACAAGTCACTCCAAAATAATTTCCACTCACACTTACTTCCAGCACAGAAGAGTTCTCTCTCCCACCCTGGACATTCCACAGATATATAAACCCTACTTGTCTAATTTCCAACAGACCTCACAACCTCCGAGGATGCCTGCCGTAGATGTGGGCAAAACGTCGGGAAGAATGCTTCTGCAACATGGCCATATATCCCAGAAAACTCACAGCAACCCATTTTCCATAAAAACAGGAACTGCCTTATTTCAATAATGGAAAAAACAATTATCTTGACTGGGTTGTTCAAGGTTTTTTCGGGCTATATGGCCATATTCTAGAGGCATTCTCTCCTGACATTTCGCCTGCATCTATCGCAAGCATCCTCAGAGGTAGTGAGGTCTGTTGGAACTAGGAAAATGGGTTTATATATCTGTGGAATGACCAGGGAGGGACAAAGAACTCTTGTCTGTTGGAGCTAGGTGTGAATGTTTCAACTGACCACCTTGATTAGCATTTGATGGCCTGGCAGTTGTTTAGTGTGGCTTGTTAGTGCCTGGGGCAATCTTTTGTTGAGAAGTGATTAGACGTCCCTGATTGTTTTCTCTCTGTTGTTTTGCTGTTGTAATTTTAGAGTTTTTTAATACTGGTAGCCAGATTTTGTTCATTCTCGTGGTTTCCTCCTTTCTGTTGAAATTGTCCACATGCTTGTAGATTTCTACATAAGGACCACCAAACGCAGCCCCCAAACACGAATCAAGGAACATGAAAGGCACTGCAGACTACTTCAACCAGAGAAGAGCACCTGATGAACCCACCTGGACACAGCATATTATTTGTGAACACAGAAGTGCTGGACCACTCTCACAACCACCACGTCAGACTACACAGAGACGCCACTGAAATCCACAAGCATGTGGACAATTTCAACAGAAAGGAAGAAACCATGAGAATGGATAAAATCTGGCTACCAGTATTAAAACAAAACTCTAAAATTACAACAGCAAAACAACAGAGAGTAAACAACAAGGACATCTAATCACCTCTCAACAAAAGATTGCCCCAGGCACTAACAAGCCACACCAAACAACTGCCAGGCCATCAAATGCTAATCAAGGAGGTCAGCTGAAACATTCACACCTATCTCCAGCAGACAAGAGTCCTTTGTCCCACCCTGGTCATTCCACAGATATATAAACCTATTTTCCTAATTCCAACAGACCTCACTACCTCTGAGGATGCTTGCCATAGATACAGGCGAAACGTCAGGAGAGAATGCCTCTAGAACATGGCCATATAGCCCGAAAAAACCTACAACAACCCAGTGATTCCAGCCATGAAAGCCTTCGACAATACAAATTATCTTGGCTTATAAGGATTTCAGCTCTGTTCAGAAGATACGTATCAGAATAGCAGATGTTGCCATCATGTCTTTCTATCCAAAGATCCTGGGGTACTCCATGAGCTTTGGTCCCATTACAAAGTTGCTTTTTTGCAACAATGATTTATGCTTCCGTCCCCACTCCCAAACTTTGGTCCCCCGGAAGCCAAATTTCAGCTAACCACTCAAGGAACAGTGTGGATCAATTGCCTGGTGTACCCTGCTACCTTGACAGCCTGATGATGAAATGCAAGCTGGATTTGAAGGGAACAAACAGAGGTTTATTAGCTTTTAGGCTTGAGATGATGCCTGATACAGAGTCTCCACTCTAAAGGAATCGGACATACCATTGCAACACAGTGCAAGACATTTCATCCCCTTTGACAGCCATTCAAAATAACTGCACTCTCCCCTGATTGGCTGCAAAGCGATCATCTTAGGATCCGGGCATTCATTGGCTGGGGATTCCTACTGACATCAGAGATGGATGGGAAGAATGGAGAGCTGTCATTTAAATAAAGTTTTTCTGTTGTTTATTCGTTCAGTCACTTCCAACTCTTTGTGACTTCATGGACCAGCCCATGCCAGAGCTCCCTGTCGGCCATCACCACCCCCAGCTCCTTCAAGGTCAATCCAGTCACTTCAAGGATACCATCC
Source organism: Anolis sagrei (assembly GCF_037176765.1). Taxonomy (NCBI): domain Eukaryota; kingdom Metazoa; phylum Chordata; class Lepidosauria; order Squamata; family Anolidae; genus Anolis; species Anolis sagrei. Next base: position 67,767,203 of record NC_090034.1, read on the forward strand.
ATCCATCTTGCCCTTGGTCGGCCCCTCTTCCTTTTTCCTTCCATTTCCCCCAGCATGATTGTCTTTTCTAAGCTTTCCTGTCTTCTCATGATGTGGCCAAAGTACTTCATCTTTGCCTCTAATATCCTTCCCTCCAGTGAGCAGATGGGCTTTACTTCCTGAAGTATGGACTGGTTGAATCTTCTTGTGGTCCAAGGCACTCTCAGAACTTTCCTCCAACACCACAGTTCAAAAGCATCTATCTTCCTTCACTCAGCCTTCCTTATGGTACAACTCTCACATCCGTATGTTACTACGGGGAATATCATTGCTTTAACTATGTGGATCTTCGTTGCCAGTGTGATGTCTCTATTCACTATTTTATCGAGATTGGTCATTGCTCTCCTCCCAAGAAGGAAGTGTCTCCTGATTTTCTAGCTGCAGTCTGCATCTGCAGTGATCTTTGCACCTTGAAATACAACATCTGTCACTGCCTCCACGTTTTCAGGAGATTAATAGTCAGGAGATTAATTGGATTGTTTGTTGATATATGTATTGTACACTATGTTTTTATGCTTTTAAATTGTATACTGTCGATTGTTATATTTTGTTGTAAACCGCGTTGAGTCGCCGGCTAGGCTGAGAAACAGCGGTATACAATATAGCAAATAAATAAATAAATAAATAAATAAATTCTCCCTCTATTTGCCAATTATCAATTAGTCTTGTTGCCACAATCTTGGTTTTCTGGATGTTTAACTGCAACCCAGCTTTTGCATTTTCTTCTTTCACCTTGATTAGAAGGCGCCTCAGTTTCTCCTCGCTTTTGGCCATCAAAGTGGTATCATCTGCATATCTAAGGTTGTTAATGTTTCTTCCAGAAATTTTAACCCTAGCCTTGCATTCGTTATTAATGATAAATAAAGATTTATTATATTATTATTAATGTAGTCAAAAGGAAAAACTCAGAGTGCATAGTTCTGGGATTTAGGGTGAAACTCCTTGGCTGAGAGGATTTTGGAGAAATCTATTTGTTCATGAACATTTCCCTTGCACTTCGCCTGGGGCTGTTGGGCTTGACAGATGATTAATTTATTCTTCTTGGAATGTGTATGCTCTGGGTGGCTGTAGGAAATGATTTTATTTTCCAAAAGACCAGAACGGAGGACCTTCACAACTGCAAAATTTGTATTGATTTAATAAAAAACATTTAATAAGAACTATATGGTTAATTCATATCTTTTTTTTGGGGGGGGGGGGTCAATTTTTTGACAATATCCCACACATTTTGGACTTCGCCTCCCAGAATTCCTTACCGTTGGCCAAGTTAGCTAGGGCTTCTGGGAGATAAAAGCCAAAAAAACCTGCAGGATCAAAGCTTGGGAACCATTGCTGTAGAAGATGCAGCAATGGAAATAATTGTTGTTGGACTCAACAGGTTTACTAGAAGCAGCACTTTTAACTCTTAGGGGGTTTTGCTGCAGAAGCTCTGCATCCCACCAATGCAAGGTTTGCAGGGTATTTCTGAGAAATTAAACATGCACACCAGTGTGCATATGCTGAAATGCTAATGGATAAAATGTGCCTAATTACAGGGTGAAATACAACCAAGTGCTTCAATCCAAGGAGAAAAATGTTGTGAATCAACTCAAGTGCACAAATAAATGTGTCCATTAGCGTAAAAAAATCTGTTAAATGTGTGTTTAGTGCAGGAAGAAAATACAAAGTCTTGCAATCCAGTATAGCAAGCATGGCCAACTGTGAAAGGGCAGGGGAGCACATTAACTCACCTAAGAGATCTTGGAGGGCTGTGTCCCCATTGCATCTATTAATCTAAAAGTAACATTTTAAGCCACCAAATGTCCCCCATACCCTTTAGATCAGTGGTTCCAAACCTTTTTTGACCTGGAACCGCTTGACAATCAACCACTTGAACAGGGAGCACTTGACCAGGGACTACTTGTACAGGGACCACTCTCCAACATTAGTACCAAAATAATTACAAATCAGTTTTGGTCAACTTTAGATTTGGCTTGGTTATTTGGAGCACTGATTGCATTGGATAGACCACATCAGTTCTAGTTTCTGATACAGAATGTATGCCATCCAGTTTCTGCTCACCCACAGAAAACGATATTTAATAATCTAGAGCAAATGTAGTAGTAGTAATCTTTCGTGGCTAGTCAGCCCCTCCCCTTCCGACGTCCTCATTGCTTTGGCACTATAAGAGGATTTTGCAAGACCAGTCGCTCTTGTTGCCGTGTGGTTTCGAGGCAACGGTGTAGTAATGGTGAGGCTGTGGACCATATTTTCATTCTAGCAGACCACTGGTGGTCCACGGACCACAGGTTGGTAACCACTGCTTTAGATAATGGGGGGGGGGGGGGCTTTCTGAAGCATTGTAGGTCCAGAAGAAGGCTTTAAAACTATACAAAGTGGTCAAAAGTCAGATCCTTTATATTTTCTAAGGAATTAATGCAGTTTAGCACTCCTTTAGTGGCATGGTTCAATTTTATGGGATCCTGGAAGTTGTAGTTTTACAAGGACTTTTGCATTATCTGCTAAAGAGACCTGATGCCTCACCAAACTACATAGCACTTAGCCATGGGAGCGAAAGTGGTGCCAAACTGCATCAATCCTATAGTGTATGTGCATTGAGAGATCATGATACCTTTGACCCAAAGTCATACATTTGGAAAATAAAGCTTTTTATTATGAGGCTAAGGAAAAGGAATGGACACTGTATATGACCTTCTTCCTGTGACATTTTAAATACAAACATGACATTTTCAGAAGTTAGAAAAGCAACTCCCAGAATCTTTCAGCCAGCACAGTCAATGACCAAGTTGGATAGGATGTCCTGGTAGCCATACACTCAATTATGTCATTTTATTAAGCTCTGTTTTTTAAGAAACGCGGGCAAGATGGGGATTAAACACATGTTACTATTATGCTACGGACATTCTTCAAAAGGCAACCACTTCAAAATAATAAAAAAACCACTTTAGCCTTACTAGCTTTTGTCAGCAGATAAATCCCATTCTTTCAATCCCTGGCCATAACTCTTGGCTAAAGAAGGCTATGGCTGTTTGGAGGCCTTTTATCCATATTTTTGTGCAGCACATTTCAGTTCAAAAGCAAAGTTTTTTAACCTTCAGAATAAGTGCCCAGAGAAGAGAAAATAAATGCTATCTTTTTTTTTTTCATTTCATTTTATTCCCCCTTTTATGTCATGATTCATTCCCACTATGGCCAAGAAAGATAAAGCTAAATGGAAACTATTTTCCCTCTCATCTCTCTTTCTTTGTTCACTAAAAAAAGGAAAATAGCCCCAAAGATATTACTCTCGGTTTCTTGGGATAGTAATGGATGTTTCATTGTCCATCTTGTAGATACAGTATTGGGGGGATGGGGGCTCACAAGCAAATTCACTTTTTGAATTCCTCTTTCTGGAATCTGCCAGTATGGCAGAGAAAATCCAAAGCTATGAAAACTACAACTCAACGCAATTGTATGCAGGCAGTCCCCAAGTTACAAACAACCGACTTACGAACGACTCACAGTTAACAATAGGGGTGAGACAACAGGAAGTAAGAGAAATCTACTCCTGGAAAGGGAAATCCACTCTTGGAAGAGTTATTCTGGGGGAAGGGGGTCTCCAGTGAAACCTTCCGAAAAGGGGCACAGACAGCAACACAAACATCACAGAGGTGTTCACCATTTCCTAAGTGATCCAAAGCTCACTTGCTTTCCCTCCCTCCCTCTATAGTATATACTAGGCCTGGGTAACAACGGAAAAAATTGTTTCTAAAATCGATTTGTATTTGGGGTTTTTTTTTGTTTCAATATTTAAAATAATTACAAAATTTTCCCTTAAAAAAGTTCGATATTTACGAAATTTCGTAAATGCGAAAAAAATTACAAAACATTAACGAATCGATTTCCGAAACAATAACGAATCGATTTGTTAATGGCGGACGCGACCGCGAAATACGCTAAAAAACCTCCAAAAACTTCTGAAGCTTCCCTCTCCCTCTGTTGTTGACTGTTGGTGTGATATTATAATTTTTTTTCACTAATTAAACAAAAAACTTGCCCCAGACACGCGGAAATAATAACGAAACGACCTCAGAACAATAACGAAACGAATACAATAACGAAATACGAAGCATTTACAAAACGTGTTTAAAAATTCGTTTTTTTAAAAAATTGCTCCAGAATGGTTCGTTATCGTTTTGTAATTGAAAAAAATTAACGAATTATTAACGAATTATGAATTAACGAAACGAAACCGCCCAGCCCTAGTATATACTAGATACTATATCTAGTATATATATAGTATATATATACTAGATGTACCTGGCCACGTGTTGCTGTAGCCCTGTCTAGTTAAATGGATAAGAATGAAAAGAGAAAGAGATGGTTTTGTTAATACAGTCTTTCCTTGGGTCCGCTTTTTGCGGACTCGCTGTTTCACAGTTTTAAAAAAATGAATTTAAAATACAGTACTGTATACAAGTAGCACGGGAACACTGGAGGAGGAAGGAGGGGCAAATAGATGGATAGATCTCTGCATAGGCTCAGCCTCCTCCCTCTCTTTACCTTCCTCCTACTCCTACTCCTCCTCCTTGGTGCCACTGCACATGCACGATGGAGCCCAGGCAGGGCATGAGCTCAAGGTGGAGGGAAAGCAGCGCCCAGCAGCACCAAGACATGAGAGAGAGATTGATTGAGAGAGAGGGGAGCCATCTTCCAGAGGGAGGGCAGGTGGGAGACATACGTATACATATATATACTGTACATATACTGTAAGTGTCCCTACTTCGCGGAATTTCACTTATCGTGGGTGGTCCTGGAACGTAACCCCCGCGATAAGTGAGGGAACACTGTATATGTAATTTCATAATGCTTATGAGTATACAATTGTTTTGTTGTTCCATTAGATATTTATTTATTTATTTATTTATTTATTTATTTATGCGCTCGTATACCGCTAATATCTCAGCCTAAGTCGGCGACTCATTGCGGTTTACAACACTTAAAAAACAGTATTCAGTTTAAAAGCATAAAACACATATACAATACAAATTATTGGGCCACCAATAATAATCCCATGCATCTCGTAACTGGAATCGCAATCCAAAATTCATCGTCCATGATTACCAATCCTTTAGTCATCAAAATTCGTTGCAACGGATTAACCGAATGCTTGTTTAAACATCCATGTCTTCAATCTATTCCGAAACACCATCAGTGAGGAGGCTGATCGTACCTCTATGGGGAGGGTGTTCCAAAGCCGAGGGGCCACCACAGAAAAGGCCCTGTCTCTCGTTCCCGCCAGCCGCACTTGTGAAGCCGGCGGGATAGAGAGCAGGGTCTCCCCAGAAGATCTTAGGGTCCTGGTGGGCTGATAGGCTGAGATACGTTCGGATAGATAAGTTGGGCCAGAACCGTTTAGATATAAAGATAGTTAGATATATATGGTTTATCATATCTATTAGGCCTGTTTGATCAAGAAAAAATTTGTTTCTAAATTCGATTCTTAATTGGGGTGTTTTTTTGTTTCGATATTAAAAATATTTACAAAACTTTCAAAAAAAATGTTTTGTTATTTACGAATTTTCGTTATTATTTACAAAACATTTTTGAAAAAAAAATTTTCTTGATCAAACAGGCTAAGTGTGAATGTTGCAGTAATGGTCACCTTGATTAGCATTGAATGGCTTTCTCCCACCCTGGACATTCCATAGATAATATTAGATGATATATAACTCACCATTTGCCTAGTTTCCAACAGACCTCTGAGGATGCCTGCCATAGATGTGGGCAAAATGTCAGGAGAGAATGCTTCTGGAACATGGTCATACAGCCCTGAAAAGTCACACAAGCCGGATGGCGCGCGGAGGCCGCTTGTGAGCCCGCGCGCGCCATCCAATGGGCTCCGGCGCCCCCCTCCTCCTCCTCCTCCTCCTCTTCTTCCTCCCAGCTGGGAGGAAGAGGAGGAGGAGGAGGAGGAGGAGGGGGGCGCAGGAGCCAGAGCCGGATGGCGCGCGGAGGCCGCTTGTGAGCCCGCGCGCGCCATCCAATGGGCTCCGGCGCCCCCCTCCTCCTCCTCCTCCTCCTCTTCTTCCTCCCAGCTGGGAGGAAGAGGAGGAGGAGGAGGAGGAGGAGGGGGGCGCAGGAGCCAGAGCCGGATGGCGCGCGGAGGCCGCTTGTGAGCCCGCGCGCGCCATCCAATGGGCTCCGGCGCCCCCCTCCTCCTCCTCCTCCTCCTCTTCTTCCTCCCAGCTGGGAGGAAGAGGAGGAGGAGGAGGAGGAGGAGGGGGGCGCAGGAGCCAGAGCCGGATGGCGCGCGGAGGCCGCTTGTGAGCCCGCGCGCGCCATCCAATGGGCTCCGGCGCCCCCCTCCTCCTCCTCCTCCTCCTCTTCTTCCTCCCAGCTGGGAGGAAGAGGAGGAGGAGGAGGAGGAGGAGGGGGGCGCAGGAGCCAGAGCCGGATGGCGCGCGGAGGCCGCTTGTGAGCCCGCGCGCGCCATCCAATGGGCTCCGGCGCCCCCCTCCTCCTCCTCCTCCTCCTCTTCTTCCTCCCAGCTGGGAGGAAGAGGAGGAGGAGGAGGAGGAGGAGGGGGGCGCAGGAGCCAGAGCCGGATGGCGCGCGGAGGCCGCTTGTGAGCGCGCGCGCGCGCCATCCAATGGGCTCCGGAGGAAGAGGAGGAGCCAGAGCCGGATGGCGCGCTCAGCAGCAGCCTCCATGCAATTAACGAGCGGAGCTTCAGCTCGTAAAATACATGGGGCTGCTGCTTCGATATTTTTAAACCCTTCCGGGTTTAAAAATATGTTTTGATATCACTTCGGATATGCAAAAAATAACGATTTTAATACGAATTAACGAATTAACGAAACGAAACCGACAGGCCTAATATCTATGGCTGCCTGGCCATCTGTCTGGAGGGCTTTCATGGTGTTTTCTTGCATGGTAGAAGAGGGTTGGACTGGATCACCTTTGGAGGTCTCTTTCATATTAATGATATCTATGATGTGTGTGTGTGTGTGTGTGTTTGTATTTGGCTGGAGTTACATTGAAAAAATGTACCTGTTCCAACTTACAAACAAATTCAACATAAGAACAAACCTACAGAACCTAACTTGTTTGTAACTTGGGGACTGCCTGCATATGTTTATTTGGAAAGAGTTTCCACTGTTTTTTGAAGAGCTTACATCCTTGTACATATGATCTTTTTTGCTCGTTTCATTCCTGCATGCCACAAGGAAAATTTCAAAAAGTGGCTTCCTCTTTTGACACAATCTATTTTATTTATTTATTTACTGCGTTTATATACCATCCCTCTCAGTCTGCAGGCGACCCGGGATGGTTTACAGTTGGTACCAAGACCATAAAATACAATTTCAATATAATAAAACAATCAAATAATGAAACCATAACAGAGTCAATGTGTTGAGATGCCCTTGTGATGGTGATATCATTCTATGGTCTGGAGAGCATCTCTGTGTCTTTAATGGACAGCAATTCAGTTTTAGCCAGACCTCACCTTCAGTTCTGGGCACTTTATTTATTTATCGTGTCAGGAGCAACCAGACATTTGTATTACATTTTTAACAAAACAAACAAACATACAAAAGACACAGAGTTTGCAAGCTTGGTAGTTGATTAAATGTCCTTTGATCAGTATCTGGCCACTTGGAGTACCTCTGGTGTTGCCGCAAGAGAGTCCTCCATTGTGCATGTAAGCAGGGCTCAGGTTGCATTGCAGCAGGTGGTCAGTGGTTTGCTCTTCTTCACACTCGCATGTCGTGGATTCCACTTTGTAGCCCCATTTCTTAAGGTTGGCTCTGCATCTTATGGTGCAGTCTGTTCAGCGCCTTCCAAGTTGCCCAGTCTTCTGTGTGCCCAGGGAGGAGTCTCTCATTTGGTATCAGCCATTGATTGAGGTTCTGGGTTTGAGCCTGCCACTTTTGGACTCTCGCTTGCTGAGGCGTTCCAGTGAGTGTCTCTGTAGATCTTAGAAAACTATTTCTTGATTTAAGGCATCGGTGTGCTGGCTGATATCCCAACAGAGGATGAGCTGGAGATGTTACTGCCTTGGTCCTTTCATTATTGGCTGCTACTTCTCGGCGGATGTCAGGTGGTGCAATACTAGCTAAATAGTATTATTTCTCCAGTGGTGTGGGCCGTAGACATCCTGTGAAAATGTGGCATGTCTCATTAAGAACCACATACACTGTTTTAGCATGGTGAGATGTGTTCCACAATGGGCATGCATACTCAGCAGCAGAGTAGCAAAGTGCAAGGGCAGATGTCTTCACTGTATATGGTTGTGATCTGCAGGTTGTGCCAGTCAGCTTTCATATGATATTGTTTCTAGCACCCACTTTTTGCTTGACATTCAAGCACTGCTTCTTGTAGGTCAGAGCATGGTCCAGCATAACTCCCAGGTTTCTGGGTGTGCTGCAATGCTCCAGTGGGATTCCTTCTCAGGTCATTCTCAGAGCTTGAGATACTTGTCTGTTTTTAAGATGAAAAGCACGCGTCTGTGTTTTAGATGGATTAGGAATCAGCTGGTTTTCCCTGTAATAGGCAATAAGAGCACCTAAAGCTTTGGAGAGCTCCTGTTCAACCATTTCAAAGCTCCCTGCTTGGGCACCATGTCCCAATGCTTTGGAATAATATGAGTTGGAGTTGGAGTGGGGCATCAGCACTATTTGACAGAGATGGCAACAGACTTTGTAAGACTACAACTCCACATCATTGAGCCATGACAGTTCAAACTACAGTGTGGATTCACCTTGGGTGAGAGAAAAATGTTGGTAGCATAAGCTTTTATAGACTAAAGTCTATTTCTCCTAATGCATTGAGTGAAGTGCTGAGAAGCAGACCTCAAAGGGTCTACATACAAGAATCCTTTGCATACTAAATGAAACATATTCATTGACAATTTAATATTCATAAAACTGCACAGAAAAACCTTCCTAGTTCAACTCTTCCATATCTCTCAAATGGCTCCAATGACTTTGCCCAATATATTTCACTAATAAGTTTGACTGCAAGTTCATCAGCACTCCCTGAATACTCAACTCCAGTTTCATTTGAGGAATTCACTCATTTTGTCTATATTCACTGACTTTCCCTCAAAGCTCCTCCAATGTTCTGCTTCAGAAACATCCACAGATGAGTTCAGGCAATTGGCATCACAAGAACGAAACCACAAACTATACAGGATAACCAATTTTGCCTTCCAAGATTCCAGCTATTGAACATGATCTGAACGTTTTCCACCCTGAGTTACCAGCAGGAGGGAGGGTGAAAAAGAGCAAGAGAGAAAGGGAAAGAAAGACAGACAAAGAAAGAGAGGAGGGAAAAAAAGGTTCAGATCTAAAATGATTTCATCTAAACACTGGGGGCCAGTGTTGATCTATACTACAGAACACACTCCATTGTCCAAGACAAGATTTCATTGGTGATAATAATAATAATGATAAAAAACTACAAAAATTCAAAGCTTCCAGTTTTAGGGGAGTCGGAAAAGTTTGTCGTCTCGTTGACCTTCCCTAGCTACTGCCTCGCTAGGAAGAACAAAACATCCTGCCAAGAACATGGTTGGGAACATTCATCAAAGTGAGTGAAAATGTAATTTCCTGTGTGCTTTTCTTCCCCTCCTTTCTCTCCTTCTCTCTTTCTCCAAAGAGGCAGAAAGGTAGAACTATATGAAATAGAGGAGATGAGAGAGAGAGAGAGGATGAGAGAGTGAGTGAGTGAGAGAGAGAGAGAAAGTAAAAGGACAAACCAGGAGTGAGCAGGATAGCTGGATATTTTCCATACTCCAAATATTCTACCCAGGATGATTTAGTGAAGTAACGGCCAGACTTCTATTTGTGTTATTGTTGTTGTTGGTGGTGTTGGCCTTCAAGTAGATCCCAATTGATGTTGACTGGATCTTAGGGTCTTCTTGAAATATTTATACAGTTTGTTCTTGTCTTTCTTGAGTTTACAGAGTTCACTGGGGATTCAAACCCATGTCTCTGAAGTCTTATTGGGAATTCCATAACTTATTGGAAATAACTGCACCATAACTTTATTGAAAAGGTAAAATGATGCCACATCCGTTTGACAAACGGGAATCTCCATGAACATGTGGAGATCACCTTTTGAAAACCACTAGTCAAGGAAAGCATAGCCTTGTTAGAAGTCAATCCTTTGAACAAGTGATAATCACAAGAATTAATCTAATGGCACAGAGGTAACTCAGCTGTTAAACTGAAGATCCATGTCTTTAAACTGCCAAGGATAACGACATGTCATTACAAAAATATATTTGGTTAGCAAAGGATGGTTGTTTCTGAAGTCTTATTGGAAATTCCATAACTTATTGGAAATAACTGCACCATAACTTTATTGAAAAGGTTAAATGATGCAACATCCATTTGCCAAATGTGAATCTCCATAAACATGTGGAGACCACCTTTTGAAAACCACTAGTCAAGAAAAGCATGACCTTGTTAGAAGTCAACCCTTTGAACAAGTGATAATCACAAGAATTGATCTAATGGCACAGAGGTAACTCAGCTGTTAAACTGAAGATCCATGTCTTTAAACTGCCAAGGATAAAGACATGCCACTACAAAAATATATTTGGTTAGCAAAGGATGGTTGTTTCTTTGAAGTTGCAGTTGCCCTAAAAGATATACTCTCCCTCGAAACCTCTTAGTTAAAATATGCACTCAGAGATAAAAAACAAAAACAAAATCTTCTTTGAAATATAACATATCTTTTTTACTAATAAACAACTTGTTTTAGAGTTCAGTTAGATAAGATGTACTTTCTTCTCTGTGTTGAGTACACGGGGTATGATACTTAATCAATTGTCCCTAGTCTTTAAGTATAGCTGTACTCACTGGAGTCCATAAGTCATATTTCTCTACTAAAGTCCAAACAGCAACATGCATCCACCTCCACTGAGGTCTGAATACAAAAATGGAGTCCTTTGTCAGAAGCCCCTCCCACACCAAAGTGGTAGAGTCAAACTGGCAAACCAAAATGTACATTCAATAGAGATTAACAATTATACACATTTACAAACAGTTAATGGAGGCTTGGGAGGTTGCTATTTCCAACAGTCGTAGGTCAATACTCATGCTAGCTCTTTTATGGACCCTTCAAAGTGGGCCCAATGTATGACAACTGTATCACAAGGTTTTCTTGGTGAGATTTATTCAGAAGATGCTTGCCATTGCCTTCCCAATTTCCTTCAGGCCCTAGACTTCCCTCCCAAGTTTTAAACAGGTCTGCTTAGCTTCCAAGGTGGATCATCTGCAGTAATCTCTATGTGAAGTAGAACTATTGGATCCATTGAATTTACTATGTTTTGACTCAGTTTGAACAATTGATTCACTAGTGGAGGTCAATAGAAGAGGTTCCAGTTCAGAGTCTTTCAAGAAGCCATTAGAGATTTTGCCATGAACATCTATCTATCTTCGTGGATCTATTTTGCTGCCACCACTGTGCCTTTCGGGAAGAAAAAGATTCTTCCTGTACTCTCTTGACTGCTGGGTTAATGAAGTGAAAAGTACTTTTACACTTTGGACACAATTTGGAACCATTGAAATAAAGTTGAGGTCAAAGGGGGATGAATAGATAGAAATGTAGACATTTTAAAATTAGCTGAAAAAGTGGAACCACAGAAGACTGACTGACTGGGACTGTTCCCAGCAACTGGGAAATTTGAATGAATGCTGTTTGACACCATTTTAACTGCCGTGGCTCAATGCTATGGGCTCTTGCATGTTTTAGTTTGGTGAGGCACTAGCACTCTTTGGCTAAAGACCTTGTAAAACTACTACTCCCAGGATCCCATAGCATTGAGCCATGGCTGTTGAAGTGGTGTCAAACTGTATTCATTCTACATTTTAGATGCTCCTGTAGATGAGTCTCTCAGTGTAACAAGGGAAAATGTTTCAATATTGTGTGGATTGTATTTACTGCCCAGCATCACATTTTTGCCCTCTCCAAAAGGTGATTGTGGGGTCTATAAAAGATATCCCACAACTGAGCATTAGTGAGTTTTAATGCATCTTTTGCTTACATCTTTACAGAAAATGTGAGCTTTCTATCATGGCGTATGCATGACGCAACGCTATACGCAGGGGAGCCAGCATAGATCAGAAGAAAGTGTGGGTCGGCTTTTCATTCAGCTGTTCAAGAAATGCTGAGCTCATAGTTCAAGTCAGCTTATGCCACCGTGCAAAAGGCCACATAAATTTTGCCTCAATGAGCCACCAGCCCATTGCACTGCTGTAATGATTACAATGTTTTCCCCCCTTTAAAGCAGAGCTGAAGAGATTGATGACATAATTCTGGGTCATAAACGATCATGTGACAAAAAAAACCTGAAAGTCCAAAGAAAAAGAATTCCTATTATGCTGTAATGCAAACAAAGACGAGATGGCGTAATTATGCCATAAAAACATGTCCAAGGGCTCTGCATTTCGTTTCCAGGATTATTCACAATACAAATGTGAAAAGAGGCGGGTGGTGAGGGAAGGAAGCCCACCTTCACAGTGCCAGTGGCGTCAAGGTTGTAAACTCTAGTTTCTTGCAACAGAATAATGTTATATCCCTGCTCTTCTCAAGATGGTAAGAGGTTTTTGTGTATTTCTGAAGATGTTTTGCAAATCTAGTTTTCTTTGTACAAAATGACCATCAGATTTTGAAATAGATTATGAGCATTGCTGCATTGTTCTTAACATTTATCCCTGTTGAAGTTTATTTGGACAGATGAACATGGAAGGTACTGGGGAAACGGAAAACCATTACCAGTTTACTCATACTCTGTAGGACATGAATCCACAAACTAAGGCTAGCAGGCCAAGTGAAGCCCTCTGAGGCAGTGTTTCTCAACCTCCCTAATACCATGACCCCTTAATACTGTTCCTCATGTTGTGGTGACCCCCAACTATAACATTATTTTTGTTGCTACTTCTGTGGTGGCCCCCCGGCTCTGGAACTCACTCCCCAGAGATATTAGGCAAGCCCCCACACTGGCAACCTTCAGGAGGAATTTGAAAACCTGGTTATTCCAATGTGCCTTCAGTGATTAAATGTAAGATACTCCCGGACCAAACTTTGCACAAAATGTCCTTAGAAGCACTTTATTTTATGGTTCGTGCAATTAAATCCTTCCTCATTCCTGGATCCTCCTCCTGATAATTTACATTGTCCTAGGTCGCAGGCGGATGAGCTCCCTCTATCAGCTCCAGCTCCTCATGCGGGGACGTGAGAGAAGCCTCCCACAAGGATGATAAAAACATCAAATCATCCGGCGTCCCCTGGGCAACGTCCTTGCAGACGGCCAATTCTCTCACACCAAAAGCAACTTGCAGTTTCTCAAGTTGCTCCTGACACGACAAAAAAAAAAAAATCTCCCAGTGTTTTAAAATTTTCTCCTTGAATCCAGCCCTGCCCAGTGAAATCTTCTGTGTTTTAATGCTTGATTTTATATTGTTGTGTCGCTTATTATATTGATTTTGCATTTTATATATCTTATTTTCTGGTTTTGTTATGTTTTTGTGTTATATTGTGTGTACTGTACTGATGGGCGTGGTCTCATGTAAGCCGTACTTACTAAGTCCCCCTGGGGGAGATGGAGCGGGGTATCAATAAAGTATTATTATTATTATTATTATTATTTTCCTACTGTTATGAATTGTAATGTAAACATCTGATATGCAGGATGTATTTTCATTCACTGGACCAAATTTGGCACAAATACCTGGTACGCCCAAATTTGAATACTGGTGGGATTGGGGGACTGATTTTTTTTTCATTTGGGAGTTGTAGTTGCTGAGATTTATAGTTCACCTACAATCAAAGAGCATTCTGAACTCCACCAGTGATGGAATTGTACCAATTTTGGCACACAGAACTCCCATGACCAACACTGGAAGGGTTTGGTGGGCCTTGACCTTGAGTTAATTTAACATGGCTACCATGTCTCCTTTTAACCTTCTCTTCCTGGAGTATCCCCTGCTCCTTAAACTTCTCCTCGAAGGGATTCATGGATTCCAGAGTTTTGACCATTTTGGTGGCCTTTACCTGGACACTTTCTTGTCCATAAGCTTCCTGAATTGTGATGCCCAGAAGTAGATACAGGGTTATATCAAAGCAGAATAGAGTGGGACTATGACTTCCCTCCATCTAGACCTGTAGTTCTCAACCTGTGGGTCCCCAGATGTTTTAGTCTTCAACTCCTAGAAATCCTAACAGTTGGTAAACTGTCTGGGATTTCTGAGAGTTGTAGGTCAAAACACCTGGGGTTCCATAGGCTGAGAACCACTGATGTAGACACTATACTTTCAGTGATGCAGTTTAGAATTGCATTGGCTTTTTAAGGGTGAAAATTGTAGGCCGGTAAATAGTTTTGCAGCATTCCTAGTTTGAATTAAGAACATCCTGGCCTGGGGTTACAACCAGCACTGCCATTAGGCAAAGTGAGGTCACAACCTTGGAGAACAAATTCTCGGTGTCCTTTAGAGAGTAGCAAATGCTTTGTTATTTAATGTGTTGTTAATGTATTTTCACTCTCATGGAGGGGAAAGAGGTCTTGGGGGATTATCTGCCTCCTGCATCAATGCTCATTTTCTAGCCTTGAGTACATGCACTTTGGCTTGGGTGGTGTGCTATTTACTGTTCCATTTCAGACAGCAACATCTCTTGACTTGGCAGACCTAGCTTTCAGTTTACCTGAAACTTTACCTGTCCAGGTCATCTCTCTGATGCTTTATTCACAATATTGTTTGCCATATAAGAATCACAGCCTAGTATCTACTAAGTTTTAGAATAGCTACAGGGCAAAATTGGCTTTTAATATAAGAAGGCGAAAAATGTAGTTGCCTTCCACCTTTGCTGGGGTTAGGGGCACAGGACCACCATAAGACTGAAAAACTATAGATAAAGAAATTGCTCTTATTTAACATAAGATAACACCTTTCTATGAATTTCTAGGTCCTCCTGTATGACTCCACAGTAGCACTGTAAGGATAGAGGCATGTAGCTACCACAACTCAATGCTTCCATGTATGCTCACTACCAAAATAAGGAAATCCTGATCACTTGGGAATAGGAATGTTGTAGTGTTGTTTAAATCAGTGGTTCCCAACTTTTTTTCTTTTTTCTTTTAACCAGGAACCACTTGACCAGGGATCACTTTGATCAGGGACCACTCTTCAACATTAGTACCCGAAAGGGTTACGAAGCAGTTTTTGGTCAACTTTAGATTCGGTTTGATCATTTGGGGTGCTGATTCAGAAAATTGCATTGGATAGACCACATCAGCTCTAGTTTGTGATACAGAACATATGCCATCCAGTAGTATCCATCTGCTCACCCACAGAAAACCATCTTTAATAATCTAGAGCTGATGTGGTCTATCCAAGGGGCTGGGGCTGGTCAGCAATAGGGAAGGAGTGGCAGGTGGCACAAAAGGAGCAGAAATAAAATACAGTAAATAAAGAGGAAGGAGGCTCACAGACCAGATTTTCATCCTCACGGCCCACTGATGGTCTGTGACCCACGAGTTAAGAACCACTGGTTTAGATTATGGGGTTTCAGAGACAGGAACTGCTACTTCCATGGACCACATGAGCCCACCCCTGATGTAAGCAAACAAATAGTTTTATTGGAATGTGTAGGAATGGGGGAACTAGACATGTGAGAAGGGGATGAGGAATCAGGAAACATTGTCATGGAAACTGAAGATGCATTCCAATTAAACTCCTTAAGAAACAGAAGGAGAAGAATTGCACCTACATAGGTGGGAACATGGAGGTTGTAGCTGAGCCTGGAATAGAACACGGCAGGTTAATTTTTATCCAGTTTTTTCACCTTCACGTTCCCTTCTTCAGCCTTGCGTGCTAAATTTTCTGAGCCTTTAGTGAATTCAACAATCCTCTGAAAGCCTGTTCATATTGTATAACTGGGGAGAGGGGACTCCATAAGGCACGGCAGCCATTTTCCATCACACCCAGACCCACTGCAGAACATGGCAGGACCAAAAGGGGAAAGGCCTGGTGAATAATTGACTAATTTTTCTGGAATATAATGCATATGGGAGTGGTGGGAAATGGGCGTAATTCCCTCCAGAGTCCCTCCACTCCCGTTATATAATAGGACAACTCTACCATACTGTCTGGTGGCTAAGTGGCTTAAAGCACTGAGCTGCCAAACTTGCTAACTGAAAGGTCACAGGTTCGAATTTGGGAAGTGTCGTGAGCTCCCGCTGTTAGCCCCAGCTTCTGCCAACCTAGCGGTTGAAAATATGCAAATGTGAGTAGATCAATGGCTGGTCCGAAAGTAGTGGGTTACCACAGAAATTCTTACAGTTAGTTTCACTAACCTTTCTAAGAGTAGATCAATAGGTACCACTCTGGCGGGAAGGTCATGCGGAGTCTGAAGGAGTCTACGGACAATGCCGGCTCTTCAGCTTAGAAATGGAGATGAGCACCAACCCCCCGAGTTGGACACAACTGGACTTAATGTCAAGGGAAAACTTTTACCTTTACCTACCATACATGGGGGTTTTTTTGGGTATGGATTTTTATAATGTTGTGTTAAATGTTTTTAATTGTATTTTATGACTGTTGTGGCATCAAATTGCTGCCCATTTGTTAGCCACCTTGAGTCACCTTCAGGCTGAGAGAGGCGGGATAGAAATACCATAAACAAACAAACAAACAAACCTTCAGATCTAGGATTAGATCAGTGGTTCTCAACCTGGGGTCCCCAGATGTTTTTGGCCTTCAACTCCCAGAAATCCTAATAGCTGGTAAACTGGCTGGGATTTCTGGGAGTTGTAGGCCAAAATCATCTGGAGACCCCAGGTTGAGAACCACTGGATTAGATGATATGACTCATAAGAAAAGACACTGATTCTCATAAAAATGGATGACATTTGACAGAAAAAGACACATTATAGGTAGATAAACCTGATCAAGGAAGCCATAGCTTTCCGTTTCTTAGATCTTACCAGCGGTACCATTGTAGAATATCTTGGAGATGTCCTACATGTAGGGTCAACTTATATTTGAGGGCAAGTAACAACAACTGGGAAATGTATGTACTGGGGGGAAAATATACAAAATGTGTGCTCTAGGAAAAATATGTACTATAATATATTGACATTTCCATGTAGGAAGACAGAGACATTTATTACAACCTGATGCAGAACTGGGGTGGGACAGAAGTGCTGTGGGATTCTGAGAAATGCAACTAGAATGAAACAGATTGATTTTTGCATCCTTACTGCTGTGCCATTCCCACACAAACTCTACCCCACAAATCCTCTTGATCATCCCTAAGAAGACATGCAAATAGGTGAGCCAGGAGTCACAGCTTGACAGGGAGATTAGAAACGCTTTCCCAGCAGCCAGGATTTGGCTGCTGACACAGCAGAAGAGCCATGAAAAAGATTGTCTAGACATGATGGAAAAAGAGCCGGGCAGGCAGCAACAAAGTGAAGACCTTGGGAACTGATGTCTTTAGATGTAAATTGCTCTTCATTTCGGGGAACTATACTACCTCTATCTTATACCTTTAAATTGATGTTTCAATTTGGTTTAACTTTATAGAAAGTTTAATAGTTTTTAAGTCTTAACTTCTGGTGATTTTAGCTATCTAATTTTTTATTTGCATTTCTGTAAATTGTCTTGAATCATAGTCTTGGGAGGAAGGTGACTGGGCCAATGACTGATGGATTAATCGACTGATTAGAATCTGTCTAGGTAATTACAGCAGCACAAATACTCTTGTATAAGTCAAGGGACTTTCTCAGTGGTTAAAAAATGGAGGCATTCTGTGAGTTACAAAAACCTTGAGACATCAGCATACAAGTCTCAGAACGAACATCTACATCATGCATATGCAGAGTAGTAATCTATCCACATATTTCTACATCATTTCCAAAGTTATCACAGTAGCTTGAACATAGTAAGGCACAATGTCACAGATGTATTATGTCTGGAACGGGATGCTTGGAGAAGGATGGTAACATCATCCTCTCCAACCACCGGTGGTTGGAGATTTTTAAGTATTTATGGTATCAGGTGAGAACCAAGGGTACAGTTGTAAGTATTCTTTTAAAACAAACAAACAAACAAACAAACAAACAAACAACCCACAAAGTTTGAAAACTTGGCATTATATTAAATGTCCTTTGACCTGTAGCTAGCCACTTGGAGTGCCTCTGGTGTTGCTATAAGAAGGTCCTCCATTGTGCATGTGGCTCAGGTTGCATTATAGTAGGTGGTCTGTAGTTTTCTCTTCTCCAAACTCACATGTTGTGGACTCCACTTTGTGGCCCCATTTCTTAAGGTTGGCTCTGCATCTTGTCATGCCAGAGCACAGCCTGTTTAGTGCCTTCCAAGTCACCCAGTCTTCTGTGTGCCCAGGAGGGAGTCATTTGGTATTAACCATGGATTGAGATTCTGGGTTTTAGCCTGCCATTTTTGGAATCTCACTTGCTGAGGTATTCCTGCTAGTGTCTCTGTAGATCTTATTTATTTTGTATCAAAAGCATTGCATAAATTAGTATAAAACTGATAAAAATAGAAGGCGCGCAGGCGGCTAAATATCTTTTGACAAAAAATGCACAACAGCATTGTCTGTAGCCTCCAACAAGTCCTCCTCTGTACATGAGACAGGGCACAGTGGACAAGCATGCATATGCTGAGTTGTCTGTTCTGCTCCACAGTCACACAAGGTTTGGGATTCTTTTAGGTAGTGCCATTTTGCCAGGTTGTCTTTTGATCTGCCCACTCCGCTTCTGAGTCTATTCAAGTACTCCCAAGTTGCCCATTCTTGGTTTGCCTTTGGAGGAAGACCCTCGCGGGGGGCCATCCAGTTGGGATTTCCTGGTTAGCTGCCCAGAGGGATACCCTTGCCATTGCTGAGGGGACGCCAAGAGGAGTGGTAGTTCTCATTATGCTTTTCCTTGATAGAATCTACTGGGAGGAGGCTGGTAGCCATATAGTGGATGGCTTTCACTGTGTTCAACCTTATTTCTCTCACATTTAACAGCAACTTGCCGTCACACATCATTGGGGGGGGGGGCAATGCCCGCTAGCTTGTAGAGTTTATCAACAGGTGTAGGTTTAAGACATCCTGTGATTATTCTGCATGTTCTGTTCAATGCTACGTTCACCTGTTTTGTGTGGGCAGACTTATGCCAAACAGGACTGGCATACTTGGAGGTTGAGTAAGACAAGGCCAGGGCTGATGTTCTTATTAATTTTGGGTCTGCACCCCATGTGCTGCCAGTAGGTTTTGCAGGATATTATTGCGTGCAGCTATTTTGTGCTTGGTGTTCAGTGTTTCCTATATGCTAGTGTTCAATCTAAGGTGACACCGAGATATTTAGGATGGAAACAATGTTCAAGCTCTTGACCTTCCCATGTGACTTTCAATTTCTGTAGATCTTTGAAAACTATTTCTTAATTTAAGGTGTTGGCATGCTGACTGATATCCAAACAGGGGATTTGCAGGAGATGTCACTGCTTTGGTCCTTTCAATATTGGCTGCTACTTCCTGGTGGATGTCAGGTGGTGCAATACCGGCTAAGCAGTGTAATTTCTCTGGTGGTGTAGAGCTCAGACACTTGTGATAATGCGGCAGGTTGGAGATAAGACAACAGCTTTCTTCTCCCAACTTTAGAACTGTAGCTCGATACTGCTTTATGGCATAGAAACATAAACTCATAGAGTTGGAAGAGACCAAAATGTTCTCCAGTCCAACTCTAGCCATGCAAGAATACACACTTACTTACTTACTTAGGTGATCCCTCATTGTCCGAGTAGGATAGTTTTCTAAGGTCAGTGTACTAGTGGGTCCGTAGGTGACTGTGGAGACCTATTCTTGATCTGCATCTTCTCCCACAGTGAGGGCATTGGTTTCCAGGTGGAAGGCGGTCACCGTTGGGATTGTCTTGACGTGTCTTCCTCTTGGCACATTTCTCTCTTTCACCCTCTATTCGTGCCTCTTCAAATTCTACAGCACTGCTACTCACAGCTGACTTCCAGCTGGAGTGCTCAAGGGCCAGGGCTTCCCAGTTCTCAGTGTCTATGACACAGTTTTAAGGTTGGCTTTGAGCCCATCTTTAAATCTCTTTTCCTGCCCTCCAACATTTCATTTTCCATTCTTGAGTTCGGAGTAGAGCAACTGCTTTGGGAGATGGTGGTTGGGTATCCGGACAACGTGGCCGGTCCAGCGGAGTTGATGGCGGAGGACCATCACTTCAATGCTGGTAGTCTTTGCTTCTTCCAGCATGCCGACATTTGTCCACTTGTCTTCCCAAGAGATTTGTAGGATTTTCCAGAAGCAGTGCTGATTGAATCATTCCAGGAGTTGCATGTGATGTCTGTAGACAGTCCATGTCTCGCAGGCATATAGCAGGGTTGGGAGAACAATAGCTTTATAAACAAGCACCATGGTATCCCTACGGATGTCCCGGTCCTCAAACACTCTCTGCTTCATTCAGAAAAATGCTGCACTCGCAGAGCTCAGGCGGTGTTGTATTTCAATGTCAATGTTGACTTTTGTGGAGAGTGTGCTGCCAAGAACACACAATGATACCAACTGTCATTCTCCTTCGATAAAATAGACATTCCAGCCTGCCCTAGCATATGGAAGCTTCTCAGAGTTGAAATGTCTGTTGAAGAAAGAGTGATTGAACACTCCCTTTGCAATGCCTAAAAAGGACATACAGAGCTGTGGCTACATACAGTCATATCATGTATGTAGGCTTGCCAACCAATGTGTTCTGTCTAAAGAATTACTAAATGTTAGGCCCGGGGAACAACGGAAAAATTTGTTTCTAAAATCAATTCGTTTTTTGGGGTTTTTTGCGTTTCGATATTTAAAAGAATTCCGAATTTTTTCTTTTAAAAAGTTCGATATTTATGAAATTTCGTAAATGTTAAAAAAATTACGAAACATTAACAAAACAAATACGAAACAATAACAAATCGATTCGTTAATGGCGGACGCGACCGCGCAATACGCTAAAAAACCTCCAAATGGGACAGGGGGAACTTCTGAAGCTTCCCTCTCCCTCTGTTGTTGACTGTTGGTGTGATATTATAATTTTTTTTCACTAATTAAACAAAAAACAACTATAAAACTTGCCCCAGACATGCGGAAATAATAACGAAACGACCTCAAACCGATAACGAAACTAATACATAACGAATCCGAAGCATTTACGAAACGAATTTAAAAATTCATTTCGTTTTTAAGTTGCTCCAGAATGGTTCGTTATCGCTTCGTTATAAAAAAAATAACGAATTTTTAACGAATTACGAATTAACGAAACGAAACCACCCAGCCCTACTAAATGTAGTTCTTAGTGGTAGGTGAAAGGGTTGAAACAACTATTAAATAAAGAGAAAATGCATGGCCATACCATCATTTGCATGATGAGTTGTCCATTTGTTGAAATCCAGTACTGTGTTCATGTAATTCTATTGTATGAAACTGACGAATAGGCATTTGGTTTTGGAGTCTCTACTAGTGCCACACCAGTCATGGTTCCAGGATAAACTGGAGGTTCCAGGGTTGTTTTTATTTCTTTTCTTCTCCCAGTTTGAAGCGGAAGGCATTATATAAAGGTGCTGATAGACAAGGGTTATAATTTGAGAGCTCTGTATTAGAGCTGTGCATGGAATTTGTTCTTACCATTTCTACCATTTCTTTTGTGTCTTCCATTTCTTCGGAAGCATGAAATGGGAAGCTCTCTCCTCACATGAAAATCTGCTTTCATGTGCATCCAAACTTGCCTCCTTGCCTTGGAAAGAGAGTGCATGTGGCGGGGTGTGCAGATAGGCCCGGAGCTTGGCTGCAGGCGCACTCTGGACCTGCCTGCACACTCCACCACACACACACTCAGAGAGTGTGGTGAGGCATGTGTGGCAGGCCATGCAGGCAGGCATGGAGCGTGTCTGCAGCTGAGCACCTCTTACTCTAGTTTTTTCAGGGCCTGCCTCCACACTTTGCCACACATGCACTCTCTTTCCAAGGAGACTGTATGTGTGGCGTGGAGTGCAGGCAGGCCTGGAAATCACATGCACCTGCCAGTGCCTACAGCTGTGCGCCTCTTACTCTAGAGTAGAAACAGCAGGTGGCAGGTAAGAAGAACCCATGCCAGAAGGGGGAGCCCACGGGTGGGAAGCCACTGGTCTGATAATGGCCCAATTTTCGAGAGCCCAAACCGAAAGAACCGAAAACAACCCTCTCGAATTCGAATGGCTCAGAGAAACAGATCCGTGCCCCCAACAAAAGCTGCAACATGAAACAGGGCAAGGTTTACCTGAAATGCACTCGTCTACTCTGTATATAATAACTAAAACAGAGGATGCCTGCTCCCTCTCCATTGCACCATTGTTTTGCCTGAGATAATTAAGAGTAAAAGCCAGAGTGGCCCTTGAAATCCACCCACTTCCTCTCCAATGTTCCCTCTTCCTCTCTCCATCAGTTATCTCCAGTCCCTAAAAGAGCAATGCAGACGTGCCCACGCTTCCGTTAGTTTTGCTATATTTGTCTCTTCCACGCTCTCTCTTGCCAATTCTCTTTCAGGAATCTTTGTGCTAATTGAGCGAGTTTGTTCATTTGCTTGGCAATCATGGATCCAACTATTATCAAATTGCTCTCACGCTCCTCCTCCTCCTCCGGTCAAATTAGAGGGAATTTGCAGAAATATACTGTGGTGGGAAAAATGCCTCCAACTTCAGACTATCATCATTTCAGAAGCTGATTTTGTGAGATGGGATGTGCTGTGCTGAAGGGTCTTCGTGTGTTCTGACCTCTTCCGTTGTGCATCCACTGTCTGTTAGGATATGTGTTTGCACAGGGAATGCATTGTCTCAATGCATATGGACTGTTGGACTTCAAAAAAAATGCTAGGGCTTCTTTATGTGGTGAATATCTATACATTAGAAAATAAGATAACCAAGTGTAAGTCATATGTTCAATCCTATCCTATCTAGTCATAAACCTAATTACATTTACCATAGATTTTCAAAAAGACAGATAAATGTGTCCAAGGGCAAATCAAGCCTGGACTCTCACTACAAGCCAAAATGATTAGGGTGAGGCTGTTGTGCTTTGGACATATCATAACACAAAATGATCAAGGGTCTGAAGAACAAGCCCTATGAGGAGCGGCTTAAGGAGCTGGGCATGTTTAGCCTGAAGAAGAGAAGGCTGAGAGGAGATATGATAGCCATGTATAAATATGTGAGAGGAAGCCACAGGAAGGAGGGAGCAAGCTTGTTTTCTGCTTCCCTGGAGACTAGGGCGTGAAACAATGGCTTCAAACTACAAGAAAGGAGATTCCATCTGAACATGAGGAAGAACTTCCTGACTGTGAGAGCCGTTCAGCAGTGGAACTCTCTGCCCCAAAGTGTGGTGGAGGCTCCTTCTTTGGAAGCTTTTAAGCAGAGGCTGGATGGCCATCTGTCGGAGGTGCTTTGAATGCAATATTCCTGCTTCTTGGCAGGGGGTTGGACTGGATGGCCCATGAGGTCTCTTCCAACTCTATGATTCTATGATTCTATGATTCAACATGCAGATACACTCCCCTACCATTGTAAACTTCAAAAACTGTCAATTCTTTAAAAAAGTAAACATTTATTGTCTTCAATATGATTTAATGCATTGCTTAGTCAAAATATGCAGAAAGAGACCAGGGATGAGTTGTTATGCCTCTTCCCAATTTGTCAAGAATTCTCACTTTCTTTTAAAGCACGTAATCTTGAATCTGGCACTGGGTGATGTGTAAGAAAAGAAATCTGGGAGAGGATCTGAACCACAAATCGGCTCAAATGTGCACCTAATGATGCTTGCCATGCACTTCGGCTCTCCATCTCTCTCTCTTGTTTTTCAGTCTTGATGGACATTCCTCCAGGGCAGAAGCTCTTGCCCAAGGCCACTTTCTCTTGTCAGAAATGCAATAATTCTCCCCGTGATGTTTTAGAAACATTATGCACTTAAATGCAGAAAGCCGTGCAATGCCATTCCAGTCCGGTAGTAACATCACCACGGGTTGGTCACTAAGACTTGTTTTATGAACTAGCTAGGAGCAGACTGACCTAACAAAAGGAAATGTGATTCAAACTTGACTTCAGAAGGCTGACTGCAGGCTTGCTGGGACTCTGATACAGAACTCACTTACATGTCAAGACTAGCTACTTTTTCAGCCATCTTCTAATAAACTTATGAAACTCATAGTGACTGCAGGCTTTATTTTTCACTGCAAGGGATAGACAGAGCTTTCTCTTTTCCCCAATATCCAGTCTCTTCTGCATCCTGCACGGGAAATGTTTCCAGACAGCCAGTGATTATAAGAAACCCCAGATATGACCAAATGCCACTGAAGTTTCACTGTCTGACCTAAAGATTCCTAGAGAGATATCTTCTCTATGAACTGAACTAGATCCTCCAGATATGATACTGTCTGGTGGAAGGATAGCATAGAATCAGCTGGAGGATACAGGAAATTTCTAGAGAGGATGTATTTTATCAGGAAAGAGTTGGTGAAACCACAGATTTGGGGCATATAGTGCAAATAAAAGCAAATGAGAGAATCATATTTATTTACGACATTTCTGCCCCGTCTTTCTCACCCCAGAGGGAACTCAAAGCGGCTTTACATATAGGAAATGATTCAATGCCTTAAAACACAATGTACACTTAAATAAATATGAAAATAGAATTAAAAAGTACATTAAAAACAATTAAAATATTTAAAAACAATACATTCAGTGTTAGACCATTCCAATGGTCATTGCACATGGCTCCAAGTCTATCTATTGAACAAGTTCTCTAAAGGCTTGGTCATAAAAGCCAAGTTTTCACTCTATTACAAAAGAGCAGGACGCGAGTTAAATTTTGGATGAAACTGGAGAGTTCTACAATTGATCGCCGTCTATTATATCTAATATGCCAACTTCACAAAAAGACCACACTCAAAGTAAGATGCAACCCACAGGGCCACCTCACTGAGGCTGTTGAAACAGGCAAGGGTGTCAAGCAAGGCTGCGTCCTGGCCCCTTTGCTGTTCAACTTCTATATAAACTCCATAGTGGACCAGCTTCAAAATATGGACTGCCACCCCCCAAAGCTGGCAGGAAGACACATCTCCATCCTGCTTTATGCAGATGATGCTGCTGTACTCTCTAGATCATCCATTGGGCTCAAAAGAGCTCTGAGAGCATTAATACAACATTGCAACACAGATCAGCTCCAACTAAATTACAATAACACCAAAATCATGACTTTCGCTAATAGGCCCAGAACTCACTCTTGGAGCATAGATGGTCATAAAATTGAACAAGTTACATCCTTCAAATATCTAGGTGTAGTTTTCCAATCTAATGGTAGCAGAAGAGCTCATGGGGATCAAGTATCCAACACTGCGCAGGGGAACTCAATGGCCATTCTTAAATATCTCAGGACAAGAGGGGGCCACTTCACACCGGCAGCGCTCAAGCTGTTTGAAGCTAAGTCATTAGCCCAACTTTTGTATGGTGCTCAGCTGGGCCCCTTCCCCAGTTTTGCCCCATTAGAGCTGGTTCAGTCAAAGTATCTGAGATCGGCCTTGCAGGTACCTAAATGTGTTTCTAATGCCACCCTGCGACTAGAGACGGGTTTTATGAGAGTGGGGGCCAGGGTGTGGGTGGCCATACTCAACCTCTGGCTGAGAGTGTCCTGTGCACCCCTTGGCCTTGCTCCACTAATCATGGAGGATGACTTCCAATCCACATGGAAGCAGGCGGTAGCATCCAAAATCTCCTCATTGGGATTTTCTCCAGGTGTACTATTAGCTATGGATTACAATCAAGCTAAAGCGCTTATTAAACAACGTATCACAGACACAGAGCGCCAACTAGATCTGGCCTCGGTTCCAACCTTCCTTATCAATGAAGACAGCAGATATCTTGCCTCCCCTATGGCATATTTAACAAACTTAGAGGTTCCCATTCATCGAAGGGCCTTCACGCTGGCTCGATGCCACGCTCTCCCATCAGCTGTACTCGAAGGCCGCTACCGGAAGATCCCTTTCCCAGAGAGACTCTGCCCCTGTGACTCGGGTCATGTAGAAACAATAGAACATGTGCTCCTTCAGTGCCCGTTCTACAGGGATATCCGTGCCAGGCTTATCTTACCTCTGATATACAAGCATCCAGGCCATTCGGGACAATTTTATACCTCCCTGCTACTTGCAGATACTAATTCAGCTACAACCTACAATGTTGCAAAGTTCTGTGCAGCAGCATACAAAATCCGTCAGGGAATGACTAGTCCCAAAGTCAACTGTGTGTCCAGTAATCTTCTTCCCTGAATCTGCAATTTGGTGATGGATCTGGGCATTGTATGTTTTTATCCTGTTTTCCCTTCTGCTCCCTCACCCAAATTGTGCTTTAGTAGTTATTTTTATATTTTAATGTACCAAGCATACCAAGTTTGTATGAAAATGTGACTCTATTTCCTGTGCTGGTCAATGACCGAAATAAATGATTTGATTTGAAAAGAGCAGGAGGGAGGGAGGTTGATCTAACATCCCTGGGGAGGGAGCTCCACAGCCGAGGGGCCACCACTGAGAAGGCCCCATCTCTCATCTCCACCAATCGCACCTGTGAGGGGGTTAATCTTGCCTCATATGATGCAGTTACCCTTTCTCCCATTTTTCTAGTCATTTTTCACTTCCTAGGTATCCTGTTTAGGAACTAGTAAGGTCCTCCAATGAAACTGTATGGCAACTTCCATGGATGTGTATCACATAATTGTTTGGAGCACCTAGCTAATTTCCAGAGAGACCATTTTGCACCACTCTACCCAGATGCAGATAAATGAAACCACAGATATGGTGGTGTTGGGTGGTGGTGGTGGTGTCGACATATATATATATGTGTGTGTGTGTGTGTGTGTGAGAGAGAGAGAGAGAGAGAGAAACTAACAAATGCCCATTGAATAATCCTAAAGCTCTTCTGCTGGCAGGACAGAAGATTGACAGGTTGCCAGTTCAAATCCGAGAAGAGCATGGATGAACTCCCTCTGTCAGCTCCAGCTCCCCATGTGGGAACATGAGAGAAGCCTCCCACAAGAATGGAAAAACATCAAAACATCTGGGCATCCCCTGGGCAATGTCCTTGCAGGTGGCCAATTCTCTCACACCAGAATGACTTGCAGTTTCTCAAGTCGCTCCTGACATGGAACACCCCCCCCCCCCTCCCCTAAACCCTAAAGCTCAGTGAAACTTCCAGAAATCTACCGCATCACATCATACAAAGTGAACATGCATGGCAAAAGCCAGAAAAACATCATTTCCCTCCACTTCCTTCCCATGTATTATTTACACTATTTTCTTGTTCTGTTCCAGTGCCGTTGATATAATATTGCTGTCTCTCCTTCCAGAGAACAACAGCTGCTTTAATTTATTTTTAACAAAAATGTAATTACAAAAGTGGAATAAAGTATGTAATTCTGAGACACATTTGGCTAATTCCAACTCAGGGCTGACCTTACAAAAATTTAAATCTGTTTTCCTTCCTATGTATAATACAGATGTATAGTTGTTGCAGGGTTTATTTGTCTTTTAAAAATAATATTTATAGCAACTTCAATTTGCTAGAGTCAACAGCTTGGAGGCAGAGAGTATTAAAACACAGTCGGCTCACAGTCGGCAAAACATCGGTAAAAGTTCATGATAAACTGTGCAGGTTCCTATAGCAGAGGAGCTGCGGAGATGGGAGCCCCGTCGGATGTGTGTGCGCACGGTTTATTTTTATCCAATTAATCTCTGTCAACATTAAAATACAAGCAAAATGCATTTGCCGTTCCCCACGGCAAAACAAAACAAAACACAGAGATCTTTTGTGCAAAGGCAAGGATGGAGCCGTTTAACCGGCAATGACAAGGAGAAGAAATTACCAACAAAAACATACACGTTTCTTTTCTTTCTTTTTTTCAAAAACATTTTTAATAAAAATTTTCTTCCCTTCGTTCGACTTCAGGGCCTCGGGATGTTTTTTTTCCCTGAATTGAGCGGGTGGTTCCTGACCTCTGATTCCACCTTTTATTAAAGTTTCAGCTGGTAAAATAAACACAATACACAAATGAAAGAAAGGGGGGTTGTCATATATACCTGCTAGTATTCCACTGAAACAGATGGCAGAATTTGTCTTTCTTTGCTTTTCAATGTAAGATTTCAGACACTGTGTTTGCAAATGCAAGTTTGAAAACATATTGGCAACACTGGCTTTTGTGTGTGTGTGTGTGTGTGTCTGGAGTAACCTGAAAAACTGCAAGTCGCTTCTGGTGTGAGAGAATTGGCCGTCTGCAAGGACGTTGCCCAGGAGATGCCTAGATGTTTTGATATTTTACCATCCTTGTGGGAGGCTTCTCTCATGTCCCCGCATGGGGAGCGGGAACTGACAGAGGGAGCTGAACCCAGGACCGGGCCCAGGATGGAAACCTGCGGCACTTGCTTGTCATTTCTTCCCAGGATGAAGAGGAAGCATTGGTGAGCACACTCTGGGTTCGTCCATTTAACCAATTAACCATTTAACCTAACCGTAGTTTTGCCTAGCTCACATTGGACCAGTTTGTTTGCCAGAAGGTCATGGGGGACCTCGTCGAAGGCCTTACTGGAATCATTTTTTTGTTCCGGGAAGGCTCCAAAGGGGTCCTTCCCGGTCTGTTTCTGGCAATTTGGCTACCAAATCGCCGAAATTATCCCAAATCTGAATCAACCAATGGAATTTCGAATACCCCTATTTTCTGTGGAGAAGAGATCATTTTTGGTGTAAAAGACCTACATGTGAATAACCCCGCCACTGTGAAGATATTCACAGGTTCAAGATTTTCTCCATAAGAGTCTCCTTAGAATTAATCAACATGTTTTTGCAATAATGTTTTTCAATATTTTTCAAATATTTTTATCTATTCCTGTATGCATACTTATGTGCCTTCAAGTTTGCCTTTCAACGTTTGGTGACCCCATGAATTGAATCACATTTTCTTAAGCAATTAATATGCTGAGACTTAAGGTAAATTCCCCAGCATTAAGTAACTCAAAAGAAGTAAATACATATTAATTTAAACAAAGCAGATTATGCAAACCAGTTGATGCAAATGCCATGCCAAAGACAGTATATTAGGCCAAAGGCAAAGGCATTTTATTTTTTTGCATTTGACTGACCTCAATTGTTTGAGAAAGATGGGTTAACAGAAGGGATGCTATATTTATCTTTTGCTGCGGTTTACAAATTGTGTTTTAATGTTTATGTTTTTAATTCGCTTTATGCATTTATGCTGTTTTACTGAAAGCAGACTTGAGTCGCATTCATAGAAGAAAGAGGGAATATACATTTTGCAAGTCAACAAATTATGCACAATTTGCCGTGGCTCCCCCAATTTTGGAATGTGTCTATGAAGGAACTGACTGTGTTTCAGCTTAGGCAATGCAGCATGGCTGAAAATCTAATTCTTCTAATTAGTTGCGACTTCTCCTGTCTCTTCCCCTGCAATCTTGTCTTTTGCTTTTCTTTAATTTTATAGTAAACAACAGCTGTACAGCAACTGTTGGCTGAGATTCAAAACACAAAATGCACACATGCTCACAACTTTTGGAGGCAGTGACATATCTGGGGTGGTGTTACTGATTTTTTTTTTCAAGGAAAAATTAACACTCACCAAAGCTGCAGAAAGCGACTACTTTGAGTTTTCTAAAATGACTATGGAGACCAAGATTGAAGTCCACAGTCAGGCTTCCAATTTTACTGGGTGACCTTGGTCAAGTCGCACACCCACAGTCTCAGAAAACCCCACAATGGGTTTGTATGTGGGGTGATCTTAACCTTTAACTTTGGCAGCAAACAAACTTGAGGGAGCGGTCAACCCTCCTGTTTAAGGAACTCCACTGGCTGCCATTTATTTTCCGGACCCAATTCAAGGTGCAGGTTCTTACCTACAAAGCTCTGAACGGTTTGGGACCTGCCTACCTGCGTGACCGCATTTCTGTGTACGAACCCACACAATCTCTTTGATCATCTGGAGAGGCCCTACTCCTGCTCCCACCTGCATCGCAAACGCGATTGGTGGGGACGAGAGAGAGGGCCTTCTCGGTGGCGGCCCCTCGTCTCTGGAACTCACTTCCTAAGGACATCAGGCATGCCCCAACTTTGGCAGTCTTTAGGAGGAGCTTGAAAACATAGTTGTTTAAGTGTGGCTTCCCAGAATAATGAACCCTTAGCATTATGTCCTCTAAAAGCACTTTATACTGATTTAGGATTGCTTGTACGTTTCCACCAACGCCCTACCTCCTCTATCTTGTTCATGCCCAGCATTATTTTTTAACTTTAATTACATTTGGTCCAGCAATAGATTTTAAATGTGTTTGTGCTATTGTTCAATGTTTATGCTATATATGTATGAGTTTTATTTTTAATTGCTTTGTTTTAGTATTTGTATTTTGCTTTGTATTGTGGTTGTTATTGCATGTATTGATGTATTGTTGGGCTCGGCCTCATGTAAGCCGCACCGAGTCCCTTGGGAGATGGTAGCGGGGTATAAATAAAGTTATTATTATTATTATTATTATTATTATTATTGACATTCTTTTTTCTTTTTCTTTGAACTCCAGTTTGTTGGGGCATGTAAAATCTGTTGGTGTGTGTTAACTGAAAATGCAAAGCATGAAGCTGACTGGCTGGGCTATGTCCATGAAGCTAGCTGAACCTGGGAATTTTGGCAACAGTTGCATATTCAGGTTCTAGCTGTGAACCAGCATGCAGAGATAGATTTGATTCTGAGCTGCCGGAAGAAGGTCCCTCACATGGACACTTAAGGACCATTTGAATCTCTCTAAAAAGGAAATTGCTTTAGTCAATGCAACTGTTCAAATGACTGTATATATGTTGCTCTGTATAATGCACAGGCACCTCCTAAAATGTGAACGCGTGTTCACCAAAAATATAAAGCCCTCAAAAGGATGAGGGAGTATGGTTGTTGAAACAGCTGTATATTTAAACTTCTTTTTATTTTAATTGTTGAACTATATCCCACTGAATATACCAATACCAGGGGAGACTAGAGCAGAGAAGGGGATAGACCTCTAGCCTTTTAAAGGATAGGAACTGGGAAGCACTAGATCTCAGAGACTCAAAATGCTTCTTCAAATGAATTCCGCTGCCACCATTCCAGTATTAATCAGGCTGAGGTAATATTGTGAGTTTGTTCTGTAACACACATTGTGCCACTATAGTTTCTTAGTGGCTACTATGAAGCTGACTTTAGAAATACTTTGACCACAAAGGTACACACACGGAGGCTGGTATAAGTTAATAAAAGAACAAGGATGTTTATTGAACAAGCTTGAAATAATTCAGGTACAAATGCTTAATGGTTTCAGAAAATACTGGCAATAAAAGCTTGTGGTTGTGTTAGAGTAGAATGTTAAACTTTTCTGGGTTACAAGTCTTCAAAGTTCCACCACAGAAAATTACTTCAGGAAAATAATCTCTGAAAGTAACTCCCAAAACTGCCCCTTAGGAATCTAGCCACAAATACCCTGAACTAGACTTCCCTAGGAATTGAACAGTCCACTAACTGGGCACTGCCCCACCACAGTATTCTAGCTATCTACTAAATAGCTACTCTGAATATCTCACAAAAGACTAACCCAATCTTCTTCTCTAAACCCAAACTCGCTCTGAACTAATACCAACTCGTTTTGTCACACAGTTCTCTTCTTTAGCAGTTCAGAGTGGAATTAAAATTCAACAGACTATTGTGTTAGGGTGGCAACAGTGTTTCTTTGCTCATTTCTCTCTTTCTCAAATACATAAGTCAGTCTTAAGGGTGGGTTAAATAACCTTTCTTAGAAGATCAGCAATTTCACATTTTAAGTGAATCTTTACATATTTACATCTGTTTCATATTACTGTTTCCATCATGGCTCCAACTTAGCTCCATCTTGTGCTTTATAGTTCGGTGAGGAGTTTTGAAAATGTTCAGGGACTGTGTGTTGTCGAAGGCTTTCATGGCCAAAATCATTGGGTTGCTGTAAGGTTTTTGGGCTGTATTGCCATGTTCTTCTTCTGGATCATGACCATACAGCCCAAAAAACTTTCAGAAACCTGCTCAGGGACTCTTAGAAGACAAAGGATGAGCATTAAATCAGTATAATTCTGCAGTGTAGACATGCACTCATAGTTCCTTGGAAAATATCACTTTGGGGGCTGGACCTGAGAGATCTACTAGGGCTGGGCAACCACGGAAAAATTTGTTTCTAAACTCGATTCGTTTTTAGGGGGGTTTTGCGTTTCGATTTTTTAAAGAATTCTGAAATTTTTCTTTAAAAAAGTTCGAAATTTATGAAATTTCAGAAATTACAAAACAATTACGAAACAATTACGAATCGATTCGTTAATGGCGGACGCGACCGCGCAATACGCTAAAAAAACCTCCAAATGGGACAGGGGGAACTTCTGAAGCTTCCCTCTCCCTCTGTTGTTGACTGTTGGTGTGATAATTATATATTTTTTTCACTGATAAAACAAACAACAACTATAAAACTTGCACCAGACATGCGGAAATAATAATGAAATGATTTTGAAACGATTTCGAAATGATTTCGAAACAATTACGAAACGAATTGAAAAATTCGTTTTGATTTTTAGTTGCTCCTGAATGGTTCAATATCGCTTTGTTATCAAAAAAATAACGAATTAATAATGAATTACGAAATTAACGAACGAAACCGCCCAGCCCTAATATCTACTACAACATTCTGTGCAGTTCACCAACAATGAAAGTGATATAAAACTGATATATGGTAATTCTGTACTACAAGCACATAAAGCTGGATTCCGGGACTCCTATTTCTGACTGTGAAATTGTGTTCACCTGAAACCTGCATGACATTCCTACACACAAGTGGGTTGTAACAGATTCCACTTAGTGAAACACAAATCAGCTGAGCCTAGGAGAAATGGGACTGTTTATTAAATCAATACACAATAAGTAGAGCTTAAGAAGAAGATGTAGTTAGAAATGGAATGGTTTGCATCTAGGATGTAGTTAGAAATGGAATGATTTCCCCCAAGAAGTAGAATGATTCACTAAGTGCCTTTTAGCATGCACTTTTCAAGACTTAGCCTCTATTTTTTTAAATAAAAAACCTAAACTAAATCTTGCTCTCAAATTGAATTCCATTCTGCTTATATGCTCATAACAGAGAGCATCAGCTACTTTGCCCAGTGGACAGCTGAGTGTCAGACATCTCTTTGGCATGAAAAGTTCTTGCACAAATCACAAAAGGTTACTTTTTGGAATGTTCCTCTTCAAGGCGTTGGGCAGTCATAATTGTTCCTCAGATAGTTTATCCCTCTGTTGGTTATCTTAACCTTTCTGAAGAAGTGTTATGTAAAAGATGGTAGGAGTTTGGTTCCTGGTATGCCAGAAGGTAATGCCTGCACCAATGAGTTCAAATTACAAGAAAGGAGAGCACAAGTCCAGCACTGGGAGGTCACTTCAGACAGAAGGATGTTGGTTGGGAAACAGATGGCCTCAAGAAAGGAGATTCCATCTGAACATTAGGAAGAACTCCCTGACTGTGAGAGCTGTTCAGCAGTGGAACTCTCTGCCCTGGAGTGTGGTAGAGGCTCCTTCTTTGGAAGCTTTTAAATGGAGGCTGGATGACCATCTGTTGGGGGTGCTTTGAATGCAATTTTCCTTCTTCTTGGCATGGGGTTGGACTGGATGGCCCATGAGGTCTCTTTCAATTCTATGAGTCTATGATTTCACAGCCAAATAATATTAGCTTGGCATTAAACAAAGGTCCAAGAGCTGGATAACTCACTTGGTATCCAATAAACTGGCCCATTGAAAACTTACTGAATGCCAAGTGAAGGGAACCTGTTGAAAGGAAACCAAAGGATAACACATGGGTGCATCCAGAGGTGGCCCTAGGTAATTCTCAACGGTAAGCAAACAGTATTTTGGTGCCCCTCCCCCCCAACCAATCACTGATGTATATTTTCTGTTCGTCATGGGAGTTCTGTGTGCCATATTTGGTTCAATTCCATCATTGGTGGAGTTCAGAATGCTCTTTGATTGTAGGTGAACTATACATCCCAGTAACTACAACTCGCATATGTCAAGGTCTATTTTCCCCCAAGAGCGCCTCAAGAGCGCCCCTGGGCAAAATCAACTATACTGCGAATGTTTACTTTGCGTAATGGTTGAGCCGCCCCTGGGTGCATCCTTGCCACTCTAGAATTGATCTGGATCTAGCTTCTGGTCACCTATACATCAGGTAAAGGGAGCTCCTACCAAGGAATGGAGGACACAAAGGCTGTACTCTTCCCATTGGATCTTGCCCTCTGTTGCAATGCCAACGTTGTGACATATGGAGTAAGCAGCATACATAACAATATCAGCATCAAATAGAAAAATATGGACTGTGTGTTTTGAGAAGACAATCAAAGAATGAATACTGGGAGAACTTTCAGGGTTGATTCCCTCTGGTATGGATGTGAGTAAAATCTGCCATCTCTATGTCATGTCCAGGATAGTTCATGGTCACATTGTTCCCTGATTTGCCATCTCTCCCAGGAATTGGCAAAAACCAGATAGGATCATGGGAAGAAGGGCAAAGGAGAAATAGCAGGTCTGCCTTGGCACATCTCAGACCACAAATGGACTTTGGAGACAAGCTCAATTTCTCACTGTTTGACGTTAGGATAGACTACTCTGAAAGGAGCTGACCTCTCATTTGCTGGAGGCCTTTAAACAGAGGTTAGTTGGTTACTTCTCAAGCAAGTTCCTGAGGTGGAATCCTGCATTGACAAATTGGATTAGGTGGACCTTGGGGTTCCGTCTAACTCTATGGTTTATTGTTCTATTCTACTCAATTTTTTCTGCAACCCACAAAAACACAATACATGACATAACTCAGTGGATCTCAAATTGTGAGTCCATAGGTGTTTTGGCCGACAACTCCCAGACATCCCAGCCAGTTTACCAGCTGTTAGGATTTCTGGGAGTTGAAGGCCAAAACATCTGGGGACCCACAGGTTGAGAAACACTGAATAACTGTAGAGTATGATCAATCTCTTTCTCCAATGTCCTTCCTGTTTGGAGGAGTTACTCCTGCAAAAGTAGCACCTTCCAAATACTAGTGAAGATAAAGATGGTGCCCTTTTGGCTAAAGGACTGTCAACATTTGAAAGGCACACTTGCAAAAAGTATATAAGACATGTAAGACAATGTGAAGGAAAGCCAGCCTCTCTCCTGCTGCCAACCCCATTTCTTTGGCCCTGACTTTATCTTATACTACTGACAGCTAACTGTCCTGCAATTCTTAATCAAAATATTGTTCAAGGTGAGAATACAGTATAATCAGACACATGCAGATAAACATGTGGTGCGCTGACTTGCTTCTGCAAGCAGAGATTACGTTAATTAAAGTCATTTAATTTGAATTAAGATGGATTCACTCTGCAGTCACCCTCAGTAGTCACACTACTATCTAACAGTTTTATTCAAAAAACGTTCATTATAGATTCTCATCCATACACACATAGCACTACCAGCAGCATACATACATTTGGTTTTCATAGTTTGGTATTTTGTTCAAAGACTGATATGGCAGCAAACATGAAAAAGTAGCATGAATCGTCCTTTCTAATCATGGTGCGTCCACATCCTCTTCTTCTCTTTTCTCTTCCCATATACATCTACCTCAGATTGTGGCGGTGGCTAGGGGAGCTTTTGCAGAATTAAAATTTGTGCGCCAGTTGCGTCCATACCTTGGGAAGTCAGACTTGGCCACAGTAGTCCATTCTCTCGTTACATCCAGGATAGACTACTGCAATGTGCTCTATTTGGGGTTGCCTTTGAACACTGTTTGGAAGCTTCAAATAGTCCAATGAGAAGCAGCCAGGTTAATAATTGGGATGGCATACAGGGAGCACATAACTCTCATGTTACGCCAGCTTCACTGGCTGCCAGTTTGCTACTGAGCAGAATTCAAAGTGCCAGCTATAGTCTATATGGTTCTGACCCAGTTTACCTGTCCAAAAGCATCTCGCTCTATGAATCACCTTAGAGACGAAGATCCTCTGGGGAGGCCCTGCTCTCAGTCCCACCACTGTCAAAGGCACAATTGGCGGGAACGAAAGAGAGGGCTTTCTGAGTGATTGCCCCACGGGCTATGGAACTAGATCAGTCCCCTTCCTCCTGTCCTTCAGAAAGACCTAGCTGTGTGACCAAGCCTTTGGGGCAGTGCAATGAGGCAATAACAGGAATCCTTCTCTGCTGACAGGAGCCAGCATGGTGTCTTTAGACGGTTTTAAACAGCTGATTTTAGAGTAGATACAAGTGATTTTAATGTTTGTGTATGTTTGTAGTTATTTTATGTCCCAGCATGCTTGCCCTATATATGCTGTGCTCCACCCTGAGTCCCCTTCGGGGTGAGAAGGGTGGGATATAAATGTTCCAAATAAATATATAAATATATAATAAATATATAATACCTTTTCATCTGACTAGTTTGTACAATTTATTGATCTCTCCAACACTCCGGTAAAATTCATTCATAAGTTCTGATGACTCTACATACCAATGAGATAAGATTTTATGATGCCCCAATGGGACTACTCTGTTTCAGTGCATGCCCTTCATTGGAGAGACGGAAAGATGATTAAAAATATTTGAAAATGGTTGAAAAACATGTTTCTCAGATGGTGATGAAATCTGGTGAGAAGGAGGCTGGAATGTTGGGAATGTGAGCAGTTTAGGACTGGTTGTATGCAAAATTTGCACCTGGTAGTACTGTAAAATAAAAATGCTTCCCTTGTAAATAAATAAATAAATAAATAAATAATACATCTTTATTTATACCCCGCTACCATCTCCCGAAGGACTCGGTGCGGCTTACAAGAGGCCGAGCCCAAATACATCAGTAAAACACAACAACAGTACAATAATAAAAAACAACTCATAAACAAAGCAAAAACATAAACAATAACACTGCGGTGCATTAGAATCAGTGGCAAGGCCAAATGTAGTACTTAAAATCTTTAAAAATGTTGGGCATGATCAGGTAAAATAAGATAGACATTTTAGGGATAGGTGGGGAGTGCAGGCAATTCTAGATCTCTAGTAAAGTGCATTTGGGACATATTGCTTGGAGTTTCCTTATTCTGGGAAGGCACACTGGAACAACCATGTTTTCAAGCTCCTTCTAAAGACTGCCAGCATTGGGGCATGCCTAATGTCCTTGGGGAGTAAGTTCCAGAGTCGAGGGGCCACCACCGAGAAGGCCCTGTCCCTCGTCCCCACCAATCTTGCTTGCGATGCAATGTTTTCTGCATAGAAATTCTGAACAGCAAGTATTGTTTTCTGGGAAGATATTGCTGTAGCTGGGGTTTTTGTGCAAAATTCACCCAAGGCTGTTTTGTACTGAAAACAGCATTTTCTGCGTGTGTTCAGAAATAATATTTCTGCACATAAACACTTTTTCTTTGTCACATAAAATTCTGTTTCTTGTGAAAAAAATGCTTTAACTGGAACATATTCTTGTGCAAAATAAACACAGGACAGTTTTGTATGGAAAACAGCAGTTTCAGTGCTGAAAATAATACTTCTGCAGATTGATATCATTTTCTTCACAGAAAAGTCTGCTTCCTGAACACATAACCACTTGCAAATTTTGCGCAGAATAAGCCCTGAAAAGTGAATAGACTTCTGGAACTTTACAGCGGAAAGAAAATTTCTAAAATGACTTGCTGCTCCCCTCATGAAAGAAATAGGAAAGAATTATATCTGTCTAGGGTGATGGCTCCCCTTGGAGACATCAGGGCTGATATTTACAGGCATCCCATTCTGAAGAACTGTATCAATTACAGCGACCTTTAGTTACAAAAAGAGATAGAAGACTTTTTGTAATTGAGCTTACAGAGGAAGCAAACATAGGATGTGATTTCCGATTTCCCAACATTTCCCGTAATGCATCGTGACAGCCACAGATGCTGCAAAATGAAACGATGGTATCTAATTCTTCAGCCAGAAAAGCACATCTGAGATGAACCACTTTGAAGTTCACGCCTCTTTTACAGCCAAGTTCTGCCTAAACTCTTGACATCTCAATTGTGAAAAAGAAGAAAGAAATACCACCAAGTGAAGAAGGGGGGGGGGGGTGGACAGAATCAACCATAGGCCTTGGCAGAGCTGAGCGAATTGAGATGAGATTTTTTGCAAGGAGCTTAGATCCAAGCCAACTGGGAGGAGTGGATTTTCCCAGACTTCATTTTCCCAGATCCAATGAAAGCCAGAAACAATATCCAAGTGATTTTTGCTACTTCCTTTCACCAATGTCTATCCAGAAACAGGAGGAAAGCATGCACACCACCTTTTAAGCTTTGCAAAACAATGAGTCCCTTAGTCACTCGGAAAGGCCAAAGCCATGAAGGCAAAAGTTATTAAAGGAAAACTGCCTTCCTTGCTGAGAAAGATTGTATAGGACCCAATGGAGATTACTGCCCTTCTGTATCTAATAAAGGAAGATTAGAGCCAGCTCGGCATAGTGCTTTAAGAGTTGGACTAGGGCTTTGCAGACCAGGGTTCAAATCCCTGTTCATCCGTGGAAACCCACTGGGTGTTCTTGGGAAAGTCAGGCACTTTCAGCCTCAAAGGCGACTCCCCTCTGAATAAACGTATTGAGAAAAACCCTAGGAAAGGATTACTATAAGTCAGAGTTACCTTGAAGGCACATAACATCATCAAAAAGAAAGAAAGAAAAGAATCCAAGGTGAAAAGATGACCCAAATCAATTAAAACATAATTAGGTAAAGCACTATCTAAGAACTGTATAACAGATAATGCTGATGCACTAAAGTGTTCACAAAAGAAACAATGCAAGGAGAATGAACAAACTGCCAAGGAATCTGAGTGAGATGGTGAGTTTAAGGAAGCATTTTGCAATCTGGGGGTTGGGACCCCTGGGGGGGGGGGGGTCATGAGGAGGTGTCAGAGGGGTAATCAAAGACCAAACAGTATTTTCTGTTGGTCATGGGGGTACTGTGTGGGAAGTTTG
Organism: Anolis sagrei; assembly: GCF_037176765.1. Classification (NCBI taxonomy): domain Eukaryota; kingdom Metazoa; phylum Chordata; class Lepidosauria; order Squamata; family Anolidae; genus Anolis; species Anolis sagrei. Next base: position 67,806,339 of record NC_090034.1, read on the forward strand.
GCCCAATTTTATTGATGGTGGGGTTCAGAATGCTCTTTGATTCCAGGTGAACTATAAATCCCAGCAACTACAACTCCCAAATGTCAAGGTCTTTTCCCCCCAAACTCCACCAGTGTTCACATTTGGGCATGTTGAGTATTCATGCCAAGTTTGGTCCAGATTCATCATTGTTTGAGTCCACAGTGCTCTCTAGATGTAGGTGAACTACAAGTATAAAACTCAAGGAAATGCCCACCAAACCCTTCCAGTATTTTCTATTGGTCATGGGAGTTCTGTGTGCCAAGGTTGGCCCAATTCCATCGTTGGTGGAGTTCAGAATGCTCTTTGCTTGTAGGTGAACTATAAATCCCAGCAACTACAACTCCCAAATGACAAAATCAATTCCTCCTTCAACCAACCCCAACAGTATTCAAATTTGGGCGTATTGGGTATTTGTGCCAAATTTGGTCCAGTGAATGAAAATACATTCTGCATATCAGATATTTACATTACATTCATAACAGTAGCAAAATCAGAGATATGAAAAAGCAACTAAAATAATTTTATGGTTGGGGATCACCACAACATGAGGAATTGTATTAATGCAGTGGTTGTCTACCTGTGGGTCCCCAGGTGTTTTCGCTTACAACTCCCAAAAATCCCAGCCACTTTACCAGCTGTTAGGATTTCTGGGAGTTGAAGGCCAAAACATCTGGGGACTCACAGGTTGAGAACCACTGTATTAAAGGATCGTGGCATTAGGAAGGTTGAGAACCCCTGGTTTAAGGGGTGGCAAATCTTACATTACATGAATTGTAGTCTCCAGATTTTGTTCAAGCTTGTCTGAACTGGACAGTTTAAGAGGAATCCAAGGCACTGAGATTTCCTAGTCAAAAGTTCGTAATGACAGTGGAGTTAAGTATTATAGATTAAAAAACAACCATAGCTGCTCAAAGCATGTCATTCAAATGCCAACATACACACATGGAAAACATCTTTTCCTATCTGAAAATTATCACAGAAATTATTGCTAAGATGGTTATTCACAAATTAAAATGAAATGTGGGATTGTTCTTTCTCACTTACTCAGGGAAATGGGATAAGGAACATTTCATCCAGCCTATTTGTTTCTTGCAAGAAAGTGGATGCAAAGCCAAGTAGAGCAGTTGTTCTCAACCTTCCTAATGCTGCCACCCCTTAATCCAGTTCCTCGCATTGTGGTGACCCCCAACCATGCAACTTCATAACTGTAATTTTGCTAATGTTATGAAGCATAATGTAAATATCTGATATGCAGGATGTATTTTCATTCACTGGACCAAATTTGGCACAAATACCCGATATGCCCAAATTTGAATACTGCTGGGGTGGGGGGTGGGAGGAATTGATTTTGTCATTTGGGTATTGTAGTTGCTGGGATTTATAGTTCACCTACAATCAAAGAGCATTCTGAACTCCAACAACAATGGAATTGAACCAAACTTGGCACACAGAACTCCCATGACCAACAGAAAATACTGGAAGAGTTTGGTGGGCATTGGCCTTGAGTTTGGAGTTGAAGGTCACCTACACCCAGAGAGCACTGTGGACTCAAACAATGTTAGACCTGGACCAAACTTTGCACAAATACTCAATATGCCCAAATGTGTAAACTGGTGGAGTTTGGGGAAAATAGGCCTTGACGTTTGGAAGTTGTAGTTGCTGAGATTTATGGTTCACCGACAATCACAGACCATCTCACCAATGATAGAATTGGGCCAAACTTCCCACACAGCAACCCCATGTCTTGAAGGGACTCGCTAGTGTGAGCCTGCCTCCAGCCTCACACACTCTCCCTCACCCACATATGTGCACCACGCCGCTATGTGCCGAGCACTCCTGGTATCCCCTCCCCAGAAATAGCCCTCCACTTGCCTGAGAGGCCAGCCAATCACAGCAGAGGAAGGCTTTTGGTGGGAGGATTCACCCTCGGTTTCCAAAAAGAGAAGGACAGACAAAGAGATCTTCAGCTTTCTCTGCCAAAAAAATGTCTAAGATGCTCAGAAATATATGTTTTCTGATGGTCTTTGGCAATCCCTCTGAAACCTCCTTGCGACCCCCCAGGGATCCCGACCCCCAGGTTGAGAAATGCTGGAGTAGAGGGTGAGCCCTAGAAGCACAACAATTCAGAGGAAAGGATAAGGATAACCAAGTACATAGGAAGCCCAGGTTTTCTTATGACTGAGCTAAGACAAGTGTTCTGTGGCTATCTGCAGATACAAACAGCTGTCTTCGGCATTGGATGAAACACTGATAGACCCAGCCAACTCAGTGTGCAAATAGAAACACCAGCAGCTTTGAGAAAATACATTTCCAAATTTAATGCCTCAGCTCCTTGGATAAAATAGAACTGGGAACCTAACATATGGTTGTCAAAATTTTAAAAAACTCAAAAATTAAAATGCAAATGAGAGGAGCAGCTGCAACGCATCCGAGGAGTGGTAGTATCTAAAGATCTGAAATGCTATCATAGAGAAAGCTCCCCTTTGACAGCTTCTGTGATTTACACCTGTTTCTTTCGTTGGACAAACCTCGAGAAAGATCAAGTGAAAATGCAGGAGGGGGTGAGCCTTTTATCCAAATTGGTTTGGCACCAAATCTGATTTCTGTTCCTCACAGCTCATTAGTGGCCAATATCTGAGGGTAGGGAAGGGGATTGCCCATCCTGCGAAAAAACAGGCATATGTAATAAGCCTATGATCAGCAAACAGATTCTCAAAGATAACAGAGAATGGAGTTGCATAAAAGATCAAGAAGAGATTATTCAGAGGCAAAATTAACTGACAAGAGACGAGCATCCTGATCTCTGATTAGCAATCAGCCCATTAATGTTTGCAGGAAACTTGTTGAAGGCTTGTTCTGAAACACACTTCCAAGGCGGTGTAACCACACTGTACAACTGCAGCAATTTGAGACTCCTTTTCTGAGGGTTAGGAATACAGGATCCCCATAAAATTGGAAAAACGAAACAAGAATGGCTTGCTAGGGGTATTTCTACAATGCAGAATGAATCTGGAGAACAAGCCCTATGAGGAGCGGCTTAGGGAACTGGGCATGTTTAGCCTGAAGAAGAGAAGGCTGAGAGGGGACATGATAGCCATGTATAAATATGTGAGAGGAAGCCACAGGGAGGAGGGAGCAAGCTTGTTTTCTGCTTCCCTGGAGACTAGGACGCGGAACAATGGCTTCAAACTACAGGAGAGGAGATTCCATCTGAACCTGAGGAAGAACTTTCTGACTGTGAGAGCCGTTGAGCAGTGGAACTCTCTGCCCCGGAGTGTGGTGGAGGCTCCTTCTTTGGAAGCTTTTAAACAGAGGCTGGATGGCCATCTGTTGGGGGTGATTTGAATGCGATGTTCCTGCTTCTTGGCAGGGGGTTGGACTGGATGGCCCATGAGGTCTCTTCCAACTCTTTGATTCTATGATTCTATGATTCTATGAATGCAGAGAATCTAAGTCTGCCATCTGCAAACACTGTTTTTTGTTTTGTTTTTGTCCCATGGCCCAGAGTGTTTGCTTTTTGCATTTATTGAAACCCTTTGTCTCCAACTATATTTGGGGTGTGGAATTGGGGCTGCCAATTCTGTTTTCCTACCACCTCCAATCACATCTTTAAGAGTTGCATGATATGCTTCAGCAACATGGTTTTTAAGATAGAATCATAGAGTTAGAAGAGACCTCATGGGCCATCTGTCCAACCCCCTGCGAAGAAGCAGGAATATTGCATTCAAAGCACCCCCGACAGATGGCCATCCAGTCTCTGTTTAAAAGTTTCCAAAGAAGGAACCTCTACCACACTCCGGGGCAGAGAGTTCCACTGCTGAACGGCTCTCACAGTCAGGAAGTTCTTCCTAATGTTCGGATGGAATCTCCTTTCTTGTAGTTTGAAGCCATTGTTTCGTGTCCTAGTCTCCAGGGCAGCAGAAAACAAGCATGCTCCCTCCTCCCTGTGACTTCCTCTCACATTTTTATACATGGCTAACAATTGTGGTGCCCAGAATTGGACACAATATTCCAGGTGTGGTCTAACCAAAGCGGAATAAAGGGGTAGCATTACTTCCCTAGATCTAGACACTAGGCTCCTATTGATGCAGGCCAAAATCCCATTGGTTTTTTTGCCATCATATCACATTGTTGGCTCATGTTTAACTTGTTGTCCACGAGGACTCCAAGATCTTTCTTCACATGTACTGCTCTCAAGCCAGGCATCCCCCATTCTGTATCTTTGCATTTCATTTTTTTCTGCCTAAGTGGAGTATCTTGCAACTTTTTGGTCAGCAAGTTCAGCAGCTCAGCGGTTTAACAGACTGCACCACCAGGGTCCCCAGGTTTAATTGAAGAATATTAGAGGAAAGGATAGCAGAAAAAATGGTTTCTTAAACCTGGTGCCTTAACCCAAATCTAGCTGAATGGATCCACTTCTGTGTAGTTAACCTCAGGTAACTTAGTCTCTACTGACATTGCTTCATGGGAACTGGGACTGTGGCGCAGCTGGCTGGGTGTCAGCTGCATTAAGATCACTACTGACTGAAGGTCATGAGTTTGAAGGCAGCCCGGGTCGGAGTGAGCTTCTGGCCAATTTGTGTAGCTTGTTGTCGACCTTTGCAACCCTAAAGACAGTTGCATCTGTCAAGTAGGAAATTTAGGTACCACCTATGTGTGGGGAGGCTAATTTAACAAATTTACGAAGCCATAAAAAATCTCCAGCAAAAGCATGTGGGGAATGTGGAAAGTACTTCATCGGTGTTGCAGATGAACAGTGAAGCGACAGCTCCCCTGGTGGCCAGAAGTTGGAATGTTAAATAGCCTCTGACTGTCCGTCGATATGTGTTGTGTGTCTATCGCATTGAATGTTTGCCATGTACGTGTACATTGTAATCAGCCCTGAGTCCCCTGCGGTGTGAGAAGGGTGGAATATAAATAGTGTAAATAAATAAATAAATAAATAAATAAATAAATAAATAAATAAATAAATATGGCAAGGAGCTGCTTGTGGACAGTGATGCAGAAGAGTGACCCCAATGTGCCCTTGGCCTAGTTGACCATGTAGACAATTGAAAGGCTCCAGAGATATTATCGAGCTGCATTGGAGCAGCTCCAGAGTGGTTCCCTATAGATGAATGAACTAAGTATAGACCAGCATTTCTCAACTTGGCGGTCGGGACCCCTGGGAGATTCATGGGGGGGGGGGGGGGTCAAAGGGCTTGCCAAAGACCATCAGAAAACACAGTATTTTTTGTTGGTCTTGGGGGGTTCTGTGTGGGAAGTTTGGCCCAATTGTATGATTGGTGGGGTTCAGAATGCTCTTGTTTCATGTCAGGAGTGACTTGAGAAACTGCAAGTCGCTTCTAGTGTGAGAGAATTGGCCGTTGGCAAGGACATTGCCCAGGAGACACCTGGATGTTTTGATGTTTTACCACCCCTGTGGGAGGCTTCTCTCATGCTCCTGCATGGGGAGCTGGAGCTGACAGAGGGAGCTCATCCACGCTCTCCCTGGATTCGAACCTCCAACCTGTCGGTCTACAGTCCTGCCAGCACAAGGCTTTAACCCACTGTGGCACCGGTGGCTCCTTTGATTGTAGGTGAACTATAAATCCCAGCAACTACAACTCCCAAAGGTCAAGGTCTATTTTCCCCAAATTCCACCAGTGTTCACATTTGGGCATATTGAGTATCCATGACAAGTTTGGTCTAGATCCATTACTACTTGAGTCCACAGTGCTCTCTGAATGTAGCTGAACTACAACTCCAAAATTCAAGGTCAATGCCCACCAAGCCCTTCCAGTATTTTCTGTTGGTCATGGGAGTTCTGTCTGCCAAGTTTGTCCAATTCCATTGTTCGTGGAGTTCAGAATGCTCTTTGATTGTAGGTTAATGATAAATCCCAGCAACTACAATTCCCTAATGAAAAAATCAATCCCCCCAACCCCACCAGTATTCAAATTAGGGTGTATTGGGTATTTGTACCAAATTTGGTCCAGTGAATGAAAATCCATCCTGCATATCAGATATTTATATTATGCTTCACAACAGTAGCAACATTACAGTTATGAAGTAGCAACAAAAAATAATGTGTTGGTTGGAGGGTCACCACAACATGAGGAACTGTTTTAAGGAGTTGTGGCATTAGGATGGTTGAGAACTACTAGTATAGACACAGCAAAAGACAAAGATGGGGAAGCTTCAGTCTTCCAGATCTGGCTGAACTAACCCTCCAGCATTGACCAGACATTTAGGACTGATGGCATTGGAGTTCACCATTTTTTGGAAGGGAACAGGCTCTCCTGTGCTTATAACAGTACTAAAGTACACCCCCCCCCCCCACCAAATCTTTCTTTTTCCAAATAATTTATTTAAGGTGCCTTGAGCGGATGTACAAAATGGGCTATGAATATTTTAACTAAGTGAGTACAGAATTGTAGGTTTGGTGCCCCGTGCCCACGTTTGTAAGTTGAAGCAAATGCGTCTCTTTCATTCATGTCTGGAAGCAATTTCCTCTTTATTTTCTAGCTGAGTCGACAAATGCTATTAAACTTCAGTGCTTTCCCAGCCTTAAAAATCAATTAGTTAGTATATTAAGCTACACTAGCTGGGAGCCCATTTAAGTAATAAAAATCTTCTCTCTCCCCCCCCCCTCCCCCTTTTCTTTGGTATAACTTAACAAAGGAGTAGTAGAAGGAAATGTACATGGAGAAAGTGAGGTTCAAAGTTCCCCCTGGGAGTTGTTTTAATTTGGAGTTTTAATGGGAAAAGAGGATGAGTGAGAAAGCCAGGGAAAAAATAAGGGCATCTGCTAGAATGTTTATCGAAATGGGATGTAACACTGACAATATTAGCCAACGCATAGGACATAACGGCGATGATACATGGAAACTGCCCACTCTGCTGTCAAATGTGTCTTTGTCTCCAGAAAAAAACCCAACAAAAACACAACAGGACTGTTTATCCCTTAGCACAGTGGTTCTCAACTTTCCAATGTTGGAACCCCTTAATACAGTTCCTCATGGTTGTGTTGATCCCAGACCCACCATGCCAGCTCCACTGGCTGCCGGTCCACTTCCGAGCTCAATTCAAAGTGCTGGTTTTGACCTAAAAAGCGCTATACGGTTCTACCCCAGCGTACTTGTCCGAATGCATCTCCCTCTAAGTCCCGCCTTGCAGTTTAAGATCATCCAGGGAGGCCCTGCTCTCGCTCCTGCCAGTGTCGCACATATGTCTGGTGGGGACGAGAGACAGGGCTTTCTCAGCTGTCATCCCCCGCCTGTGGAACTTGCTTCATAGAATCATAGAATCATAGAATCAAAGAGTTGGAAGAGACCTCATGGGCCATCCAGTCCAACCCCCTGCCAAGAAGCAGGAATATTGCATTCAAACCACCCCTGACAAATGGCCATCCAGCCTCTGCTTAAAAGCTTCCAAAGAAGGAGCCTCCACCACACTCCGGGGCAGAGAGTTCCACTGCTGAACGGCTCTCACAGTCAGGAAGTTCTTCCTCGTGTTCAGACGGAATCTCCTCTCTTGTAGTTTGAAGCCATTGTTCCGTGTCCTAGTCTCCAGGGAAACAGAAAACAAGCTTGCTCCCTCCTCCCTGTGACTTCCTCTCACATATTTATACATGGCTATCATATCTCCTCTCAGCCTTCTCTTCTTCAGGCTAAACATGCGCAGCTCTTTAAGCCACTCTTCATAGGGCTTGTTCTCCAGACCCTTGATCATTTTAGTCACCCTCCTCTGGACACATTCCAGCTTCTCAATATCTCTCTTGAATTGTGGTGCCCAGAATTGGACACAATATTCCAGATGTGGTCTAACCAAAGCAGAATAGAGGGGTAGAATTACTTCCCTAGATCTAGACACTATGCTCCTATTGATGCAGGCCAAAATCCCATTGGCTTTTTTTGCCGCCACATCACATTGTTGGCTCATGTTTAACTTGTTGTCCACGAGGACTCCAAGATCTTTTTTACACGTACTGCTCTCGAGCCAGGCGTCACCCATTCTGTATCTTTGCATTTCATTTTTTCTGCCTAAGTGGAGTATCTTGCATTTGTCACTGTTGAACTTCATTTTGTTAGTTTTGGCCCATCTCTCTAATCTGTCAAGATCGTTTTGAATTCTGCTCCTGTCCTCTGGACTATTGGCTATCCCTCCCAATTTGATGTTGTCTGCAAACTTGATGATCCTGCCTTCTAGCCCTTCATCTAAGTCATTAATAAAGATGTTGAACAGGACCGGGCCCAGGACGGAACCCTGCGGCACTCCACTTGTCACTTCTTTCCAGGATGAAGAGGAAGTATTAGCGAGCACTGTCTGGTGGGGACGAGAGACAGGGCTTTCTCAGCTGTCGTCCCCCGCCTGTGGAACTTGCTTCCCACCGAGATAAGATTGGCTTTGTCCCTCCTGTCTTTTGGGAAGAAATTGAAGTCGTGGTTCTGATACCAGGCTTTTGCACAACAGGCATAGATAGCACTTTGCATATGCCATTGACTGGAATGGTGATACGGATGTTAATACTGTCTTTACTGTTTTAATGAATGTTTTCTTTATTGTTTTAATTGTTAGTATATTGCTTTGTTATATGTAGTGGCATTGAATTGCTGCCAAATGTAAGCTGTCCTGAGTCCCCCTTTGGAGTTTGAGAAGGAACGGGATAGAACCGGGATTGTGGCGCAGCTGGCTGAGTGTCAGCTGCATTAAGATCACTCTGACCAAAAGGTCATGGGTTTGAAGCCAGCCCGGGTTGGAGTAGGTTTCCAACCAATTGTGTAGCCCGTTGTTGACCTTTGCAACCCGAAAGACAGTTGCATCTGTCAAGTAGGAAAATTAGGTACCACCTTAAAGTGTGGGGAGGCTAAATTCCCATATATACTCGAGTATAAGCCGACCCGAATATAAGCCGAGGGACCTAATTTTACCATAAAAAACTGGAAAAACGTATTGACTCGAGTATAAGCCGAGGGTGAGAAATGTAGCTGCTACTGGTAATCATCAGTAGATTAAATGTTTTTGAGTATTTACACAAAACTATAATTTAAGATAAGACTGCCCAACTCTGATTCAACCATTATTCTAACCTCCTTCAATGTAAATGTGCTTACCTATTACCTATAATGATAGAATAAAATAATAAATGTAATAACATGTAATAAAAATAATAATAGAGTAAATAATGGAAATTTAATAATAATAGTAATAATAATAAAGTAATAAATGTTATAATAACAATAATAGAGTAAAATAATAAATGCAATACATATAATAATACAGTAAAATAATGTAAATGTTATAATAATAGAGTAAAATAATAAATGTAGTAAAAGTAATAATACAGTAAAATAATGTAAATGTAATAATAATAATAATAATAATAATAATAATAATAATAGAGTAAAATAATAAATGTAATAAAAATAATACTAATAGCAGAGTAAAATAATAAATAACCTTGACTCGAGTATAAGCCAAGGGGATTTTTTTCAGCCTAAAAAAGGGGCTGAAAAACTAGGCTTATACTCAAGTATATACAGTAACTAATTTATGAGGCCATAAAAAAGACTCCAGCAAAGCACTCCAGCAAAAAAGCATGCGGGGAATGCGGAAGTACTTCATCAGTGTCGCAGATGGACGATGAAAGCGACAGCTCCCCCGGTGGCCAGAAAAGTTAAATAGCCTCTGTGTATGTCTGTATATGTTGTATGTCAAAATTGGCATTGAATGTTTGCCATATATGTGTACACTGTAATCCGCCCTGAGTCCCCTGCGGAGTGAAAAGGGCGGAATATAAATGATGTAAATAAATAATAAATAAATACTGGAAATAAATAAATAAATTTGCGCAAGAGAACCCTATGAAATTTGTGGGGTCACTACACATTGACTGAAAGGCACAAGCACACACAAGCTCTGACTTTTTCCTCTTTCCCCCAAATGTTGCTGGTTATAGTTCCAGAGCATGTAAAAATGTCTTTTTGGACCTAGAATGGGAATGGCAGTCAAAAAAGAACCTTCTTCAAGCCCAAAATGATTGTAAATGAATAATAGGTGCTGTAGTCTGTATTTGAGAGAAAGGAACAGGCACCTCCACTTCAGAGTATTACTTGCCTGAGAAAATCTTGTGAGGTTCATGGGGCTGCCATAAATCAACAGGTGACTTGAAGGTACACGCACACATATGTTATCCCCCTGCTTCATTGTAAGCAAAGAAAGCAGCAACAATGAACAACAGCTTGAAGGCATCACATTCGACTATTTTGCAAAGCAGCTTCTGGCAAGGGCCAGGTGCCAAAAGTAATTTGTCAATTGCTATTCCATCCCTCATTTCGAACCAAGCCAGCTGAAGATGTAAAACTCCTCAGCAGAGAAGGAGAAGCTTCGAAGGAAATATTTTCTCTTTTCAGACTATGAATCAGCATAGCCAAGATGTCACTTGGTCCTTAAATGAATGCGGGCATGCTGGTGACTTGACCTTGCAATGTTTTCTCATTATCTCCAGCCTGGTTGTGTTTCATCCCTTAATGGAGTTGATTAGAGCCCCGTACATCTGTAGGGGGCTCCCACCCTAATGCTACTTGCCCTGGCAGGTGATGCAAACATATATTTTAAAAGGGTGAGCAAAGTACCTCTTGCCATGAATCATAACAATATGGAATGGAAACAGCGCTCAGCAGGGAAAAACAGCCCACCTATGCTGCTGCTAGGAAGAAATACAGGTAGAATCTTCCTTATTTGAAATGTTCGGGGCCAGAAGTGTTTTGCACTTTGGAATACCTGCATTTGCATAAACATAGTAATTGAGTAATATGGGGAAAGGGGGCTAGTCACACATTGAGTGTCTGTTGAATTGTTCCTCAAGGCCATCTGCTTTTTTTTATAGATGTGGAAGCAGAGACATCTTCTATTTCTTTTCTTTCCTCCATCGGAGCTCTTTGGGGAAAAATTCAATGGGGCATGTGGCTAGCCCCTTTACCCAAAGGAGAAAGCAAGAGGCTGGTGGCAAACAGTTTCAATTTTTGGAGTATTTTGGATTTTAAGATAGGATAGAATCTACCTGTGAGCTTTCATGTCAGATATTTTCCATTTTTTTTCTCCAAGGGTGTGGAAAGCTATATGTACTTCCTGGAAGCCATTGCTGCAAACTCTCCAAAGGGACAAATTTGGGACAGTCATTCCCAATTAATCCTCTGTTGTCTTGCCTTTCCAGCTTTTAAAATATTCCAGTTTTTCTCTCTTCCTCCCTCTTCATCCTCAGAGTCAATTGCTGCAAACTGAGATTAAAGTACAAAAGTATTTTGCACTTAATTAACTTGGTGGAAAAAAAGTAGAGGAGAGGACAGAATCTTGTCCTTCCCATGGTTGAGACAAAAGCAAATTGTCGAAGGCTTTCATGGCTGGAATCACTAGGTTCTTGTGGGTTTTTTCGGGCTATAGAGCCATGTTCTAGAGGCATTTCTCCTGACGTTTCGCCTGCATCTATGGCAAGCATCCTCAGAGGTAGAGGTCTGAGGATGCTTGCCATAGATGCAGGCGAAACGTCAGGAGAAATGCCTCTAGAACATGGCTCTATAGCCCGAAAAAACCCACAAGAACCAAAAGCAAATTGCTGGAACCTCTCTTCGATTGTCTGTTCTTTCCCATTAGTAATCTTTGCCATCTTCACCATAGTTCTATATCGCTTGGTCATATATGCTCTGGATATCATCTCTGAAAGGTCTGTTTTTGTGCCCCTCAAGTCCCTCTGTGGGAATATATCTAAATTATAAAAGATGCGTTGGAAGTATACCCATTGATAGAGAATGGGATCCAAGCTAAGTCTTCAGACTTGTCCCCAGCAGAAGATTGGACATATGATAGCCTTAGAGTGGTTACAACTTAATTTACTCCCATCATTTGGAATTGGAGAAAAATTTCTTCCATTTAGGGCAAACATGAGAGATCCCTGGTTCTGGGTGCCAACTCCCAACAGTTCATGGTCCAGGATGGTGGAGATTGTTTTCCAACAACATCTGGAAAGCCACGATGTCTTATTCCAATGTGAAGGAAGAGTTTCACACACAGTAGTCACTCAGCATGTGCAAAACAATCAGATAGGGTTGTAAGTCAGATCAGTTCCATATGATTTGTACTTATAATAAAAATAATACTTTATTTGTACCCCACTACCATCTCCCCAAGGGACTCGGTGCGGCTTACATGAGGCCGAGCCCAAATACAACAATACAAGCAATAATAACAACAATGCAAGCAATTAAAATAAAAACATAGACAATAAAATGCAACAATTAACCATAACAATAAGACAACACACAATTAAAACTGTGGGTAGACCAAATGTAAAGTTAAAATTGGAAGTAATGCCAGGGCATGGCAAAAAGGTGAAAGTGACGTTTGTGGAAAACATACAAGCAGACCTAAAATATAAAGTGCTTTGGAGGACTAAGTGCTATGGGAACATTATTCTGGGAAGGCACACTGGAACAACCACGTCTTCAAACTCCTCCTAAAGACTGCCAGGGTTGGGTCATGGGAGTTCTGTGTGCCAAGTTTGGTTCAATTCCATCATTGGTGGAGTTCAGAATGCTCTTTCATTGTAGGTTAACTATAAATCCCAGCAACTACAACTCCCAAATGATAAAATCAATCCCCCCCTCCAAGTATTCAAATGTGGGTGTATTGGGTATTTGTGCCAAATTTGGTTCAGTGAATGAAAATACATGCTGCATATCAGATATTTACATTACAATTCATAACAGTAGCAAAATTACCGTTATGAATTAGCAACAAGAATAGTGTTATGGTTGGGGGTCACCACAACATGAGGAACTGTCTTAAGGGGTCGCTGCATTAGGAAGGTTGAAAACCACTGCCTTAAAAGACTCAAACATCTGGAAGATGAGAGAGAGAACAAGAGGGAGAAAGAGGATGTACATTTTATATACTTGATCAATAATTTAAGGAAGTAAGAGGGTTCCAGCTGATGCTAGGTCATTTGTTATTTTAAGCACATGAAGGTGCTTTTTGACAAGATGCAGCCCATCAGGCAAAAGAAATGTTCTAACCTATTTTCTTATCTCCTCATCCTCTCTTACCTTCAACTGCAATTAAATGGATATTGTAAATGTTGATGGACAGGATAATTTTCCTAGTAGCTGTTTGGAGCTGGTCTTTTTTTTATTGAGGGCAGGTTCAACCAATGGATCCCTGTTCATTTTAAACCATGTTCATCATAAAACCTATTGCAACTCCAAAGTTCAGCAAGTGCAACTTTTCAGATGTGAAATGCCATCTCAGAGACTGGAGGAGCCTGAAGCAAATAAATTTACTTCCAAATAAATGGCTCTATCACAAGCAAATGAAAATTGAGAAAGCAAAAGTCTAAAAATGCCCATGGAAAGAGTATGTAAAAGATAAGGCAATTAATACCCATAGTTTCAAAGCAAGGAGCATTGAGCCTGACAGATAAGCAATTAGAACAGGGCCAGCCATAGCATAAATGCTGTGCAATTTTATATTGGTACTAGCTGTCCCCTGCCACACATTGCTGTGGCCCAGTCAGATGATCTGGAAAATAAAGTAATGAGAAAGTATTGGTTTCTAATATATGTAATTTCTTTATGCTTGGGGGTAAACAATATTTCTTGCTGTTTCATTGTCAATGTTGATGTGGAGAGTGTCTGGTTTGCCCACCCTGGAACATGCAACATATCATTGTCCTTCTTTGGGGGTCCCTTTCAAATCTATGATATTATATCTGTGCGTGTGTGTGAATCATATCTATCTATATTTATGGCTCGATTGCTCTTTGTCAGGAGGGCTTTGATTACGTTTTCTTGCCCTGGTGAAGGGAGTTGGACTGGATGGCCTTGAGTATTTTCTGTTGGTCATGGGGGTTCTGTGTGGGAAGTTTGCCCCAATTCTGTCGTTCGTGGGATTCAGAATGTTCTTTGATTGTAGGTGAACTGTGAATCCCAGTGACTACAACTCCCAAATGTCAAGGTCTATTTCTCCCAAACTCCATCTGTGTTCATATTTGGGCATATGGAATATCCGTGCCAAGTTTGGTCCAGATCCATCATTGTTTGAGTCCATGGTAGTCTCTGGATGTAGGTGAACTACAACTCCCAAACTCAAGGTCAATGCTCACCAAACCCTTCTAGTATTTTCTGTTGGTCATGGGAGTCCTTTATGCCCCGGTTGGTTCAATTAAATCATGCTATTTGATTGTAGGTGAACTATAAATCCCAGCACAACTATAAATCCCAGACAACTCCCTATCTATCTATCTATCTATCTATCTATCTATCTACTATCGATATCTATGGCTGGGTGGCTCTTTGTCAGGAGGACTTTGATTACGTTTTCTTGCCCTGATGAATGGAGTTGGATTGGATGGCCTTAAGTATTTTCTGTTGGTCATGGGGATCCTGTTTGGGAAATTTGCCCCGATTCTGTCATTTGTGGGGTTCAGAATTCTCTTTGATTGTAGGTGAACTGTGAATCCCAGTGACTACAACTCCCAAATGTAAAGGTCTATTTCCCCCCAAACTTGATCTGTATTCATATTTGGGCATATTGAGTGCATGTGCCAAGTTTGGTCCAGATCCATCATTGTTTGGATCCACAGTGCTCTCTGGACGTAGGTGAACTACAACTCCCAAACTCAAGGTCAATGACGATCAAACCCTTCCAGCAAGATACTCCACTTAGGCAGAAAAAATGAAATGCAAAGATACAGAATTAGGGATGCATGGCTCGAGAGCAGTACGTGTGAAAAAGATCTTGGAGTCCTCGTGGACAACAAGTTAAACATGAGCCAACAATGTGATGTGGCAGCAAAAAAAAGCCAATGGGATTTTGGCCTGCATCAATAGGAGTCTAGTGTCTAGATCCAGGGAAGTCATGCTACCCCTGTATTCTGCCTTGGTTAGTCCACACCTGGAATATTGTGTCCAAGTCTAGGCACCACAATTGAAGAGAGATATTCACAAGCTGGAATGTGTCCAGAGGAGGGTGACTAAAATGATCAAGGGTTCGGAGATTAAGCCCTATGAGGAGTGGCTTAAAGAGCTGGGCATGTTTAGCTTGAAGAAGAGAAGGCTGAGAGGAGATATGATATCCATGTATAAACATGTGAGAGGAAGCCACAGGGAGGAGGGAGCAAGCTTGTTTTCTGCTGCCCTGGAGACTAGGATGCGGAACAATGGCTTCAAACTACAAGAAAGTAGATTCCATCTAAACATTAAGAAGTACTTCCTGACTGTGAGAACTGTTCAGCAGTGGAACTCTCTGTGGTGGAGGCTCCTTCTTTGGAAGCTTTTAAACAGAGGCTGGATGGCCATCTGTCAGGGGTGCTTTGAATGCAATATTCCTGCTTCTTGGCATGGGGTTGGACTGGATGGCCCATGAGGTCTCTTCCAACTCTATGATTCTATGATTCTATTATATTCTGGGATATAGGGCTGTGTAGAAGGGCCCTGAGAAAGGCAGGGTAAAATTGAAGTAAATAAACAAATAAATAAATATGTTCTGGATTTTGCTATAAAGTTCAACCAAAGATGACAGTTTGACACCATGTTAACTGCCATAGTTCAATGCTATGGAGTAATGGGAGTTGTGGTTTTATAAGGGTTTTAGCCTTCTCTGTTAAAGAGTGCTGGTGGCTTACATGCTACAACTCCCATGATTCCATAACATTGATCCATGATGTCAAAATGCATTAAAAATATGTGACTTGTTACTTCAAATGCTATGTTTGTGAAACAAAACTTGATTTGGAAATACTGGTAAGAAAAGGAAAGAGCAACAGAGCCCACCTTTTGAAATATATTTTGGAAGTCAAAAAGGGAAAATAACATATTTTTGTGCACATTCAAGTGAGGAAAAAAGTAGGGTTTTAATTGAGGGGGAAAGGCTGCCATTTAGTCAAAGACTGTTTCACGACGAATGTAAATGAGCCTAATTTCTTAAAATAAGCAGTGTGCAGCAAGACATAATTGTTGCTTTTCAAACAGGCTGTTGGTGTTTGCGGCTATCAAATTTGTCACAGCTGGAATCACAACACAACCGTTGTGGAGGAGCGAATTCTCACCTACTGTCAAAATGGAAGTGTCTAAATCGCTCAGAAAAGCCAACCAGCCTGCTGTGTCAGGAAGGCTGTCTTCTCTACCTGAGCAAACACTGCCGCTGCCCACACAAGAAACCGGCTGAAGTCCTGCTGGGCCATCAAAATGAGGACACCACATTGAAGCAAACACCTCGAGCAAGCTGCAGACCTGTGACTTTTCCCTTGTATTATTTTTTTATCTCGAGGAAGAGCCCAATGGAATTTGAAAGCCAATGTTTGACCTGATGTTACAGTTGATGGTGGCGGGTGGGGGTCTTGGAGATCTCACCAGACGTTGGAGTTGACTCGATGGCAGGGAATACCAACAAAAAAAGGAAATGTTTCACAATGAGAAGGTCATTTTATTGAACTTCTGGATGTTGTTGGATTGCACAGCAACCTACACGTAGCTAGACTTCCTACAAGATATGGCCCAGTGACATCTGTAGGTTCACTTGATTTGGAACTTACAGATCGTGTTAGATTACAATTCCCAGCACCCTACATTTAATTCAGCTTACCTGGATTTCAGTAAGGCCTTCGACAAGGTCCCCCATGACCTTCTGGCAAGGAAACTAGTCCAATGTGGGCTAGGCAAAACTACGGTGAGGTGGATCAGTAATTGGTTAAATGGACAAACCCAGAGGGTGCTCACCAATGCTTCCTCTTCATCTTGGAAAGAAGTGACGAGCGGAGTGCCGCAGGGTTCCGTCCTGGGCCCGGTCCTGTTCAACATCTTTATTAATGACTTAGATGAAGGGCTAGAAGGCATGATCATCAAGTTTGCAGACGACACCAAATTGGGAGGGATAGCCAATACTCCAGAGGACAGGAGCAGAATTCAAAACGATCTTGACAGATTAGAGGGATGGGCCAAAACTAACAAAATGAAGTTCAACAGTGACAAATGCAAGATACTCCACTTAGGCAGAAAAAACGAAATGCAAAGATACAGAATGGGGGACAATGCCTGGCTCGAGAGCAGTACGTGTGAAAAAGATCTTGGAGTCCTCGTGGACAACAAGTTAAACATGAGCCAATAATGTGATTTGGCGGCAAAAAAAGCCAATGGGATTTTGGCCTGCATCAATAGGAGCATAGTGTCTAGATCTAGGGAAGTAATGCTACCCCTCTATTCTGCTTTGGTTAGACCACACCTGGAATATTGTGTCCAGTTCTGGGCACCACAATTCAAGAGAGATATTGACAAGCTGGAATGTGTCCAGAGGAGGGCGACTAAAATGATCAAGGGTCTTGAGAACAAGCCCTATGAGGAGCGGCTTAAGGAGCTGGGCATGTTTAGCCTGAAGAAGAGAAGAAGAGAAGGATGAGAGGAGATATGATAGCCATGTATAAATATGTGAGAGGAAGCCACAGGGAGGACGGAGCAAGCTTGTTTTCTGCTTCCATGGAGATTAGGACAAGGAACAATGGCTTCAAACTACAAGAAAGGAGGTTCCATCTCAACATGAGGAAGAACTTCCTGACTGTGAGAGCCGTTCAGCAGTGGAACTCTCTGCCCCGGAGTGTGGTGGAGGCTCCTTCTTTGGAAGCTTTTAAGCAGAGGCTGGATGGCCATTTGTCAGGGGTGATTTGAATGCAATATTCCTGCTTCTTGGCAGGGGGTTGGACTGGATGGCCCATGAGGTCTCTTCCAACTCTTTGATTCTATGATTCTATGATTCTATGATTCTATGAAACGAATTTTTCAATTCGTTTCGTAAATGCTTCGTATTTCGTTATGTATTCGTTTCGTTATTGGTTTGAGGTCGTTTCGTTATTATTTCCGCATGTCTGTGGCAAGTTTTATAGTTGTTTTTTGTTTAATTAGTGAAAAAAAATTATAATATCACACCAACAGTCAACAACAGAGGGAGAGGGAACTTCAGAAGTTTTTTTAGCGTATTGCGCGATCGCGGCCGCCATTAACGAATCGATTCATTATTGTTTCGTTATAGTTTTGTAATTTTTTTACCATTTACAAAATTTCTTAAATATCGAACTTTTTTTAAGGAAAATTTCGGAATTCTTTTAAATATCGAAACGCAAAAAAACCCAAAAAACGAATCTATTTTAGAAACAAATTTTTCCGTTGTTACCCAGGCCTATTAGCTAGCCTTGCTGTGAGATGTGGCCCAATGATATTTGAAGGGTCACCTGATCTGGAACTTCCACATCTTGTTGTACTGCAACTTCCAGCATCCTACACCTAGCTAGGCTTGCTGCCATATGTCACACAATGACATTTGTAGGATCACTTGATTTTTTCCATTTATTTCATATCAACAAAGCAGTAACAAAGGGGATGGAGTCCTCCACCATACCCCAAATAAGCAGGTTAGCTTTCAATCAAGTAAAGCAGGATGTTAGATCAACAGTTCTTTATTTCAAATCCTATTGCCCTCTCCCAACAAAAGCTTTGTGAGGTCCTCACTTCACTAGGCCTACATCATTTTAATCACTAATTAAAATGCATTGTTCTACATCATTTTAAGGCATGTTATTGATTGCCCCTTCTCTTGAGAAGGTATTCAGATATAGCAGTGTTTCTCAACCTTCCTAATGAAGCGACCCCTTAACACAGTTCCTCATGTTGTGGTGACCCCCAACCATAAAATTATTTTCAGTGCTACTTCATAACTATAATTTTGCAACTGTTATGAATTGTTATGTAAATATCTGATATGCAGAATGTATTTTCATTCACTGGACCAAATTTGGCATATATACCCGATACACCCAAACTTGAATAATGGTGGGGTTCGGGGGTCAATTTTGTCATTTGGGAGTTGTAGTTGCTGGGATTTATAGTTAACCTACAATGAAAGAGCATTCTGAACTCCATCAATGATGGAATCGAACCAAACTTGGCACACAGAACTACCATGACCAACAGAAAATAATGGAAGGGTTTGATGGGCATTGACCTTAGGTTCTGGAGTTGTAGTTCACCTACATCCAGAGAATACTGTGGACTCAAACAATGATGGATCTAGACCAAACCTGGCACGAATACAAAATATGCCCAAATGTGAACACTGGTGGAGTTTGGGGAAAGTAGACCTTAACATTTGGGAGTGGTAGTTGCTGGGATGTATAGTTCACCTACAATCAAAGAGCATTATGAACCCTACCAATGATAGAATTGGGCCAGACTTCCCACACAGAACCCCCATGCTTTGAAGGGACTTGCTGGTGCGAGCGACCTCCCTCCAACCTCACATACTCTCCCTTGCTATGCTGCCAATGCGTGAAGCATGCCTACTCTCCCCTCCCCGCTTAGAGACTCAGAAACAGCCCTTCCCTTGGCTGAGAGGTTGGCCAATCACAGCAGAGGAGGGCTTTTGGTGGGGGGATTAGCCATCTGTTTCCAAAAAAGAAGAGAGGGACAGATGGAGAGATCTTCAGCCTTCTCTGCCAAAGAGATTCCTAAGACCATCAGAAATATATGTTTTCTGATGGTATTTGGCAACCCCTCTGAAACCCCCTTGCGACCCCTCCCCCAATTGAGAAATGCTGGAATAGAGGGTGAGCCCTAGCAGCACAACAATTCAGAGGAAATGATAAGCTTAACCAAGTGCATAGAAAGCCCAGGTCTGCTCTCCCCTCCCCACTTGGAGACTCAAAAACAGCCCTCCCCTAGGCTGAGAGGCTGATCAATCACAATGGAAGAGGGCTTTTGGTGGGAGGATTAGCCATCTGTTTCCAAAAAGAAAGAGAAGCACAAGTGGAGAGATCTTCAATACCATCAAAAATATATGTTTTCTGATGGTATTTGGTGACCCCTCTGTAGCCCCCTTGTAATCCCCCAGTAAAAAGATTGTTGTAAAAATCCTACCATGGAAAAAAAAATCCCAAAGCTTTCCAAGTCCTATACGACAAGAGCCTTCAGATCTGTGGGACAATTAGAGCTGGGCAAGTTTTGGATAATGACATGCACACCTGAGCTATGTCACCTCCCTTCTCCTGATAACAAACTTATTAACATTTAAATTGAGAACTTCCAGAAGGGCAAGCAGCTCACACAATATATCCACATTTATTCACTGTATATATCAGGCGGGATTAAACAAAGGAAATGTAAAATTCATCCATATGCCCTTTAGGAATACCCTTACAAACTCCTAAAATTTAGTCCCTCTTCTTCCTTTTCTTTTTTTATGGCACCCCTTAAATGTCATACCTTAGCCATCAAAGCAGTCGTAAGTAACCACTTTCCTCTCACCCATTGTCTAATAGAGTTAGAGACATCAACTGCAAAAATAAAAAAAATCCATCCCTCCCATGCATAAGGTATAAGTCAAGGGCAGGCTTGGGAGTCAAAATTATGAATTTTGAGATGATCTATGGATAAGTTGAGGATCACTTTGCATATAGGGTAACATGCCGATGCTGCTCCTGGCCACTGTCACCATTTCCCTGTCCAGGCATTCAGAAGACTAGAAGTGGAAGTGGCATCATGTCAGAGAGAATAGAGCAGTGGTTCTCCAACTGTGGTTCCCCAGGTGTTTTGGCCTACAACTCCAAGAAATCCCAGCCACTTTACAAGCTGTTAGGATTTCTGGGAGTTGAGGGCCAAAACATCTGGGGGCCCACAAGTTGAGAACCACTGGAACAGAGGAAATCAATGTATTTCTTTTAGGTTCTTCTGGGATGGATTAAGCTCTTATCTTTCACCACTTAATCAGATAAAGGTAATGGATCCTCTTTTCACGAAGACTTAAGGCACAATACTCACACTGAACAGTGGATAAGTCAACCCAGGTTTTGGGGGTTGATGTTTTTGACTAAAATTTCTAGACCTGAAGCTGGGTATATAGGGTGAACATGGAGCTGAGAGTGGAGAAGGGGTGGTCGGAAAACAACCCCAGATACCAAAACATGGTTTTGATGGAATAGTTTCATATATCCTAACCATTCAGGTTGGTTAATCTACAGCCGGCTTGGAGCAGAAATATTGTAGACCAAGGGTCCTCAAACTTTTTAAAGAGATGACCAGGTCACAGTCCCTCAAACTGTTGGAGGGCTGGAATATAATTGGAAAAAAATGAATGAATTCCTATGCACACTGCACAAATTTTATTTGTATTGCAAACAAATCTTAAAAACAATACATGAAGGACAATTTTAACAAATATAAACTTATTAGTATTTCAGTGGGAAGTGTGGGCCTGCTTTTGGCTGATGAGATAAGATGGTTGTTGTTGCTGTGTGCTTTGAAGTCGTTTCAGGCTTAGGTTGACCCCCGGGGCCTT
Source organism: Anolis sagrei (assembly GCF_037176765.1). NCBI lineage: Eukaryota > Metazoa > Chordata > Lepidosauria > Squamata > Anolidae > Anolis > Anolis sagrei. The sequence continues at coordinate 67,827,711 of NC_090034.1, forward strand.
AGTTTGAGGAGCTCTGCTCTAGACAGACCCTTTTTTTTGTCGTGTCAGGAGTGACCCGAGAAACTGCAAGTCGCTCCTGTTGTGAGAGAATTGGCCATCTGCAAGGACGTTGCCCAGGGGACGCCCAGATGATTTGATGTTTTTTATCATCCTTGTGGGAGGCTTCTCTCATGTCCCCGCATGAGGAGCTGGAGCAGATAGAGGGAGCTCATCCGCCTCTCCCCGGATTCGAACTTGTGACCTGTCAGTCTTCAGTCCTGCCGGCACAGAGCTTTAACCCACTGTGCCACCGGGGGCTCCAGACAGACCCCTGAAGCACCAACATGCACCATACTGAACCTACATGGCGGTGGTTGAAGTCTGGATGGTCCAGATGGAATCTCTTGGTGGAGCATCTCTTTTTCAGTCTATGCTGCCATCGCTATTCCTAGCCAGCCACATTGCTCCATGTGAGCTCCTAGCCATTGTGGTCACCAGCAGATGCATCCACGAAACCAGAAAAAAAAATAAAGGGTTGATATGATGACCATATCAGTTTCAATTTTTAACAAAGAGTCATAGACAATTTCTAAATGGATCACTTTGAAAAACAAGTCCTGGAAACAGAAACAAAAAAAGCCCACCACATGGGTCAGATGTGTGGATGACACCTTCTACAGGCCAATGAATACTCCATTAAAAACATCAGAAGAGCTGCAAGACTGAGAACAAGCCACAAGGTTAAAGACAAAGATCTTACCATACATCAAGGGAACCACTGACTACACAGGGAAGATGATGAAGAAATACAACCTATAAACTATCTACAGACCCACTAAGAAAATCCAACAAATGCTACATTCAGCAAAGGACAAGAGGGATCCTCTTACCTCTGCAGGAGTCTACCATATACCATGCAGCTGTGGACAAGTCTACATAGGGACTACCAAACACAGAAGCAGTGCCAAACATGAATCAAGCAATGTGAAAGGCACTCTAGACTCATTCAACCAGAGAAGTCAGCCATAGCAGAGAACACTTGATGAACCAACCTGGACACATCATATTATTTGAGAACACAGAAATGCTGGACCATTCCCACAACCACCATGTCAGACTACACAGAGAAGCCATTGAAATCCACAAGCATGTGAACAATTTCAACAGAAAGGAAGAAACATGAAAATGAACAAATCTGGCTACTAGTTTTTAAAAAAACTCTAAAATCGGGATAGTAAAAGAGCAACACTCAAAAACAAGGGAATTCCAGACAAGAAACAATCAGGGCCAGTTAATCACTTCCCATCAAAGCATTCCCCCAGGCAATAAGAAGCCAGACCTTGAAACTGCTAGGCCTTTGCATGCTAATCAAGGTGACCAATTGAAACAATCACACCTACCTCAAACATACAAGAGTTTTTTCTCCCACCCTGGACATTCCACAGATACATAAACCCAATTTTCCTAGTTTCCAACAGACCTCACAACCTCTGAGGATGCCTGCCATAGATGCAGGTGAAATGTCAGGAGAGAATGCTTCAGGAACATGGCCATACAGCCCGGAAAACTTACAACAACCCAATGATTCCCGCCATGAAAGCCTTTGACAATAGAATGACAGACAGGTTAAATCAAAAAGTACAACCTGATTTCCACTGTATTCATGGACTACCTTCTTACTACCAGCCTTCCCAATTCTAGACATCAGACAAGAATGCAAATGGATGATGTCCTTTCTCTCTCCCACTGAAAACATTCATGCGCCAAACATGAAACCAGGATGCAACACTCCTGAGATGTTATTAAAGTTTTATTAAGACCCACTTGTGATTTTAAAGAACTTTATTTGCATTTTGATAAAGTGCAAACCTTTCCAGTATTGAATTCACATCTTCCACATTGTTTTCCTCATGCTTACCACACCAACAACGAGACACCCCAAAGGCAGCGATTTATAAATTATAATGCAATTCTGTCATGCACGCAATATTAATATCCTCTTATTAAAAAAACCCCCTAACCCTCCACCTTCCACTCATGATGAACTGTTGTTGGTATTAAGTTGGACGTGGTGTGGAATTCATACTGATTTCCCACTTATGGAAAAACACTTGCTCAATTTATTTTAAATGTCACCTCACTGTATATTCATCAGGTATGCCATAGTGGTGATTGTAATTAATTTCACATTGTATCTATGAGACTAGCATATGTAATTCTCCAGAAAAGGTTCCAGCAGTACTATAATCCTTGTTTTTTATTCATTTTTTGTGTCAGGAGCTACTTGAAAAACTGCAAGTCGCTTATGGTGTGAGAGAATTGACTGTCTGCAAGGATGTTGCCCAGAGGATGCCCAGATGTTTCGATGTTTTACCATCCTTGTGGGAGGCTAGTCTCATGTCCCACATGGGGAGCTGGAGCTGACAGAGGGAGCTCACCCACGCTCTTCCTGGATTCGAACCTCCAACCTGTCGGTCTTCAGTCCTGCCAGCACAAGGGTTTAACCCACTGCGCCACTGGGGGCTTGCTGAAATCCTTCGTATGAATTCTGAAATGTTTGGATTCTTACCAGATTTCCAAATATATACTTAACAGGGTTACAATCCACCAAATCTTCAGATGGAATTTAATCAGCTTCTCTATGTGTATGCCTTCAAGTTTCTTATTGACTTATAGCAGCCCAATAATTATTTTTAAACAAGTGAGACTCAGAAATAGCTTGCCATTGCTTCCCTTTGAAATATCGGCTGATATTCCTTCATGGTCCACATCCAAATACTAAACCAGGCATGACTTGTTTATCTTCCAAGATCAGAAAGGATTAGATCAGTGGTTCTCAACCTGTGAGTCCCCAGGTGTTTTGGATAGCAACTCCCAGAAATCCCAGCCAGTTCACCAGCTGTTAGGATTTCTGGGAGTTGAAGGCCAAAACATCTGGGGATCCACAGGCTGCGAACCACTGGATTAGATGCCTTCAGTACATTCAGGTCTTTAGAATTTTTAGATGAAACAAAAACTAGAGAGCACCCAATGCGTAGGTAGAACTGGAGATGTGTCTCAAAGTGTTCAAAGTGAGCATACTACTCCTCTGTTGCGCCAGCTCCACTGGCTGCCAGTCAGCTTCCGAGCACAATTCAAAGTGCTGGTCTTAACCTATAAAGCCCTAAACGACTTTGGCCCAATTTACCTGTCCGAATGTATCCTCCCCTATGAACCATCAAGATTGCTAAGATCGTCTGGAGGGGCCCTGCTCTCGATCCCACTGGCCTCACAGGCACGGCTGGTGGGGACAAGAGACAGGGCCTTCTCGGTGGTGGCCCCTCGACTCTGGAACTCCCTTCCACTGGAGATCAGAACTGCCCCTTCTATCTTAACGTTCAGGAAACAGGTGAAAACTTGGCTTTGGGGATTGGCATTCGATGAATGAGCCATGATCCTGTGATATAGATGGATGACGACGAATAATGATTTTTGAGGACGACTGACCACTGTAATTATATGATTGTATTTTGCTATTTTAATGTTTTAGTGTGATTTAGAATATGATGTTTTAATGACTGTCTGTAATATTGATGTTGGAAACCGGCCTGAGTCCCTCGAACGGAGGTGAGAAGACCGGTATACAAAACTGCTAAATAAATAAATAAATAAATAAATTCAATAGATTGTACTGGTTAACTAGCCTGCTCAGTTTAGCACTCCAACCCAGTGCTCTAGTCGCTATCTTCTGAATTGGGTTCCTCCATGACGCACCTTATTTAGTATTTTAGAACAATCTCGATGCCTATTGCACTTTAAGACCTGTGAAGCTGCTACAACCACTGGCTGCACTTTAAGAACTTGGTAACTTTAGGGAGAGTGTTAATATCGTCCTTTGCACTTTAAGAACTGCGAGATTGACACAACTACCTGCGGCACTTTAAGAACTTTGGTTGCGCTACTGATAGTGCTAACATCTATCACCCATGCTAGTCCCGATCTCCTGGTATATTGTAACCCTGCTGCTAATTGACTGCGGGAGAGGTAAGGGGGGGAGTGAATTGGAGACTTCAGTGCGAATTGAACCGGTGATAAATCAGATAACCAGCAGCGAAGCATGGGGTGAAGCTATGAAGGTAGATGGCGTCATGGAGGAGGGAGGGTGTTCCATTGGTCGGGGAGCCCCCATACAAGTCGTGATGGGGATGGGGAGATACGGGAAAAGGAGACCCCGCATTCGGCCTAGGGATCATACAACAACATTAGTAACTCTAAATCGGTCTCCTGATACGGTGAATTGGTGTAACCAGGTTGGCGGTCCCCCCAGATTGAAGGTGGTGCTGTTGAACGCCAGATCTGTCAACGGCAAAACAGCTCTCATCCAGGATTTAATTCTGGATGAACGGGCAGATCTGGCGTGCATCACAGAGACCTGGCTGGACGAAGCTGGAGGTGTGAACTTAACCCAGCTTTGCCCGCCAGGTTACTCTGTGCAGCACCAACCAAGATCCGGAGGGCGGGGAGGCGGGGTTGCAGTGGTCTATAGAGATTCCATTCTTCTGACCAGGGCCCCCATCCCACAGTCAACAAAATTTGAATGCGTCCACCTGAGGGTGGGTGACCGGGACAGATTAGGGATTCTGTTAGTGTACCGTCCACCTCGCTGCACTACAGACTCCCTGACTGAGCTAGCGGGGGTGATCTCGGACCTGGCATTGGAGTCCCAGCGGCTGCTTGTGCTGGGGGACTTCAATGTCCACGCCGAGACCACCCTATCGGGAGCGGCTCAGGACTTCATGTCTGCCATGGCAACCATGGGGCTGTCCCAACAGGTATCTGGCCCCACCCACAGTGCTGGACACACATTGGACTTGGTTTTCTGTCAGGGATGGGAGGAAGGTGGTGGTGTTGAGGAGTTATCTATCTCTCCGTTGCCATGGACCGACCACCACCTGGTCAGCTTTAGATTAACTGCACCCCCTAACCTCTGCAGAGGTGGAGGACCCATTAAGTTGGTCCGCCCCAGGAGGCTTATGGATCCGGATGGATTCCTGATGGCTCTTGGGGAATTCCCCGCCGCCTCGGTTGGTGATCCTGTTGATGCTCTGGTCGCTCTCTGGAATGGGGAGATGACCAGGGCAATAAACACGATCGCTCCAGAACGTCCCCTCTCAAGTAGCCGAGCTAAACCAGCCCCTTGGTTTACTGAGGAGCTGGCAGCGTTAAAGCGAAAGAAGAGGGAACTAGAGAGCGTGTGGCGTTCGAATCCGAGCGAGCCAAATCGAACACGGTTTATGTCCTTTTTAAGGGCATATGCCGCGGCAATAAAAGCCGCAAAGAAGACTTTCTTTGCGGCCACTATTGCGTCTGCAAAGAACCGTCCGGCTGAACTGTTCCGAGTTGTCAGAGGCCTTTTAAAACCCACCATTTTGGATGGGTGCCCTGATGACTCGGCAGCTCGCTGTGAAGCCTTTGCTCAGTTCTTTGCAGACAAAGTCGCTTTGATCCGCTCTGGTCTGGATACCATATTAACGGCAGTCTCCGAGGATGTAACACGAGCATCTGCTTGTCCGGTTTTGATGGATTCATTTCAATTGGTTCAATCCGAGGATGTGGACAAGGTGCTTGGAGGAATGAGAGCTACCACATGCATCCTAGACCCCTGCCCATCCTGGCTTCTGAAGGAGGCCAGAGGGGGATTGGCCGAGTGGGTGAAGGTGGTGGTTAATGCCTCCCTCCGGGAAGGTAAAATTCCAGCCAGCTTAAAGCAAGCTGTAATAAAACCGCTGTTGAAAAAACCATCACTGGACCCCACTCAATTCGTTAATGAGACATGCCGTATTATCACAGGATGTCTATGCCCTACACCACTGGAGAAAATATACTGTTTAGCCAGTATTGAACTACTTGACATCCACTGGGAAGTAGCAGCCAATAATGAAAGGACCAAGGCAGTGACATCTCCGGCCCATCCTCTGTTCAGATATCAGCTAGCATGCCAATGCCTTACATCAAGAAATAGTTTTCTAAGATCTACAGAGATTCTCGCAGGAACACTTCAGCAAATGAGAGTCCAAAAGTGGCAGGCAAAAACCTGGAACCGCAAGCCCTGGCTGATGATATTATTATTATTAGTAGTATTATTATTATCTTTATTTGTACCCCGCTAGCATCTCCCGAAGGACTCAATGCGGCTTACACAGGCCAAAGGCCTCAGGGAACAACAGCATAACAGATACATAATAAACTCATAAAGCAAACCAAAAACATTAAAGCAACAATAAAACAATACACCATAACACATTTAAAACTAGGGCCGAGCCAAATGTAATGGGTACAGTTAAAAGTGCTGGACATGACAGGTGAAATGTAAGCAATCTAGGGTAGGTGCAATGTGCAGACAGTCTTAAATCTCTAATAAAGTGCGACTGGGACATGATGCTGGGAGTTTCCTATTCTGGAAAGGCACACTGGAACAGCCAGGTCTTCAAGCTCTTCCTAAAGGTTGACAACGATGGGGCTTGTCTGATGTCTTTGGGGAGGGTATTCCAGAGTCAGGGGGCCACCACAGAGAAGGCCCTGTCCCTCGTCCCCACCAAGCGCGCTTGCGACGCAGGTGGGATCGCGAGCAGGGCCTCCCCAGATGAACGAAGGGCTTTGTAGGTGAGCACCTGCACCTTGAATTGGGACCGGAAAATGAATGTCAGCCAATGGAGCTCCTTAAACAGGAGCGTTGACCTCTCTCTGTAAGGAGCCCCAGTTAACAACCTGGCTGCCGCCTGCTGGACCAGCTGAAATTTTCAAGCCATTTTCAAGGGCAGCCCCACTTAGAGCGCATTACAGTAGTCCAATCTAGAGGTGACCAAGGCATGGACCACCCCAGCCAGATCAGCCTTTACGAGGTACGGTCGCAGTTGGCGCACGAGTCTCAGTTGTGCAAAAGTCCTCCCGGTCACCGCCAACGCCTGAGCCTCAAGCGTAAGTGATACCGAATGAAGACTCCCTCCTGGGCACACAGAAGACTAGGCCAATCAGAAGGTGCTGAACAGACTGCGCTCTGGCACCATAAGATGCAGAGCCAACCTTAAGAAATGGGGCCACAAAGTGGAGTCCATGACATGCGAGTGTGGAGAAGACCACCTATTACAATGCAGTCTAAGCCCTGCCACATGTACAATGGAGAACCTCCTTATAGTAACACCAGAGGCACTCCAAGTGGCTAGTTACTGGTCAAGGGGCATTTAATATAATGCCATGGTGTTAAACTTTGTGTTTTTAAATACAACTGTACTCTTGCTTTGCTTCTGATACAATAAATAAATAAATACATTGAGAAATGAAAGTGGAAGAAAATGCCATTCTTAAAATAAGCACCAAAGCGGTGCTCAATTGACCAGTAAACCAGACGCTCTTGGGCTGATCGAAAATTCGCAGCAGGTCAACATCACATATCACAGCAGAGAATTCAGCAGAAGCCCACCATTTATAGTCATTCTAGCGCTCACGCAAGCTCCAAATTATTGACTGCAAGATAGACAGATATAGTATATTAGCCTCATTTTCACATGTTGAAGAACTGCCAATAATTTTGACTTCACACCTGCCAATAATTTGGAGAGCTGGTAAATGACACAGGGGGGACCTGAAAACCATGAGGAACATGGATTGCTTTCATCTATTTCCAGGCTGCATTCCATGCTTTTAGCTATAATTCCCACCTGCTCTCACATTGATTCTCTTTTCCTTTTTCAATACTGCACTCCAAATGTTCATTAGCATGCCTATTTACTCTCAAAAAGGTGTGTTGAGAAGCTAGAATACGATCTCACAGCATCATCGCTCAAAGAAATCCACATTTGATATTTATTTATGTGAATATGATAATTATGTTCCAACCCATAAATCACAGGAGGCTTGCTCAGAAGTTGCCAAGTATCACACTGTTGAAGTCCACGTGGACAACAAGTTAAACATGAGCCAACAATGTCATGTGGCAGATAAAAAAGCCAATGAGATTTTGGCCTGCCTAAATAGGAGTATAATGTCAAGATTCAGAGAAGTAGTGCTACCCCTCTATTCTGACTTGGCCACACCACATCTGGAATACTGTGTCCAATTCTGGGCACCACAATTGAAGGGAGATGTTAGCAAGCTTGAATGTGTCCAGAGGAGGGTGACTAAAATGATCTAGGGCCTGGAGAACAAGCTTTATGAGTCGTGGCTTAAAGAGCTGGGCATGTTTAGCCTGCAGAAGAGAAGGCCAAGAGGAGACATGACAGCCATGTATAAATATGCGAGGAGAAGTCATAGGGAGGAGGGAGCAAGCTTGTTTTCTGCTGCCCTGGAGACTAGGACGCGGAGCAATGGTTTCAAACTGCAGGAAAAGTGATTCAACCTGGACATTAGAAAGAACTTCCTAACAGTGACAGCTGTTCAGCAGTGGAACTCTCTGCCTTGGAGTGTAGTGGAGGATCCTTCTTTGGAACCTTTTAAGCAGAGGTTGGATGGCTATCTGTCAGGAGTGCTTTAAATGCAATTCTCCTGCTTCTTGGTAGGGGGTTGGACTGGATGGCCCATGAGGTCTCTTCCAACTTTGGGATTCTATGAATATATCTAAACTGGGAGGAAACCTTGTAATATATACTGATTATACATACTATTTTCATTCCTACTGTTAGGAATGGAAAGAGAGTTTGATATTGTAGTTTGAGCATTGGACTACAATGCTGGAGACCCAGGTTTGACTCTTCTCTTGGCTATAGAAACCTACTGGGTGATCTTGTAATAGGTTTACCTTAGTTTTCCGTAAGTTGGAAATTACTTGAAGGTAAACAAACAAGAATGGAAGACAAGATGTATTTTCTGGAGCTATTTATGATCTATTTTTGTGTCTTTTTTCCAACCCAAGTGTTTCAACACAGTTATGCAGCTAGAAATAACTCGTAGAAAACTAAAGGAAACAGTAGGAGAACATCTAACTGATGCAACCTCATTCCATGGCTTCTTTTCATTCGAAAGGCAACCATCTATTCTTTCACCATCAATCAGGAATAGAACCAGGCCGGGTTGTAGCACAGATGGTTAATCACCAGCAGCAATATATCACAGCCAACCAAAAAGTGGCAAGTTTGAAGCCTGAGTCAGATTAAGCACCGACTGCTAAGCCTAGCTTACGGTCCATCTAAGCAGTTTGAAAACAGCTCACCTGTGAGTAGAGAAATTAGGGACCGCTCAAAGTGGGGAGGTATTTTTCAACATCATAAAAATGCTGGCAATCAAATAACAAGGAGGAAATATGATCAAAATGACTTGGCATCATACTGGATGAAGCAAAAGAACCCTCTGTGGCTGGAATCAAGCATAACCTCCAGGCATCTAAGTTGAAATGCCAAAATACCTCTATCTGTCTGTCTGTCTTGTATGTCGTTGAATGTTTGCCATGTATGTGGGCATTGTGTTCTGCCCTGAGTCCCCTTCGGGATGAGAATGGCAGAATATAAATACTGTAAATAATAAACAGAATGATGTTCTGTTTGCCCACCAAGTCCAGTCAGCCCTCTGCATTTGTAGGTTTATCTTTTGCAGATTTGATTAATATGATCTCTCTAGAAATCCCTAGGTCCTCCAGTCTGACTATTTGTCAATTTTCAGTGAAAATTCTGCTGGCAGTTGACCGTAAAACTACTCTGGAGAATCTAGAGATTCCTAGAAAAGGTATTAGCTTAGATAGAAAAGAATAGCATTTTTAATTCACGTTTCCCTTGCTTTCATTGAGATCCTGTCTCCCTAATCCCAGTGAATGCAGAAGGTTGCCTGTATCTTCGTAATAGTAATGGGAAGGGGGGAGGCAAGGATAAGCTTTCACAAACATCAATCAACTTGTCATTCACATTTTAAGAATGAAGTCTTACAGATTGTAGATTTCAGCAAGTTTTTTTTCATTTTTTTCACACTTCCATACTTTTCTTTTGAAAAGAAATTACGCGTACAATACTGCAAAACGAACATTTTATACCATCTTGAATCCAACTATCTTTTGATATTTTTTTTACTATTACGGCAGTCTCCCACTTACACTTTTGTTCTCTTATTCTTCTTGAGAAACATGTAATTTGGCAGTTTTACCAACGCAGCACACTTTTCATCTTTTCTTTTTGCTGGTGTAAGCAGCCAGCTTCAGGCCCAGCTTCAGGCCTGAACTCACCAAACTGCAAACCTGCATCTTCAAGGGGAGTATAACCTCACATAACACAGGCCGAACCCAGATTCCCAGATCAGCCATTTGACCATTTTCTTTCAATTAAACTTTGATTTGTTCAATGTATTGTCGAAGGCTTTCACACCTAGCCCAACTTACAAAAGCCCTTTGTCTCACCCTGGTCATTCCACAGATTTATAAACCTCTTTTTTCCCAGTTCCAGCAGACCTCACCTCTGAGGATGCTTGCCATAGATGCAGGCGAAACGTCAGGAGAAATGCCTCTAGAACATGGCCATATAGCCCAAAAAACCCACAAGAACTTTTGATTTGTTCACTCTCATCCTATCTACAGGGTGCGGCAGCATAACTTCCTTTTTTAAAATGTGCGCCATTGAGTTGGTTGAAGACATAGTGGTCTCGTTCGAGAGGCGGGAGTATAAAGTTTTGTCCTGACACAGTTCAGTCGCCATCATGCGTTGGAACAGTGAGGAGCGTGCTTTTGCTTTTGAGGCCTACTTTTCAAGCGGATGTTCTGTGATCGCAACCCAGCGCACCTTTCGGAAACGCTTTAATTTAGCCCCATTGGCCCCTGTCCCGGACCGGAAATCAATTGTGACGTGGGTCACTACATTCAGACAAACTGCAAGTGCGAAAAGACGAAGAACTGGAGTCCCTCGGCCCATTAGATCACCTGAGAACATTGAGGCAGTGAGAGCTTCAATGTTGTGATCACCACGGTGTTCTGCCCTTGGACTTTCTGATTGTTCTGTGAGGAGAATTCTTCATGATGATCTTCATTTCCATCCGTACAAGATGACGATTGTGCAGGAACTTTCTGAATGTGACTTCAATTCTCGGAGGAACGCATGTGAGGTTTTTCTCGAAGTCATTCCTGAGGACACTATTGTTTTGTTGTTTTTTTTAGTGATGAAGCCCATTTTCATTTGTGTGGATCCGTCAACAAACAAAACATGCGCTACTGGGCTGACAGCAATCCTCAAGAATTGCATCAAAGGCCTTTGCATTTACCTAAAATCACAGTGTGGTGTGCAATTTCCTCAGCTGGAATTATTGGTCCCTGGTTCTTTGAGGAAAATGAAGTTGCAGTGACAGTGAATTTGGACCATTGAATGTAAACATGTTACAGGATTTTTTTTTCCCCACGGCTAGATGGGTTGGACTTAGGGGACATTTGGTTCCAACAAGACAGTGCAACTGCACACACTTCAAGAGCATCGATGGCTGTTTTGAGGGAACACTTCCCAGAGCGCCTCATCTCAATTAGGGGGGATTTGGAGTGGCCGGCCCGCTCTCCAGATTTGGCCCTTTGTGATTTTTTTCTATGAGGTTTTTTAAAATCCCATGTTTATGTGAACTGTCCAAGGACCCTACAAGATTTGAAGACCAACATCTAGGAAGAAATTGTCAACATAATGCCTGCTATGCTGGTATAAGAGTAATGACAAATGCCAGAAATCGGTTTACTCAGTGTATGGAGAATGGGGGACGTCGCTTACCTAATTTGATCTTCAAAACTACGTAAAACAAAACTTTAGGTATGCGCCTACATTATTAAAAAAATCTGATTCATACAATGGGTTTTATTAAGATTTGAAAAAAGGAAGTTATGCTGCTGCACCCTGTATTATAGATACCAGGCCCTCATTTAGTTCCTTGGAATTTATAAAACTGAGTTTCAGCATACTGGTGAGGTGAAACCTGATCCCAAAATCCCAGACAAAACCCTTCCAACATTTCCATTTAGAACTCTAAGTGACTCCACAGGTCGAGTCAAAAATGAATCTAGGAATCAATGGAACCATTGCAGAACAATTCCTCCAAACTCCATTTGAGTAAATCAATCCAGAAGGATAATATAGTTGATAGTACCAAAAGACACTAAGATCCAACAGTATAAAGAAGGAGAATTCAAGCAAAAGAGGCAGGAGTTCCAGGGGATGGACATGGTGCCTTTGGGGTCTTTCAAAGTTCCCAGGCTACTCAGGGTGCTTCCAGACAATGCCAAAATGCAGGTTTTGGAAGAGAGGAAAAAAACGGAACTTCAGAGCTGGTCCCACAGAGACCTACCAGTCCTGGGATTTCTTCCCTCACCATCCTCAATGGTCTCCCTTCTGTGTCTTGGGATAAAATGGAGGGCAGAAGGCGGACATCTACTGGAAGTTTTTTTTTTAACCAACTATGGTAATGTGCTGATCCATCTATGCACATGTGCACATATCTTAATATAATAAATACAAGCATATTTGCAAGTGCACATATGCAAATCAGTGCATGACAGAGGGAATTAAAAGAAAACTCCAGCTGGATTTCTCCCTTCCCCTAATTATTTATTAAAATCTGTTTACAGTGTTACAGTGTTTACAGTGTTAAATAAAGAGATTCAGAGAGTTCGACTGACTCTCCATTCATGCTTCCTTTCAATCAGCTGTGTATCTGTTTGAAAGCCCAATCAGCTGATCAGATGTTTTCGGCTTTTTCAGAAGGATAGAAATCAGCTGGAGTAGTCTCCACAGGGGGAAGGGAAGGAAAACATGTGTTTTTGGCATGTAGGGTCAAACAGACATAGGAAGATGTGCATCTTTCAGCCAGAAATGGGATAAAAGGGGACTTTTTTACCCCACAGTTTCCCTCAATTGGTATGAATCAGCACTCAATTAGCACTGACATTATCTAGCCACCTCCCTTTTTTGAAACGAGAACTCTCGTGTTTGAGTCCTGACTGGATGGGCCCACAATTGATATTATTCAGCTGGAAGGTAGAAACTACCTGGACCTAACAAGCTGTTCTCACACCTGAAGCTGTGTTTGACGAACCAGACAATATACAAAACCATTTCCCTGTGTTCCAATTCCCCTATTCATTTTATCTTTTTCTGTTCACCACAATAAAAATACACCAGCCCAAATTCAGATTCAAATCACCTCCCAACAAAGGATTCCCCCAGGCAGTAAGAAGCCAGTCCTTGAAACTGTCGGGTGATTAAATGCTAATCAAGGTGACCAACTGAAATATTCACACCTACCTCAAACAGACAAGAGTTCTTTCTCCCACCCTAGACATTTCACAGATATATAAATCCCATTTTCCTAGTTTCCAACAGACCTCACACCTCTGAGGATACCCGACATAGATGCAGGCAAAACGTCAGGAGAGAATGCTTCTGGAACATGGCCATTCAGCCTGGAAAACTCACAACAACCCAGATTCTAATCAGTCATGCATATGCTAATTGGTTCAGCACATGGCTGCCCACCACAAACAAGAAGTCTCCAATACAAGGCCACGTTTTGAACTTGTAGAATTACATAAAAAGACTCTCCTGGTTCTTGTTGGTGGCATATAAATGTGTTAATATAAGGTTACATGGACCTAAATTGTTGTGTAGGGAGCCATTCAGTTGCTTCTTGCACAACATCTCCTCTCATTCCATAAACCAGCTGTGAAAGGCAGGTACACACTTCCTTGGCCATTTAGTCCCTTGAGAAACCTACAGGGTGCTCTGGCAGCATCGTGCTACTACTGGTAGTATTCAAATACTCTAGTATTCAAGATAGTACTAAATGGAGTACACATGGAAGGGTACACCTGCAGTTCAGTCTCAGCTACAGATGTGCCACCAGAAGCTTCCCAATTACCTTTTGCTCTTACCTAGCCTATGGGAGAATATGGCTATGGGAGAGTGTGCCATTAAGTCTTTCATCTTCAAGTATCAATAGTCAGAATGGAACAGCATGAGTGGGACCTTCCATCATGTCCCACTCCATAGGACTTAGGAACATAGTGTATGTCTCCAAAGACTTGTTTCTTCATAAAAGTCAAAGAAGTTTTTTTTTTCCTGCACAGAGAGTGGATATAGGTTTAAGTTTTAATTTCACCAAAAGTGGACCTACCTTCGTAGTTTGCCTGAAATCCTTGCGCACTGACGGCATAGTCGCTGACAAGCCACAATGACAGCACCACTCCAGTACTGACAATGGGAGGAGGCAGTTGGAAACCCGTTAACCTGAAAGAAACACAAAAGGGACAACATTATTTGTCAGTGCTTTGGGAAAAAATCCCAGTTTGAAGTAGAACACCCAGAATCCCCCAACCAGCATGACAGGAAAACTTGCCACATTTAAAATATGCATTTATAAATGGGTTTCACCTCAAAATATATCATTCTGAAACCATTCCCCATAGGGGTTTAAAGAAAAGAGCTGCTTTAGGGCATTTGGGAAATATGAAAGTCAGTTCCTACCCACATTTTAATTTGGGGAGGTGGAAATCTTGACAGTTCAAATTTGGATTTACAAAGACTGGATTTGTTGAGCAAAAACCTCTATAGACTCCTTAAACTATTGGGTGTAGATTTTGGGTCTGCAGACTGAACTGGGCTAGAGAGATAAATGATGTGTCAACATAGGTGGCATCATATAAAAGTAAGCAAAAGTCCAGTTCTAAATTTCAGTTAATAATATATAGTCAGAATCTTGCTGGTTAAACCCAGCTAGAGTAGACCAATCTATCCCTTTATTTATTTCCCACCTTTCTCCCAAACTGAGACTCAAACCAACTCATATATAAATAACTAGCTGTCCCCTGCCATGTGTTACTGTGGCCCAGTAATGAGAAGGTATTTATTTCTAATATATGTCATGTCTTTATGCTTGTGGATAAACAGTATTTCTTGCTGTTTCTTTGTTGTCAGTGTTGATGTGAAGATTGTCTGGTTTTCCTACTCTGGAAAATGCAGCATATCATTGTCCTTCTTTAGGGGTCCCTTTCAAATCTATGATACTATATCTGTGTGTGTGTGAATCATATATATCTACCTATATCTATGGCTAGATGACTCTTTGTCAGGAGGGTTTTGATTACATTTTCTTGCCCTGGTGAAGGGAGTTGGACTGGATGTCCTTAAGTATTTTATGTTGGTCATGGGGGTTCTGTGTGGGAAGTTTGCCCCAATTCTGTCGTTGTTGAGGTTCAGAATGCTCTTTGATTGTAGGTGAACTGTAAATCCCAGCAACTACAACTCCCAAATGTCAAGGTCTATTTGCCTCAAACTCCATCTGTGTTCATATTTGGGCATATGGAGTATTCGTGCCAAATTTGGTCTAGATCTATAATTGTTCAAATCCACAGTACTTTCTGGATGTAGGTGAACTACAACTTCCAAAGTCAAGGTTAATGTCCACCAAACCCTTCCAGTGTTTTCTGTTGGTCATGGGATTCCGGTGTGTCACCTTTGGTTCAATTCCATCATTGGTGGAGTTCAGAATGCTCTCTGATTGTTGGTATACTATAAATCCCAGCAGCTGCAACTCCCAAATGACAAAGTCATTTTTTTGAGTGATGGTCACTCCTTGGGTTAGTAGGTGTCTTGTGGCCAAATTTGGGGGCAATTCGTCCAGTGGTTTTTGAGTTATGTTAATCCCACAAATGAACATTACACTTTTATTTATATAGATGATATTTGTGCATAAGTCAGCCTTATGTATAAGTCGAAAGCAGGTTTGGGGGCCAAAATTATGGGGTTTGATAAATCTCATGGATATGTTTCTAGATTTATACATGAATATATAGGGTACTGTTGCACACCTTAAACACCGCACGAATTGAGTAAAATCAGCAAGCAGTTTATTGAAGAATATTTGTAGCCAAAGCAGTAAAAAGTAATCAATAGTAAAAGTTAAAAATCCAGTTTGTTCCATCAGATACAAAGGAAAACAGGAACAAAGAGTCAATAGAAGTCCATGAAACTAGGCACTTAAATCCATAAGCAACTCAGGAAGCAAATACCATAGGCAAATATGAGCTTGGCAAACCTCAAAGCAAAGGAAACTTAAACTGGCATTATCCCGACATTGCCTCAACTGAAACAACTGTCTCCCACAAATCATTATTAACCTTTCCCTGATTCCAAAACTGCATGGAACACAGTCTTTTTTAGTTTTGGTTTGTCATCTTTCTTCTGTTGGATCCGAGCTGACCTCCTTAATTGCTGCCCAAACTGCCTCTGTTTACTAAATTTCTCTTTCTGTTCAAGGTCTCGCTCTCATTGGTAACTTCTGCACCTGGTAAATCAAAATCAGCTTCGTTCTCAGACAGCTGCTCAGGGAACAGTGGGGAAAGGCCTTTCCCAGGCATGCGACCTTGAGAATTGTCTTGCAGCAGTTCAGACCTCTCTCCTGAGCTCAAATCAGGCCCAGGCAACCCCTCATTACCAAATCCACCAGACCCTGGCCCAGGAACCGGATCATCATCCGCATTCCCATCATGAACATCGACGTGAACATCATCCCCATTCCCATTAGGAACATCAACATAAACATCAGAAACAATGACAGGCTGAACAGGCTGATATACAACAGGTACATCAAACTGACTCAAGAACTTGATCCAGTCATAATTGAAAATAGGTCTTAAGCCACATGAAATGGTGGCATGTACATAGCATACTCCTCAAGTTATCAGTTGACTTGCGATGCCCTCAGGAATTTCCTAGAGTTTTAGGCAAGGAATCCCTCAGATGTGTTTTGCCATTGCTTTCCTCTGAAATGCAAACTAAGCACCTAGTATACTTTCACAATTTCCCTCACAATATCAACCATGGCTGATCATTTAGCCTTCATACTCAGATAAGATCTGGAGCCTTCTTTTTGCTGTGTGCATTCAAGTCATTTCTGAATTATGAAAACCCAAATTGAAGCCATCATTGGTTTTTCTGGGAAAGCGTTTTTCTTTTTTCCAGAGGGAATTTGTCTTTGGCTTCCTCTACATCTAAGAAAATGCAACTTCCCAAAGATCACCCAGTGGGTTTCCATGGTTGAGCATGGATTGAACCTTGATTTCCAAAGTCAACACTCAAGTCATTACACCATGCTCAGGAACTGTTAATTGGTTACATCTGTGGAACTTTCCTTAATGTAAAGATAAGGGTTTACCCTTGACATAAAGTCTGGTCATGTCAGACTCTGGGGGGGGGGGGGGGGGGGGGGAGTGCTCACCTCCATTTCTAATCCAAAAAGCCTGCATAGACATCTCCTAGATCATATGGCCAGCATGACTGCATGGAGTGCTGTTACCTTCCCACCAGAGCGGTACCTATTAATCTACACACATTTGCATGTTTTTGAACTGCTAGATTGGCAGAAGCTGGGGCTAACAGCAGGAGCTCACCCTGCTCCCTGGATTCGAACTACCAACCTTTCAGTCAGCTCAATATTTTAACCCGCTGCTCCACCAGCTTAAGCAACTATAAAATGGATACTGATTCATGAATACTAATCGTTGAACATTCGGTGACTCTCCTTTATTTATTTATTTATTTATTATTTGAACTTATATGCCGCCATTCCCCTGGGGCTCGGAGTGGCTTACAAGAACAGGCTAAAATTGAACACAATTTAAAAAATTTAAAAACAATCAGAGATCAAAGGCCCGTCGAAATAGATATGTCTTTAGTGACTCAATGCCAAGAAAGTTCTGAAAACTTGGCCACGTTCCGAAAGTGCAACGTCACACAAAAGATTTAATCAGTATTATTTTTTTTAAATTCTGCTTTGCCAAGAGAGCAGCGCAATGGGAAGGCTTGAAATGCTTGACAAAGGCCAACTTGATACGTAAATTAGAGACAATCGTGAGTGACATTTTGCCACTCTCTTATGCTCCCTCTGAGAATGACTTTTCTTCCAGCGCTAGATTGCGATTGTTAATTTTATTAACACAGGTCTGTTCAACAATAATTTCTGAACTGGCATTATGAGATCCCGGGTATTAATTCCCAGCTGTTCTATTGACATAGCTTAGAAATAGCTAATGTACATTTCTGATGAGCAATTACAGTTTTATCTTCTAATCCGACTGCCTCTCACCTGGCTAAGGCAATTTATAAAATAGCTTTAAAGTTGGATTTTAGCTTAAAGGGAAAAGGCAAACTCTTTTTGCTCTTAGTTGTTCTCTCGGATTCCATCTATTGAAAAATACACCTTTCTCCCTCAATCCTAGAGATTATAAAAATAATCATTTTTTCCTTGTTCTTGATGAGAATGCTCTATTAGCTGCCGATAAGCTTTCGGTCCCAATTAAAGGTGAAGGTGATTACCTACAAAGCCCTAAATGGTTCGGGTCCAGCCTATCTTTGCAACTGGTGCAAGCGCTAAGATCTGCCTGGGAGGCCCTCCTCTCGCTCCCACCTCTATCTCAAGCACGGTTAGTGGGGACGAGAGAGTGGGCCCTCTCGGTGGTGGCCCCCCGTCTCTGGAACTCTCTCCCCAGGGAGATTAGATTAGCACCTACTTTGTCCATTTTCCATAAAGAAATAAAGACTTGCATTGTGCTTTTGATTAATCTGGTCCACTAGAAGATATAATTTAACAGTGGACCCTTGCACTTCATTGTTATCTCTTCCGTTACAGTGCATTCTGCTAATTGATCTGACCCCTCTAGCCCTTATCAGGCCTCTGGCCCTTGCATCTTAATATCGTCCCCATCCCGGTAGTTATATTGCACAAGCCCTTGCCTCGGCTTTTAGTTCTGAGCATGCCCGATGTGCTCGGCCACTTTTTTTTTTTGTGTCAGGAGCGACCCGAGAAACTGCAAGTCGCTTCTGGTGTGAGAGAATTGGCCATCTGCAAGGACGTTGCCCAGGGGACGCCCGGATGATTTGATGTTTTTATCATCCTTGTGGGAGGCTTCTCTCATGTCCCCCCATGAGGAGCTGGAGCAGATAGAGGGAGCTCATCCGCCTCTCCCCGGATTCAAACCTGTGACCTGTCGGTCTTCAGTCCTGCCGGCACAGGGGTTTAACCCACTGCACCACCGGGGTCTCCCTGCTCGGCCACTGATTGTTGATTATGATGGTTATAATAATAATAATAAAAAATAAAACTTTATTTATATACTGCTCCATCTCCCCGAGGGGACTCAGAGCGGTTCCCAGGTAACATCACAAAACATTCAAAGTAAAAAACAACATAACCATAAGTTTAACAAAACAAAATGTAAGCATAAAAATTGTCGCCATAACACACATATATTAAAAGTAATCCTGTCTGTTCAAGGCAATTAAAAAATTTAAAAGGCCGGGCCAAGATTTGTGCAAGCCCAAAAATTCTAGGGGGCCTGGGAATTAAGTGCAATGCTATGGCAGGCAACAATAATATTAGGTACAGGTCTGTCGTTGTTCATTCCGGGGCCGATTAGAGGAAATAATCTGGGTAATTGGTAGGAAGAATATGGCTGTATTGGACAATGTGTAGGGCTGAGTTAGAACTGGTCATGTTTTTATGATGTTTTTATATGTATTTTATTGTTTTACTAGCCGTCCCCTGCCATGTGTTGCTGTGGCCCACATGGGGGTTCTGTGTGGGAGGCTTGGCCCAATTCTATCATTGGTGGGGCTCAGAATGCTCTGTGATTGTAGGTGAACTATAAATCCCAGCAACTACAACTCCCAAATGTCAAGATTCTATTTTCTCCAAACTCCACCAGTGTTCACATTTGGGCATATTGAGTATCCATTCCAAGTTTGGTGCAGATCCATCATTGTTTGAGTCCACAGTGATCTCTGGATGTAGGTGAACTACAACTCCAAAACTAAAGGACACTGCCCACCAAACCCTTCCAGTATTTTCAGTTGGTCATGGGAGAACTGTGTGCCAAGTTTGGTTCAATTCTATCATTGGTAGGGTTCAGAATGTTCTTTGATTGTAGGTGAACTATAAATCCCAGCAACTACAACTCCCAAATTACAAAATCCTTTTTTTTTTAGTGAAGGACATACATTGGGTTGTTAGGTGTCTTGTGTCCAAATTTGATGTCAATTCGTCCAATGGTTTTTGAGATCAGTTAATCCCACAAATGAACATTACATTTTTATTTATATAGATTGTTCCATGTTTTAATTGTGTTTGACTGAGTTTTGTCTCCATGAATTTCATAGAATCATAGAATCAAAGAGTTGGAAGAGACCTCATGGGCCATCCAGTCCAACCCCCTGCCAAGAAGCAGGAATATTGCATTCAAATCACCCCTCACAGATGGCCATCCAGCCTCTGTTTAAAAGCTTCCAAAGAAGGAGCCTCCACCACACTCCGGGGCAGAGAGTTCCACTGCTGAACGGCTCTCACAGTCAGGAAGTTCTTCCTCATGTTCAGATGGAATCTCCTCTCTTGTAGTTTGAAGCCATTGTTCCGCGTCCTAGTCTCCAAGGAAACAGAAAACAAGCTTGCTCCCTCCTCCCTGTGGCTTCCTCTCACATATTTATACATGGCTATCAAATCTCCTCTCAGCCTTCTCTTCTTCACGCTAAACATGCCCAGCTCCTTAAGCCGCTCCTCATAGGGCTTATTCTCCAGACCCTTTATCATTTTAGTCGCCCTCCTCTGGACACATTCCAGCTTGTCAATATCTCCCAGAATTGGACACAATATTCCAGGTGTGGTCTAACCAAAGCAGAATAGAGGGGTAGCATTACTTCCCTAGATCTAGACACTATGCTCCTATTGATGCAGGCCAAAATCCCATTGGCTTTTTTTGCCACCACATCACATTGTTGGCTCATGTTTAACTTGTTGTCCACTAGGACTCCAAGATCTTTTTCACACGTACTGCTCTTGAGCCAGGCATTGTCCCCCATTCTGTATCTTTGCATTTTGTTTTTTCTGCCTAAGTGGAGTATCTTGCATTTGTCCCTGTTGAACTTCATTTTGTTAGTTTTGGCCCATAATGTTGGTGTGATATGGGCTGCGTGTCTAGGACAGCGTGCTCTGTGGTGTCTAAGAACAGCTCAAGTTCCTGAATGTCCTTAAGAGTCTTAATACGGTCCTCGAGTTGTCGGATCCTGTGTTCCATGTGAGTTATCTGTTTACACTTGGGGCAGATGTAATTGAGTAATTGTTGCGTGAAAAAGCTGAACATGCCACAGCTTTTGCATGAGACAGGAAGATTTCATGTTTGTTCCATCTGGAGGTTGCTAATTACCTCCTCTTGGTGTGTATGTTGTTGTCTGTATACAGGGGGGAAAGTGTAGGTTAGTGAGTGTGTGAGTGCTCAACTTCTGTGCCCCTTGAGTTCAAACCTGGCTTATATAGGTTATTTATTATGTCAGGAACAAACCAAACAGTTGTATTGTATAAAAACAAACAAAAAAACCCCACAAAGTTTGCAAACTTGGCATTCTCTTAAATGTCCTTTGACCAGTAACCCTCTAGTGTCTCTAACTGGTGGTCAGCTCTTACCAACAGTGCTATGGATTTTGAGAAGGCATGGATAAAGGGGGAAACAGAAATGTGTCAAAAGGATGACACAGCAAGCCAACCCTTGCTGGGACCACTTTTTATCTGGAAATCAATGTCCTCACTGCCAAAGACAGCTGCCACACAGCTCCAGAACAGTCCTCTAGAGTCAGTTATGGATCCACCACCAAGACTCTACCCTTGGAAGGCAATCATAGTCAGGCATGAGTGATAGCCTATGAATCAATAACCATCAAAATGCAAACTTTTGGGTGCATTGATAATATGACTTGTTCAGTGTTAGCAATGGTTATCAGGGAACAAAGACAGGAAGGAGGATGTTCTCTAAGGGTAAGATCAGTAAGCAACCATATGGATGATGGGGAGTTACTGCGATGTAGTGTGATGCTAGTTATCACATCTCCTTTTTTGTTCCCAGACAACATCACACTACATTGCAACAACACAACTACCATTATCAATACTAATCCTGTCACTTCATTGTTGTATAAATCGTTTGCATTTCACACACACAAGCACTTCACTCCATACATCTGAGGAAGTTGACAGTCTACATATCGTTCTCTCAATTAGTCTCTAAGGTGCTATAAGATCCCTTTGCCTGCTGACATTCCAGATGAACATGGCTATGCTTTTGAATCCAATCATTATTATCATCACCTCGAAGAGCATGCACCAGAGTTGCCCTAAAACGCTCTCTGTTTTGCTTATGATTCCACAAATGTTTCACTGGAGGATGAAATTTCACTTTGAATGTTTGCTTTGGGTGCAATCTTGGTGACAGCCCATTGAATCCAAGTCATTTTCTGTGTGTGAAGCAATACATCCCTGCCAGTCTGCCTTAGCAGATTATGACAACGAAAAGAGATCAAGTTTAAACAGATTGTGACAATTAACTGTAGGTATCCGAAAGGCATAAATATTTATTTGTTTATTTATGACATTTATATCCCGCCCTTTCTCACCCCATAGGGGACTCAGATCGGCTTACAAGTTATATGTACATACAATATATTATATTATTAACATAAGCACAATATTAATATTATATATTACATTGTACTATAACACTATAATATTATTAGTAGTAATACATATAACATAAAATATGTAATTATTATATTGTATTATTATTAGTATTATATTGTATCACATTATAATATATGCATATATAATATATTATATTATTAGCACAGCACAATATTAGTATTATATATTACTATATTGTACTAAACCACTATACTATAATATTATTAGTAATATTACTTATAACATAAAATATGTAATTATTATATTGTATTATTATTAGTATTATATTGTATCACATTATAATATATGCATATATAATATACTAGCTGTACCCGCCACGCATTCTGTGGCCCACCTTCCATCCCTCTTTCTCTCCTTTCTTTCTTTCCTTCCTTCCTTTGCTCTGTTTCCTTCCTTCTCTTTTCTTTTTTCCTTCTCTCCTTCCTTCTCTACCTCTTTCCTTCCTTCCCGCTTGTTCTTAACCTTTTCTTTCTCTCCCTTCTTCCTTCTCTACATTTTTCCTTCCTTCCTTCGCTCTTTGCTTCCTTGTTTCCTTCTCTCTTTACTTCTTTCTTTACTTCTTTCTTTCCCTCTTTATTTCTTTCTTTTTTCTTTCTCACCTTCCTTCCCTTTTTCTGTACTGTCATTTAGCTTTCCATCATTTAGATTTTTTGGGTTTTTAAGTCCTTTCCGCTGTTTTATGGGGGGGGGGGGGTTATGAATGATGGCCACTCGTTGGCCCGATATGTGTATTGTGTCCAATTTTGGTGTCAATTTGTCCAGTGGTTTTTGAGTTATGTTAACCCCACAAACAAACATTACATTTTTATTTATATAGATTTTTTTTGTTGTGTAAAGGGCAACTTGAGAAACTGCAAGTCGCTTCTGGTGTGAAAGAATTGGCCGTCTGCAAGGACGTTGCCTAGGGGACGCCCGGATGAATTGATGTTTTTATTATCCTTGTGGGAGGCTTCTCTTATGTCCCCGCATGAGGAGCTGGAGCTGATAGAGGGAGCTCATCCTCCTCTCCCCGGATTCGAACCTGCGACCTGTCGGTCTTCAGTCCTGCCGGAACAGGGGTTTAACCCACTGTGCCGCCGAGGGCTCCACCATTTATATAGATTATCGTATACTACATAATTGTAATTATTTATTATTTACATTTTCTTCTTCTTCTTCTTATATTGAATATTGTATTCTACATTATTTAATTATTATGTATTACTACGATTATAAACGACTCCGGCCCAATTTACCTGTCCGAACACATCCTCCCCTATGAGCCATCAAGATTACTAAGATCGTCTGGAGGGGCCCTGCTCTCGATCCCACCGGCCTCACAGGTGCGGCTGGTGGGGACGAGAGACAGAACCTTCTCGGTGGTGGCCCCTCGACTCTTCCACTGGAAATCAGAACTGCCCCTTCGATCTTAACGTTCAGGAAACAGGTGAAAACCTGCCTTTGGGGACTGGCATTCAACGAATGAGCCATGATCCTGTGATATGGATGGATGACAACGAATAATGACTTTGATGACGACTGACCACTGAAATCATATGATTGTATTTTTGCCATTTTAATTGTTTCAATGTTTTAATGTCTTAGTGTGATTTAGAAATATGATGTTTTAATGACAGTCTGTAATATTGATGTTGGAAGCTGGCCCGAGTCCCTCGAATGGAGGTGAGAAGACTGGCATACAAAACTACCAAATAAATAAATAAATAAATAAATATTAGACCAAATGTTTTATTTTACACTAAGTAAAGATTTTCCCTTGACATTATTATTATTATTATTATTATTATTATTATTATTATACAAACCTAGAATTAAGAGTTCGAGTTGAGGAGAAAAAGGGCCTTTCCTGACTGAACTTTGGACTAAGCGCCATGCCCAAGATGGCGGATTCACGTCAACAGGTTGAGAGTCTCATTCCCCTCAGTGGCCTAAAGCAGGAGGAGGGCTCCCATAGCCGCCATCTTTACCTGTCGTGCCGTTTGGTCACGCCCAAGATGGCGGATTGACGTCACCACGTCGAGCGGCTTATTCCCCTCAGTGGCTTATAGCAGGAGGAGGTCTCCCGTGGCCGCCAGCTTGAGCATGTCACTCTCTTTTACTGGGCTTCCTCACACCCAAGCGTGAGGAGGCCCTTATATGTATTGTCGAAGGCTTTCATGGCTGGAATCATTCAGTTCTTGTGGGTTTTTCGGGCTATATGGCCATGTTCTAGAGGCATTTCTCCTGACGTTTTGCCTGCATCTATGGCAAGCATCCTCAGAGGTGAGGCCCTTATAGTCGGCCGTCTCCTTAGCGACACCTGGGAAAGGCCTCCACCGGAAGTGGAGAAGGCGCAAAAGGCGTTCGCGGCCTGACAGAAAAAGAACGTTGCCATGAGAGGAGGGATCCCAACAATAGTAATACCTGGTGGGTTTAAAAGGACTCCTACTCCCGGTGTGCACTGCGGCAGAAGAGGGCCGCTTTTGGGCGACGGGGTGCCACATCCCCTCATGGGGCTTGTAGTTCACATGCCGTCCTTTGGTTTCCTTGGCCTCAGAAGAGTCTGGGTTGGGGGGGATTGGGGGGAATTTGCATATGCTAATGAGCAGTGAGGGAGGATGGCTGTTGGTGCCTCTGGTGCTGGCTGTGCTCGCGCAGCGGGGGTGGGGAAAAAAGAATGGGTTTGGACGCATGCGCAGTGTTTTCTTTTAAAATTTAAAGTCTTACTCTTTTTGGGGAGGAATTTTTTTGAGTGCAGGACATAGATGGCTCTGAATGCTGTGTTCTGTCCAAATTTGGTGTCAATTCCCCCAGTGGTTTTTGAGTTCTGTTACTATCACAAACGAACATTACATTTTTATTTATATAGATTACTAGCTGTCCCCTGCCACGCGTTGCTGTGGAAATAGACCTGGTGATCTGGAAAATCTGGAAAATAAAGTAATGAGAAAGTGTTGGTTTCTAATATATGTAATTCCTTTATGCTTGTGAGTAAACAGTATTTCTTGTTGTTTCTTTGTCAGTGTTGATGTGGAGAGTGTCTGGTTTGCCTACTCTGGAATATGCAACATATCATAGTCCTTCCTTAAGGGTCTCTTTCAAATCTATGATACTATATCTATGTGTGTGTGTGAATCATATCTATATCTATCAATCTTTATGACTGGATGGCTCTTTGTCAGGGGGGCTCTGATTACATTTTCTTGCCCTGGTGAAGAGAGTTGGACTGGATGGCCTTAAGTATTTTCTGTTGGTCATGGGGGTTCTGTGTGGGAAGTTTGCCCCATTTCTGTCGTTTGTGGGTTTCAGAATGCTCTTTAATTGTAGAGAACTATAAAGCCCAGTAACTACAAATCCCAAATGTCAAGGTCTATTTCCTCCAAACTCCATCTGTGTTCATATTTGGGCATATTGAATATTTGTGTCAAGTTTGGTCCAGATCCATCATTGTTTGAGTCCACAGTGCTCTCTGGATGTAGGTGAACTACAACTCCCAAACTCAAGGTCAATGCCCACCAAACCCTTCCAGTGTGTTCTGTTGGTCATGGAAGTCCTGTATGCCATATTTGGTTGAATTCCATCATTGGTGGAGTTCAGAATGCTCTTTGATTGTAGGTGAACTATAAATCCCAGCAACTACAACTTCCAAATCTCAAGGTCTATTTCCTTTAAACTCCATCTGTGTTCATATTTGGGCATATGGAATATTCGTGCCAAGTTTGGTCCAGATCCATCATTGTTTGAGTCCACAGTGCTCTCTGGATGTGGGTGAACTATAATTCCCAAACTCAAGGTCAATGTCCACCAAACCCTTCCAGTTTTTTCTGTTGGTCAGGGGAGCCCTGTGTGCTAAGTTTGGCCCAATTCCATCATTGGTGGAGTTAAGAATGCTCTTTGATTGTAGGTAAACTATAAATCCCAGCAACGACAATTCCCAAATGACAAAATCATTTTTTTGAGTGGAGGACATAAATAGGACTGTTAGGTGTCTTGTGTCCAAATTTGGTGTCAATTCCTCCAGTGGTTTTTGAGTTCTGTTAATATCACAAACAAACATTACATTTTTATTTATATAGATTATATTATTAGCACAGCACAATATTAGTATTATATATTGCTATATTGTACTAAACCACTATACTGTAATATTATTAGTAATATTACATGTAATATAAAATATATAATTGTTATATTATATTATTAGTAGTAGTATTATATTGTATTACATTATAGTATTATAATGGATAGTAGTATTTAATATTATGTTTGTCCTAATGTTTGCTTTTACTCCACTTTTTCTGAGACTTCTGGGGACTTACAAATTACAATTATTACAACAAGGTTAAAAATATCCCAAAGTGCCAATAACATAAGAGAATTGAACTCTTAACAATATTAAAATAATTTAGAATGTGTATTTAAAGGGGTTTTAAAATCAGCCTAAACTGTATGGTTTTTAAGGAAATGGCTTTGCTTTAAAAGCCCTTTCTTTAATGTCTAGTTCTCAAAGGCTGTCAAAAATGTTTGTGTGTAAAAGATGGATGGATGGAAAGAAGGAAGGAAGGAAGGAAGGAAGGAGGGAGGGAGGGAGGGAAGGAGGGAAGGAGGGAGATCTAGTGTCTAGATGCAGGGAAGTCATGCTACCCCTCTATTCTGCTCTGGTTAGACCACACCTGGAATATTGTGTCCAATTCTGGGCACCACAATTCAAGAGAGATATTGACAAGCTGGAATGTGTCCAGAGGAGAGCGACTAAAATGACCAAGGGTCTGGAGAACAAGCCCTATGAGGAGCAGCTTAAGGAGCTGGGCATGTTTAGCCTGAAGAAGAGAAGGATGAGAGGAGATATGATAGCCATGTATAAATATTAGGCCTGGGTAACAATGGAAAAATTTGTTTCTAAAATCGATTCGTTTTTTGGGGTTTTTTGCGTTTCGATATTTAAAAGAATTCCGAAATTTTCCTTAAAAAAAGTTCGATATTTACGAAATTTCGTAAATGGTAAAAAAATTACAAAACAATAACGAAACAATAACAAATCAATTCGTTAATGGCGGCCGCGATCGCGCAATATGCTAAAAAAACTTCTGAAGCTTCCCTCTCCCTCTGTTGTTGACAGTTGGTGTGCTATTATATTTTTTTTTCACTAATTAAACAAAAAACAACTATAAAACTTGCCCCAGACATGCGGAAATAATAACGAAACGACCTCAAACCAATAACGAAACGAATACATAACGAAATACGAAGCATTTACGAAACGAATTGAAAAATTCGTTTAGTTTTTAAGTTGCTCCAGAATGGTTCGTTATCGCTTCGTTAACAAAAAATAATGAATTTTTAACGAATTACGAATTAACGAAACGAAACCGCCCAGCCCTAATAAATATGTGAGAGGAAGCCACAGGGAGGAGGGAGCAAGCTTGTTTTCTGCTTCCCTGGAGACTAGGACGCGAAACAATGGCTTCAAACTACAAGAGAGGAGATTCCATCTGAACATGAGGAAGAACTTCCTGACTGTGAGAGCTGTTCAGCAGTGGAACTCTCTGCCCCGGAGTGTGGTGGAGGCTCCTTCTTTGGAAGCTTTTAAGCAGAGGCTGGATGGCCATCTGTCGGGGGTGATTTGAATGCAATATTCCTGCTTCTTGGCAGGGGGTTGGACTGGATGGCCCATGAGGTCTCTTCCAACTCTTTGATTCTATGATTCTAAGGAGGGAAGGAGGGAAGAATAAATCCCTAAATGGTTTGGAACTTGCCTATCTTCATGACCACATCTTCCCCTATGAACTTGAATGATCTTCAAGGTCTTCTGGGGAGGCTTTTCTCTCACTCCCACCCCCGTCACAAGCGTGGTTGGTGGGGACGAGAGAGAGGGCCTTCTTGGTGGTGGCCCCCTGACTCTGGAATTTTCTCCCTAGGGAGAACAGACTGGCTCCCACTCTGTCACCTTCTGTAAAGATCTAAAAACATGGATGTTCCACAGTGCTTTCGATTAGACAATTCCCCAAATAATTTTGGCCCCCAGCTATGATCCAAAACCTAGTCCTCGCACTTTACTGCTGTTCGCTAATCAGAGATATAGTGCTCATTTCCTAACTCTGTCATCTGACTGCAGCACTTTATCCATTAGCCCTGTCCTTGTAAATGATTTGCACCATCTTGCCTAAGTTCAGAAATGTTTACTACTCAGGCCATTGGTGGTTTGCTTGATGGCTGTTTTTATACTGTGTTGTGTGTGGTTTGTTTTATATTGTTTATAAAGCTGTTTTTTATTCATTTTGTTGTGTTATATTTTAACCATGTTGATCAGGCTTGTCCCCATGTAAGCTGCCCCGAGTCGGAGGCGGGGTACAAAACATTATTATTATTATTATTATTATTATTATTATTATTATTATTATTCTGACACAAAAACACGGTATGATACAGAAAAATGTTGGTTTATTGAGAGAAATTACCTTCCTTATCTCAATCTTCTTCGACCTCTCAAGCTTCCACCTGAAGGCACAAAGGAAGTAAACACACTGGACTTCTTGAATCCCCTTCTAAGCTGAAGCAGCATTTATCTTTATTCCAATATTTACACTATATACACAAACACCCTAAATCATGTCCGCTTGCATCAGAACACACTGCAAGTCTTATCAGTTCTTCAGCATCCGGCTTCCACAGAAACTGTCCAAAGTTACATTCTAATAATTCATTACAACTCTATGTATTAACCCATGTATTACTTAACCACACAGTTTGAACTAGAAGTAATATTTCACCTCACATAAACCATGTACTAACACAAATGAGATATATATGCTGGATTTTGTATCACAATATCACAACTTGAACACTTCCCAAGTGTTTAGGACTGTTGTTTAGGACTGTTGTTTATTGTAATTTTATATTGTTATGTATTCACATGTTTTATGTAATTATGTTGTTTATTGTTTGCGTTTTCGGTTTGTGTTTTCAGTTCTACTCTGTTGTAATTTGTTGTTTGGGCTTGGCCTCATGTAAGCCGCCCTGAGTCCCCATCAGGGAGATGGTGGCGGGGTATAAATAAAGATGATGATGATGATTATTATTATTATTATTTGAAACACAAGATTAGTACACAGCAAACAAGATCACTATGCTGCCTGTTGTATTGGATCATATGTCAGACACTTCCGAAGTGTCTAGGACTGTGTGATATATTGGCGAATAATGGGTGCAGATCTGAGTAGGGTGGCCTTTTACAGCTGACAGATGGTAATTTTGTTCAGCACCGATTCTGTTTAAGTGCAGGCCAAGGTCTTTAGGCACGGCACCCAGCGTGCCGATCACCACTGGGACCACCTTGACTGGCTTGTGCCAGGGTCTTTGCAGTTAGATCTTTAAATCCTCATACTGTGTCAACTTTTCCAGTTGTTTCTCTTCAATCCTGCTGTCACCTGGGATTGCAACATTGACGATCCATACTTTGTTTTTTTTAAACATGATCTTGAGGTCAGGAGTATTTGTCAGGTTTTACAATGTATTGTAATGTAATATAGCTGAGTCATGCACTGCTAATGGGCTTCTATTGGAAATGCTGAGTAATGCATTAACTGTATATAGGGAATCATTTGGGGAATGTGTCCAGGTGATTGTGAATGATGTAATCCTGGGTCTGAGTTAAGTTAATGAGTTGGGAACCAATCAGAGATTGCTATGTGCAATTGTATAGAATTGTATATAAGGAAGTCATGTACAGTGTATATTTCTCCTTGTGCTGTGATGTTGTTCGTCGAAGGCTATATGTAATTAAAAGAACCTGTCTGCTAAGACAAGATATAACTGTGCTGTGGTAAGTCTGTAATATCATCTAGACTGGGGGAAAGGCAATGGTAAAACTGACAATGGCCGGGCATGTGCTCAAGTGTCTGTAAAAGGTTCCAGCGTGACTGCAGGCTGTGGGAGCAGTTGACTGAAAATACTGTGCAGGAAGAAGCTACTGGAAAGCGCTGAAGTTGTGCAACTGATCTGCTCCTGAATTGTGAAGTTAATCTCAACAGTATTGTGCTCCAAAACTCTGTCAGTTAGAATTATTATTATTATTATTATTATTATTATTATTATTATTATTATGACACAAAAACACTGCATGTCACAGCAAACAAGATATATATGCTGGATTTTGTATCACAAAATCACAAGTCAAACACTTCCCAAGCATCTAGGACTGTGCAATAATGATGCATGCAGATCCAAATAAGGTGGCCTTTTGCAGTTGACAGATCATGACTTTTTTCAATGTTTATTTTTTCCAAATGCCGGCTATGATGATGATGATGATGATGATGATGATGATGATGATGATGATGATTATGGAAGGAAGGAGGGAGGAAGGAAGGAAGGAAGGAAGGAAAACAAATGGGGAATTCTTCTTTACCTAAGTCTAGCAAGAAGAGCTCCAAATTTAGGAGCAGTCACTGATAAGACCCTTTTTTACGTTCCCACTAGCCATACTTGGCAAGATGTTGAGACTGGAAAAAAGGAGTGGGGTACAGGGAGCATACTACTCCTCTGTTACGCCAGCTCCACTGGCTGCCAATTAGCTTCCGAGCACAATTCAAAGTGCTGGTGTTGACCTATAAATCCCTAAACGACTCCGGCCCAGTTTACCTGTCCGAACAGATTCTCTCCTATGAACCATCAAGGTTGTTAAGAACTTCTGGAGGGACCCTGCTCTTGGTCCCACCACCCTCGCAATCGCGTCTGGTGGGGACGAGGGACAAGGCCTTCTTGGTGGTGGCCCCTCGTCTCTGGAACTCTCCCCTACTGGAGATTAGATCTGCCCCTTCTCTCCTGACTTTTTAGAAAACTGGTGAAAACCTGACTCTGGAATTTAGCTTTTGATGAGTGAGTAAATAACTCCTGACCACACGGATGGCGATGAATTGTGACTTCATTTTGACGACTTGGCATTATGTAATTATATGATCGTATTTTAATGTTTTAGTGAATTATGGGATGTGATGTTTTAAACTATTGTTTATGAATCTTTTGTTGTGAACCGGACTGAGTCCCTCTGCGGAGGTCGAGAAGACCGGTATATAAAAGTTCTAAATAAATAAAATAAATCAATAAATAAACGGACTCTCCTGTGTCCCCAATCTCTGGGCCCAGGCAAGCTCATGCAAGGAGAAAGAGGCCCTCAATAAATATAGGTTATTAAACTCAGCTTAGTTCTACTTGATTTACCATTTTGCCAGGGAGCCTGCTTCCCTCCCTCTTCTCTTGGGGAAAAAATTAAATCCTAACGAGTAGACATATGCTGTTTCGAGATTCCATCAGAATTCTGCAAATAACGTGCCAAGGGACCCCTGCCTGAACAAAGAGATCAGGCGCTCCATGCCTCGGTGGCTTTTAAGAGGAAATCTTGAGAGTCATTAACTGTGCCGTTATTTTTTACAGTGTCTAAATACAATAATTTTAGGCTGCATTTTTATGACCCCTTCCAGCAAGTGTGGGGCAGCTTCCTCCCTCCCAACCCCAACAACAGCTGCCAGAAATAGGAGCCCAAACAAATACAAGTTATTACGGCTTCCTGTAAAAGAAACTGGTGCATTTCCTGACATCTGTTTGCCACATGTAGGCATGAGGGAACCATCTGTGATGGAAACAGGTTGGGAGGGCATGAATAGGTACAGCAAAATAAAGCTGTTGGGTTAACATGTTCCCCATGGAAAAAACACATTTTGCATCTTTCGAGGCTGGGAATGTTTCGTTCTAGATTTCTGAGTGTTTCCAAAGATTCTCATTGTTTATGGAAGGTAAAATGGCACAAATCCATGTGTACATTCCAGAAATGTAAATAGCACACTCATGTGAAGACATCACAATGAGAATAATTTCAACTGCTGGGTTTCAAGACTATTGTGTCCATGTGAAAAATGATATTTCTATCTATGGAACAATAAAGTTCAGCACCTAAGGCAGGTTAAGCATGCTTTATTTGGAATTCCAAAATTTGTAATATTGCAATATCATCCACATGGGTGGCTAAAATAGCCACACCTTGGTTTTCTGATGATTCAGTATATACTAACTTCATTTCATGCATATAATTAATATGAAGATTGAGTATAGATTTACCTTCAGGATACGTGTATATATGGTATATATGAAACATCATTGAATGCTTGCTTTAAATGTGCATCCCATCCATTTGGAGTCTTTCAAAAATCCTGCAATTTCAAGGAGCCAGAAGAATCAGTGTTCTTCTCAGAGACCATGCTTGTGAACTACAGTAAATTTCCACCATGAACTGCCCAGAATTTCTAGAATCTTAGATGTCCGAGCTTTCATTGCAAGCATGGTTGGTGGGGACAAGGAAGAGGGCCTTCTCGGTGGTGGCCCTCCGGTTCTAGAACTCTCTCCAAGGGGAGATTAGATTCGCGCCCATCCTGTTCATATTCCATAAAGACCTAAAAACTTGGATGTTGTGCCTTTGATTAACTGGTTCACGAGTTGATTGGCCCTTTTAGCCCTAACTTACTATCTGTCTCTTGCACTTTGCTATCAGCCCCACCCTTGCAGTATTATTATTATTATTATTATTATTATTATTATTATTATTATTGGCACAATAAGATGGCTGTTGTATTGGAGCACATGTCAGACATTTCCCAAGTGTCTAGGACTGTGTGATGTTTCAGTGAATGCAGATCCCAGTAAGCTGGCAGATGGTAATTTTGTCAGTGCTGATTGTGTTTAAGTGCAGGCCAAGATCTTTAGGCACTGCACCCAGTGTGCCGATCACCACTGGGACCACCTTTACTGGCTTGTGCTAGAGTCTTTGCAGTTTGATCTTTAAATCCTCATATCATGTCAGCTTTTCCAGTTGTTTCTCTTCAATCCTGCTGTCACCTGGGATTGCAAAATCAAAAATCCATACTTTGTTTTTTAACACAATCGTGAAGTCAGGAATATTGTGCTCCAAAACTCTGTCAGTCTGAATTCGGAAGTCCCAGAGTAGTTTGATGTGTTCATTTTCTGTAACGTTTTCAGGTTTGTGATCCCACCAGTTCTTTGTCGCAGGCAGATGGTATTTGTGGCACAAGTTCCAATTAATAATAATAATAATAATAATAATAATAATTCATTGCAAATGAATGAATACCAAATGAGAGACTCCCTCCTGGGAAACAAAAGACTGGGCAACTTGGAAGGCGCCGAACACACTGTGCTCTGGCACCATGAAATGCAGAGCCAACCTTAAGAAATGGCACCACAAAGTGGAGTCCACTACATGTGAGTGTGGAGAAGAGCAAACCACAGACCATTGACTACAATGCAGTCTGAGCCCTGTCACATACACAATAGAGGACCTTCTTATAGAAACACCAGAGACACTCCAAGTGGCCAGTTACTGATCAAAGGACATTTAATATAATGCCAAGTTTTTAAACTTTGTGTTTTTAAATACATTGCAGCTGTATCCTTGGTTCACTTCTGATATGATAAATAATAATAATAAAAAATTCTTCGCAAATCCATATTGGCATATCCTCCTCCTGCACATACACTTGTCATATGTCATATATATTAATATGCCCATTGAAAGGTAAACTGATGAATAAACATATAAAATGTGAGCAATGCTACTCTCGTAATCAGAATGAAGACCCTTTACATCCAAATGCATACTTCACTCTATAAAGTGATGTACGCTAGCTTGTTTTCATAAAATAATGAATGCTATTGTTCCTTTTGTGTGCCTCTGAGAATAAAGGGACGCATATGCTAGCCACACTTAATCAAAGTAGGTTGAATATAACAAGGTCTCTTCTATACCAAAGGTGCTCATGAGTTGCTAGTGCAAAAGATGTTTCTATCATTTAACATCCTCCAAAGTTCCCATTAAAGCTGCCTAAAGCCCAACTCTGAATGCAAAGTTAGCAATATGATGGAGAGACAGTGCAAAGCCACAATTCACATCACACTAATGACACAGAAAACATCAAGGCAGTGAGGCATGAAAACCTACCCATGTTCACATCCTCCATTCCTTATCAACAATACTTACATTTTCATCCCCTGGACACAAAGACATTTATATCAAGAGACAGGTTACTAAGGACATTTTGAGACAGAAACCACCTCCTTTGCTGGCTAAAAAAATGCAGACAGGCCCACCGCTGCAGTTTCCAAGAACAATAGAAGGGGGAGAATTGGGTTTCATAAGTAGCAAAACTGTCATGTAAGAGTGAAATGACATATTGATAGCTGCACACACTCAGCAAACAATCTCACAATCTGTCACACAGTCATTTCCACTTGCAACCGGGCCTACAGAAGAGAAAACACAACCAGCTTCCAAGCACGCTGTCTTTCATGGAGAACTGACTGCATGTACTCCCTACACACACAACCATGGGCACACACATACACACAAATCAAAGACACAGACAGTAACTCCACTGGAACAGGGCAAAGCACTGAAATTGGAGAGTCGAGCAGGAAGACCTAGATGTCTTAATCCTTCAGCGTCACAACAGTTTAATAGGATAGGGAGCTACCTGTCACATCCCAAAGAAGCACAGGCCATGGGAAGAAGAAGTATGATCAACACTTTTGGGAATAACCAAAGAGTTATTATCAACAGAGAAGGCTGAATCGAAATACTATGGTACAAGATATATTTCTCAAACAGTTGGGGAAAAAAAAAAACAACCCCGAGTTTTCAGGACCCTGGACAGATCACTGTGAGATTTTGCGTGTGCACGGGCGATACACCTCCCTCTGCAGGCCCAATAAAAACCACTCACACAAGGGTGTTGGGATAAACAATGGCCACAACTCATTTATTGACAACAGGAACAAGGGTTGGCAGCCATGCATGGGTCCTGGATCAAGATCGGGCAGCCCACTGCTGCCCGATACTGCGAGACACGCCAGGGTGCCACCTGCACAATACCGGGCCCAAGATAAACTCGGCACCCCTGAGACCACCAGGCGTTCCCCACTACCGCTAGGGGGGGATACCAAGCCAGAACCAGGGCCCATGCCCTACGCCAACCAGGAGTTGTGACAAGTAGCACCAAAAACAAGCAACTGAGAACAGGTAACCGGGATAACTTAACAAAACAGGCTAACTGTAGACAATTACTCGAACCGTATGCAGGGTGGGTGGGGTGGATTAGCTGTTGCAGGCACAGTGCCTGCTGGGGAGCATGGGGCAGCCTTAAGTAGGCTGCCCACGAGGGAGGAGAGGCCAGCTCCAGCCTCTCCCACCTGGAGGCGTGGCTGGCTAGCCGATTGGGCCACCCGGCTGGATAGCGGGAAACCTTCCCGCTGAGCGAGGGGGCTTCTGGGAGGAAGAAGCCCCCCCCCCTTTGGCAAAATGGCGGCAGAGGACACCCTGCACCGCAACTTCCCTGGCCTGGTAAGTCGGGCCATGCCTTTTTGTAGCAGAACATAAACTCTCCTTAACATTCATGTTGTGTGAGCAGCTGAAGATGTTTCTTGGACTCTAATTTTCATGTGAGCATAAAAAAAAAACCAGTGAAAAATCATTGGAACTGCAGACTAACAACATTTGGAAAACTGCATTTCTCCATGCCGTCTTACATATTCCCTGATCCTGACTATCTAATTCAGTGTTTCTCAGCCCGGGAGTTGGTGCCCCTGGAGGGGTTGCGAGGAGGTGTCAGTGGGGCCGTCAAAGACTATCAGAAAACACAATATTTTCTGTTGGTCATGGGGGTTCTGTGTGGGTAGTTTGGCTCTATTCTATCATCGATGGGGTTCAGAATGCTCTTTGATTTTAGGTGAACTATAAATGACAGCAACTACAATGCCCAAATGTCAAGGTCTATTTTCTTCAAACTCCACCACTGTCCACATTTGGGCATAATGAGTATTTGTGCCACGTATGGTCCAGATCCATCACTGTTTGAGTCCACAGTGCTCTCTGGATGTAGGTGAACTACAACTCCAAAACTCAAGGTCAATGCCCACCAAACACTTTCGGTATTTTTTGTTGGTTATGGGAGTTCTGTATGCCAAGTTTGGTTCAATTCTATCATTGGCAGAGTTTGGAATGCTCTTTTATTGTAGGTTAGCTATAAATAACAGCAACTACAACTCCCAAATGACAAAATCAATCCCCACCAACCCCACCAGTATTCAAATTTGTGCACATCGGGTATTTGTGCCAAATTTGGTCCAGTGAATGAAAATAAATCCTGCATATCAGATATTTACATTACGATACATAACAGTAGCAAAAATTACAGCTATGAAGTAGCAACGAAAATAATTTTATGGTTCGGGGGCACCACAACATGAGGAACTGTATTAAGGGGTCGCAGCATTAGGAAGGTTGAGAAACACAAGATCCATCATCTTCCACCAGCTGAGGAAAGAGTTTTGAACTGAGCTTAAAAAGAAATGCTCTTCCACCCCTTCACTTGTTCCCAGGTGATGTTTTTGCCTAAGCAGGGAAAGAAGAGTATGATGTCTTTGGAACAGAATGATTAATTTGGCCCAGCATAGGAAATGCTTTTTCAAGTGGTCCTAAATGAGGCTCTTTTGCAATGATTCCCAAACTTAGGTTCCCTCTCCTTCCTACCAGGTGGTTATTTTCTGAGTAGCCCTTATGTCAATGATTCACAAACACCAATTCTCCAGGTATCTTGGACTTCAGCTCCCAAAAGCCGCAGATGTCTCGGCCAATGGTCAAGCATTCCTGGAGCCGAAGTCCAAAAGATATGGAAAACCAAAGTTGGGTTATGTTCCAAGACCTCTTGACTATCAATTTAAGAGTCATCTGGGAACAAAAGTGCAATGTTTTCCTGCATTCTGGCTACAGTTTAAGGTCAGGTCCAGACAGAGTCTGCTGCAATGCAATTGTGGTCCAAACTGAAATACCGCAGCCACTGACTCAGCACTGCTCTGTGACACAACAGAACAATGGGGTGTAATCCTGCCCTATAAAACCTCAGAGTTTGCCTTGGTAATTGGCTCTGACAAACTGTCATCCTGAATAGTTAGGAGAGGTACCTATGACTGCCTGACAAGCATCCCTCATGTCTGTCTACACAGGCTATCAGCTTATGAAGAGACAACTGTCTGCATGTTGACAAAGGTGCAGTGGCATCCATTAGCCCAAGCAGGATTACTTGAAGGGTAATATATTTATGGGTAGAGAGTAAGAGCTTTGGAAAATGACGTCAACTGTCCCTGGGGCCACATGAGTGACATGGATAATGAAAAAGAGGGCTTTTAAGGGAACCTGGAGGATTGGAGGTAAAAATGGAAGAGATTAAGACAAAAACCGGTATTTGCACTATATGTATGGGAAGGGACTCTTCAGGAAGAGAGTGAACAGAGACTAATCCACATAAAATGGGAGGTAAAGCAGATACAAAAAGCCAGCATGGTGTAGTCGTTTGAGCATTGGGTGAAGATCATGGAAGACCAGGGTCTGAATCCCCACTTAGTCATAGGGGCCTGGGCAAGTCGCACTCTCTCAACCTCAAAGAAAAGCAATTGAAAACTTCTTATGGACACAAAACCCTGTGATTGATACATTTACTTTAGGGCTTTGCATACAAAAAACTGGTTCAAGTTTGAGAAAGGAGTATGGTAGAGCTGTATACTCTCACCTTAACTATTCAACTTGGATTCAGAACACATCATGCGACATGTGGAACTTGATTAATCAAAGGCTAAAATTACTGGGTGAAATATTTACAACATTAGATATGCAGATTCTAAAAGGAGTTAAAATTGCTGGATGAAACATTAACAAGCTTAGATATGCAGATGATGCCACTTTGATGGCTGAAAGCGAGGAGGAGCTGAGGAGACTTCTAACCAAGGTGAAAGAAGAAAGTGCAACTGGCTTGCAGTTCAATATCAAGAAAGCCAACATCATGGCAACCAGACTGATTGATAACTGGCAAACAGAGGGGAAAAATGTGGAGGCAGTGACAGACTTTGTGTTTCTAGGCACGAAGATTACTGTAGATGAAGACTGCAGCCAGGAAATCAGAAGAAGTTTACATCTTGAGAGGAGAGCAATGACCAAATCCTGATAAAATAGTGAAGAGTAGAGACATCACATGGGCAATGAAGGTCCGAATAGTTAAAACAATGGTATACCCCATTGTAGCCTATGGATGTGAGAGCTGACCATAAGGAAGGCCGAGCGAAGGAAGATAGACACTTTGAACTGTGGTGTTGGAGGAAAATTCTGAGAGTTCCTTTGACCGGAAGAAGATCACACCAGTCCATATTCCAGGAAATAATGCCTGACTGCTCACTGTATAATAGAAACAAAGATGACGTACTTTGGCCACATAATGAGAAGATAGGAAAGCTTGGAGAAGATAATGATGCTGGGGAAAATGGAAGGAAAAAGGAAGAGGAGCCGGCCAAGGGCAAGATGGATGGATGGTGTCCTTGAAGTGACTAGTTTGGTTTTGAAGGAGCAGAGGGTGGCCATGGCCAACAGGGAGCTCTGGCGTGGGCTAGTCCAGGAGGTCACGAAGAGTCAGAAGCGACGGAAAGAATAAACAACAAAACAATACAATGAAAATGATTTGAAGGCACAGCAGCACCAAAGCAGGCATGGAGTGGGGTAAATGGAAGCATATTGCAATGTTGAACAATACAAGAAAAGTAAGAAAAATGGCCATAATATTCATTGGGAATCTTAAAAATCACACTGCGAAGTTTGTGAGGGCATTGTGGGCTGCCCATTAGCACAATCCTTGAAATCCCAGGTTTATGTAACTGAGAGAAGAGCAGAGGCATGAAAGTGACATTTTGCCTGAGAAAGAAGGCAAAGAGCATCTGATGGCCACTCCAGATATGCAAGAACATGGAGATGTGGGAGCTGAAATGGTTGAAGGAGGTGGGATTGAGGAAGGTGGTTGGATGTTTAAAGGGGGGAAAGAAAGCTGAGGGGAGGGACTGGAGGAAATCAGAACACTGAGGAAAACAAGAGAGAAGGGATAGAATATGATAGAAGGGAAGATGCTGGAGAGGTGGACACAGTGAGAAAAAGAGAGGCAGAAAGGATACGGGCAGAAACACAGGAGCCAGATGAATGTGGTTATGGAGGACAACAAAGTCTGGAAAGTGTTTGGAGGAAGTAGAGAAGGAAATTGGTTGTTGGGTGGGTGATAATATAGAAGAAATTAAAAGTATGAATGGGAAGGAATGGAAAAGGAAAATATATAGCAGTCAAGGGGACAGGCTACAAAAGGCATGGGGAGGGCTGGAGTACCTTCACAATGTCAAGGAAAGGGCCAAAGAGAACTTTGTTGTTTTCCATTTTTGGACAGTGCTCTTTGCTCTTGTTTGTATAGGGCAGTAATTCTCAACCTGTGGGTCCCTAGATGTTTTGGCCTTCAACTCCCAGAAATCCTAACAGCTGGTAAACTGGCTGGGATTTCTGGGAGTTGTAGGCCAAAACATCTGGGGACCCATAGGTTGAGAACCACTGGTCTAGAGGTTAAGCTCTCTTACTATTGCTCATACATGAAGGGGCTGAAAATGCATGGAAGGGCACTTTAGATACAATCTAGGAGCAGTAATATGAGGAACAGCTGTATCAGAATCTTCCCTGAGTTAAGAGAGACCCATGACATTCCTTGGTATTTTTGTTTGTTTGTTTGCAATATGGTCTAATAAACATGACCTACTGTAGGTCCCATACTTGTGAAGCAACTGCATGGGATTGATTCCCTGACACTGGCTGGCCTTTATCAGTAGTAGGAGTGACAAATTCATATACACAACATTAGACACACTGGAAATCTTGGAAGGAGCTTTGGAACCAACCCTGATTGTCTACATTTGTTACTTACTTACAGAGACATGACTATGTAATGTCATGTGGCCCAACTTCCTCTCATGAGGAGGGGTGTCAGGTTTTACAATGTATTGCAATGTAATATAGCTGAG
This sequence comes from Anolis sagrei, assembly GCF_037176765.1. Taxonomy (NCBI): domain Eukaryota; kingdom Metazoa; phylum Chordata; class Lepidosauria; order Squamata; family Anolidae; genus Anolis; species Anolis sagrei. The sequence continues at coordinate 67,868,100 of NC_090034.1, forward strand.
TCATGCACTGCTAATGGGCTTCTATTGGGAATGCTGAGTCATGCATTAACTGTATATAGGGAATCATTTGGGGAATGTGTTCTGGCCTAGTCCAGGTGATTGTGAATGATGCAATGCTGGGTTTGAGTTAAGTCAATGAGTTGGGAACCAAACAGTGATTGCTATGTGTAAATGAATTGTATATAAGGAAGTCATGTACAGTGTATATTTCTCCTTGTGCTGTGATGTTGTTCGTTGAAGGCTTTATGTAACTGAATAAAAGAACCTGTCTGCTCAGACAGGATATAACTGTATGCTGTGGCAAGTTTGTAATATCATCTAGACTGGGGGAAAGACAATGGTAAAACTGACAATGGCCGGGCATGTGCTCAAGTGTCTGTAAAAGGTTCCAGAGTGACTGCAGGCTGTGGGAGCAGTTGACTGAAAATACTGTGCAGGAAGAAACTACTGGAAAGCGCTGAAGTTGTGCAACTGATCTGCTGCTGAATTGTGAAGTTAATCTCAACAGACACACTGGAAATCTTTGAAGGAGCTTTGGAATCAACCCTGATTGTCTACATTTGTTACTTACTTACAGAGACATGACTACGTAATGTTAAGTGGCCCAACTTCCTCTCAACCCACAGGCAGCAAATCTTAAAAGCCAGTAGCCACATCAGGCAAAATGTGTCAGTTGCCTTCCAAATGGGATACGTGAAGTGTTTCTTCCCACCAGTGAGCAAAACATCAAGAGAGACTTGCAACAAGGGTGTTGCCTCATCCACCATGAGCCTCAATGAATAGACCTCTACTCAGTCTACCTGTTGGCTCTTAAGGTCGGTGGGGTGACATTCACATAGTTCAGAGTGACACTATGTAGTCTTTCTGAGTGTCGACCCTTTATGGAACCATAAGTATATGTTACAAATCCGCAATGGAAAAAGTACCAGCCTATATCTGGTTTTTTTTTAAGTAACTTTCCAAGCCTGCCATTGCCTTTCCTAATATTGTTCACATCATAAATTAAATCAGAAATTTAAAAACACACACATAAATAACCACACACAGTTACTACTACCAATGACCAACCCATTAAACAACAAAAAATCTCTCTAAACTTTTCGAGCCTCATCTAATGAAAATGCACCAGAATGCACCATTTAACCTAGCATTAAATTACTCTACCTCATAGTCCAGTGAGTTTTCTCACACCCAATTTAAAAGCCGCCTATTAATGAGAATTTCCCCATCAAATTAGCTCTGCCCTCTCTTGCTTTTAACCGTACACAGTGAATATGATATGGGGGGCTTTACAGGAAAAAGAAATTGAGGCGTTGCTGGCTCCCCACCCTAAAAAACACTACAGGGTAAGTCGCCTGGAAGAAATGGCCTTTTAAATCAAAGTGAAGGAGAAATGGAATGTTTTGAAATATTTAATAGCCAG